>NW_022631049.1:2026079-2072276 GCF_010015895.1 Lontra canadensis | reverse complement strand
TTGCCCTGCCCTCTATGAAGGTCGATGGGCTCAGTGAAAACCGTTTTTGGGAGGCTTTTTTTCTCTGGTGACTTTCCTTGGCGGCTTTCTCCATCTCTTTCGAGAGTCAGAGCAGAAGTGACTATATCCAAACCTCTGTCTCAGAACAGAGATCGCAGTCTGCTCTCCACTGAGCACTCCAGGCCACACTATTTCCATTTCTGTCTGGGCTACTAAAAACTGTAGCATCCTGGCTTGTGCACCCCATAGCTGCATTCCGAAGCCCTCACTTCCAGGATCAGGCACCTCTCTGTCCTTTGAGCTTCTAAAACTACCAACCCCCCCCACCCCCGGCCCCATTTGCACACGCACCCACGCAATTTCAGGTTTTAGTCTTGGGAAGTTTCCTAGTCCTTTCCCTGCCTCTGCTGGTCGGTGAATCTGTGCCTATTCTCCAGGGCAGGATGCTTTTGCTCTCTTTTGTTATTTCACCTTCCTGGCGCCAGCCCATCCGACCGCTCCCTGTCCCTTCCATTTATCTTTCAACATCTTCCCACAGGATCATGGCTCCCTGTTTCATAATGTTGAAAGCAGTCAGCAGAGTTATTCTGTTGGTATAGATCCTGATATATCTTCTTACATCTCAGGCTCATTTCTTTAGTATTCAGAGTGGTCTGGTGGATATCCAGCTGAATTCAAGGGACCAGTTGAATTAGAGTCCCCTACTCCTCCACCATCTTGGCCCCCTCTCATCACGTTGTACGGTTTAAAAACTGATCTGTTGTGTATGCAATTGTCTTCATGCGATTATCTGATGAGTGTACAGTAAGAATGGTATGAGATGTTTTTGTATTGTCATCATTATCATTATCACCTAAGTATTCATCATGTAGAATATTGTGTGTAAGTCTTGTTTGAAAGTGGGTAGCCTGTCCTTATATATGCGTGAGGTAGTGATTTTTAATTCCGTATAAAATTATAATGTTTTAAGTCTTTTACTTTTTTATAAGTTTACTTTCAAAGAATTACATTACCATATTGTATGCTCTCTCACATTAATTGTATAAATTGTGTCAGCGTATCATCATAGGTAAGTGTTTTGTTTTTTTTTTAAAGTAACAAGTTTCCAGTATTGTGTTAGGAATATGACTAATACTGTATGCCATAAAAATTTTATAGTCATTCTTTCTGATTATACTAGGCTACCACAAAGCAGTCATATTACTACTTCTTTATTTTCTGTGCATGAAACATTATCCCTGTAAGTAAATAGGATTTTCTTTATCAAATTATGTTTTCATATTTGATGTTTAGTGTAATATAGATAACATCTACATTGTTTTGTATCAAATAATTTTGGTGTAGCTACTTACAGATAATTCTTCTTTCAAGCAGTTGTAAACTTACAGTACTGATAAATATAGAAGAGTACTATAAATGTATTTTCTCTTCCTTATGATTTTCTTTATAACATTTTCTCTTCTCTAGGGTACTTTATTGCATGAATGCAGTATGTAATACATATAGTGTAGAAAATACATGTTAATTGACAGTTTATGTTATCAGTAAAGCTTCTGGTCAAGAGTAGGTTATCAGTAGTTAAGTTTTTGGGGAATCAAAAGTTATACATGGTTTTTTGACTGTGTCAGACAGTGCAGGTCAGTACTCCAACCCGAGTTATTCAAGGGTCATCTGTAGTTTATATATAAATACATACAGGGAAGCTGGGAGTGTATGCCAAAAATTTTTACAGATGGGATGCTCAGTCAAAAATTTTTGAAGACCACTGATCTAGATATACTGTTCAGTATGGTAATTGTTGCTTTTGAGCACTTGGCAGGTTGTCTAGTCGAGACTGGGATGTAAGTGTAAAATACACATCAGATTTTGAAGACTTCAATGGACGTAAAATATCTCATTAAGAATTATTTAATTGATTACTTGTTGAATAATGATATTTTGTTATATGGAATCAAGTAAAATACAGTGAAATTAATGTCACCCATCTCTTTTTACTTTTTTTTTTTTTCAACGTGGCTACTAGAAACTAAAATTACAGTGTGGCCAGCATAGATTCCTGTTGGACTACACTGGTCTACAGCTTACAAACATTGACTGGGGTATTAGAGGCTCTCAATTTCTTATGCAGTTCTTATTCTTTATTCTTTTTTTCATTTGAATAGTGAAGACAATACATATTTATTTATAATTAGTGTATATTGCTGAAGTCTAAATCAACAATTTTTATGTCATTGGGAGAGGTTAGCATATGTCAATGAGATTAATGGGAAGATCAGTATCAATTTTAGGAGCCTGCTAAGAAATTCTGAAGAGCTACTGAACTTAAATATGCCTTTTATCCTGTTTCTGTGAGTATAATTGCAAAATCATTACAAACCAGTTGGGTCTTAGAGCATTACCAAACATTTGTGATATTGTCAAATTAAACTCTTACAGGATTACTTAACACTTGAATAATTCTTCTGATTTTAATAACATGCATAAATAATTGGTTTTTAAAAAAATTATGGTTCAGCAGTCCTGTGGGGTTTTAAAAAATAGTATTTGTCTAATTTTTTTCTTTTTTTTTCTAATTTTTTTTTTAAATTTATTTGACAGAGATCACAAGTAGGCAGAGAGGCAGGCATAGAGAGAGAGAGAGAGAGAGAGAGAGGAGGAAGCAGGCTCCCTGCTGAGCAGAGAGCCCGATGTGGGGCTCGATCCCCAGACCCTGGGATCATGACCTGAGCCGAAGACAGAGGCTTTAACCCACTGAGCCACCCAGGCGCCCATTGTCTCATTTTTTAAAAAGATATTATTTATTTGACAGAGTGAGAGAGGGAGACAAGCATTGGGAATGGCCAGTAGAGGGAGAGGAAGAAGCAGGCTCCTCGCTGAGTAGGGACAGTGATGCAGGGCTTTATCCAGGACCCTGGGATTATGACCTGAGCCGAAGGCAGATGTTTAATGACTGAAATACCCAGGCACCCTAGTATTTGTCTAAATTTAATATTGTGTGCCATTATTGTGTGTGTTCATTGGGGTTTACTGAATTGTCACAAATTTATTTATTTTTTTAAGATTTTATTTATTTATTTGACAGAGAGACACACAGCAAGAGAGGGAACACAGCAAGGAGTGGGATAGGGAGAAGCAGGCTTCCCATTTAGCAGAGAGCCCAATGTAGGGCTCTATCCCAGGACCCCGGGATCATGACCTGAGCCGAAGGCAGACGCTCAATGACTGAGCTACCCAGTCCCCCTGATTTGTCACAAATTCAGATGAATTCTTATATGAGTTGCTTTTTACTCGGATACAGACACAACTTAAGTTTTTAAAAAGTGATCTTACTATTTTTACCAACTATATGTTTTATATCTTTATATGTTTTCAGTACAGTTGTACTTTTTAAAATTATTTTCATTAACATATAATGTATTATTTGCCCCAGGAGTACAGGTCTGTAAATCATCAGGCTTACACATTTCATAGCACTCACCATAGCACATAACCTCCCTAATGTCCATAACCCAACCACCCTATTCCTACCCTCCCACCCTACAGCAACCCTCAGTTTGTTTTGTGAGATTAAGAGTCTCTTATGGTTTGTCTCCGTCCTGATCCCATCTTGTTTCATTTTTCTTCCCTACAAGAAAAGTAGTGTGTTTTTCTTAATTTCATGTTGAATCTCAAATTGTAATCATGAATGAGTTTATAAAAAATAAAGCTGATTTCTGTTGTCTTTTCAAGGTGTAGTCCTTGGTCCAGTGGCTTTGGCATTGCCAAGGACATTTTAGGTAATTCAGTATTTCAGCTCCCACACCAGTTCTACCCCATAAGAATTCACATGTTCAAGTGTGAGACATGGTGGTGTTGTTATTTGTACCTGCATGTCTAGATTTCTGCTGAGACTGCCATCTAGTGACAGATTTATAAAATTTATCAACTAAGAAATCTGTTTTCTTTGCAATGTGGTAAAATAATTTAGATAGAAAAAAATAAAAGGAGGTAATACGCTTTCCGTATCTAGTCCTTTACCAGTTCCCTAGAGCTTTTAACTGTTTCTGATTTTAGTTATTCTCATATTTACTTCCCCTGCTTGTGCTCTCTCTCTCTGACAAATAAATAATATCTTAAGAAAAAAATAAAAATATTTTATTTTCCCTATTCTTACTGATATTATGGTTGGTTATAGAATTCCAGATTCAAAATCAATTGCCCTTAAAACTTTAAAGCAATTCTCCATTGTGATCTATTGTTCATGGATTTCTTATTTTTTTTTCCTTTTGAACATTTATTTTTCTAACTATGAGAGTTTTGGTTTCTTTTTAAAGTAGGCTCTATGCCCAACATGGGGCTTAAACTTAAGACCCTGAGATCAAGACCTGAGCTGAGATCAAGAGTTGGATGCTTAACCAACTGGGCCACCCAAGCGCCCTTGAGAGATCTTTTCTTTTCTGAAATTTATGGGATTCCATATAATAATATGTCTAAATATGGCTCTTTTTTCATTCATCCTGCTTGATCCTTGATAAGCCATTTCAATCAAAAGATTTGTCTTTCAGCTTTTGGAAATTTTTTTTCTTTTGTTGGGTTGTTTTCACTTACTATATATTTCTCTTCTCTTTCTAGAACTCCAAGTCAACAGAGATATTATCTTTTCTATGATTCTATATTTGCTGGCTTGCTTTTACTTTGTTTTGAATGTTTCCATCTCTTTAGGAGTGATATTGGCCTATAATTCATCTTTGTATACTTATTTTGCCTGGTTTTTGTTTTTATATCAAGTTTTCACTGGAACAATTGAGTGAATTTGGGACTGTTTTATTTCCTTCCTTGTTTTTCTTGTTGTAGATTTGTATAAGATTACAAATACTTATTTTGTGAAAATTGGGCCTAATGCTTTGGGAATTTTTAACTAATGATTCAAGTTTTAATGGTGTTACTACGATGCACTCTCTCTTTCATCTTGAGTCTGTTTTAAAAGGTTATATTGTTATTGGAATGTGCTCACTTGGTCAGTGTTCAAATTCATTATACTAAAATTGTTCATACAAGTCTCTTATCTTTTGAAGTCTGGCTGCATTGGCAGTTCTGTTTCTTTTTTATTACTAATATTTTTTATTTGTTTTCAAAGGTTTGTGTGTGGGGGGAGAGTGTTATCTCATCAGAGCTTGTCTATTTGTCTTTGGAAGATCAAACTTTTTGACTTTACTGACCCCTCTACATTATGTATTTTTTAATTTATTAAATTATGCTTTTATATTTTTTCTCTTTTTTCAATTTTTGTATTGTTCTTTTTTATATCTTAAATTGCACATTAAGTTTCTTAATATTCATCCATTCTCTTTTCAAATATATAGTTTTATAATCATAAATTTCAGTTTACAAAATTTGATATTCAGCCTTTTCATTATTGTTTACTTTTTGTTTTTGTTGACTCGAGATTTTTTAGAAGAATGTTTCTAAATTTCCAAATATATGTGACTTTTATGTTTATCATATTATTGTTTACTTCTATTTAGTAATGTTATACTCTGAAAACTTGTTTTGTATCATTCTGATTCTATGAAATTTGTGGTGTTATTTATTTATTTATTTATTTATTTATTTATTTATTTTTGGTGTCTTGTTTTATATCCCCACCACCCAATATTAATGCTTGGTACCTAAGAGGCATTTAACATCTGTTTAATGAATTCATTGAATCCTTTAAGAATGAATCACATAATATGTCATCTTTTCTATTTGAAATCTTATTGTTGAAGGAGATTGGTTGCCAGTGTCAGTTGTAGAAGTAGTACTTTTTTTTTTCCTTCTGCCATCATCCATTTCCTGTGTAATAACAGATAAGGAGATACATGGTTAAATAATAGCCAGAAAGTTGAGGTCAGTATGCCAGAAAGTTAGAAGGGTACCTTGAGATTTTACTGGCCAGCTTTGACTCAGAGGAGCAAGTCCAGATTTAGTGAAAATGATATTCTATGTATCTCTCAGATATGCCCATTGTGTATATCACTTGTTATGGCAGCAGTTTTGAATATAATGCTTAGAGTGTGCTATATATTTCACCCAGATAAATTGCTTGAAGTTGCAAATTAGTAAGCACCGCAGTCACATACTTTTGCCAAAGAGTCATAGCTGAAAGAGCTAGCTTCTCCTTCTTTGAGGGCCATAATATTATCCCAAGCATTTTTTAGGAAGTATACTGTAGACACTAATCAGTTGACTCAATCTCATATAATTGACCAGTCTGCCCCTCATCTTTTTTTTTTTATAATTTTATTTTTTATAAACATATATATATATTTTTCCCCCCCAGGGGTACAGGTCTGTGAATCTCCACGTTTACACACTTCACAGCACTCACCATAGCACATACCCTACCCAATGTCCATAACCTCCCCCTCCCAGTCTGCCCCTCATCTTGAAGAATTTTACTAATTTCTGCTTTTATATATTATTATCTCCTTCTGCTTTTTTAAAAAATTTATTCTGTTGTTCTGTTTTATGTCTTTAATTGCACTTAAACTCCTTAGTTTTCATTAATTCCAACAGGAAATTATGTGGTCAAATCCAAAGGTATAAGGTAAGGAGGTCTGCCTCGCTCACAATTCCTTGCCTAATAACTTTGGATTCGACCAGCTAACATTCTGTTACCAGTTCAATGGGACCCCATGAGTCTGCTTTCTCTCTTAAACATCCACCATGCGTTGAGAATATAGTGTTGACAGTTTATTGGTCTCAAGAGAAGAACGAGAGACACCTTAAGGACAGCCGTCCCTCAGCCAAGGCCCATCTGGATTAGATAACAAGCTATTTAGCCACATTTTCATGAGTAAATCCAGTTGAGCCCAGGCTAGAAAAGATATTATTCAGCCAGACCACAGATTTAGGAGAAATAATAATTTATGCTTATTTGAAGCCTCTGAGTTTTAGGGTGCCAGCAATAGCTGATACAAATATTTGTTGTACTGAAAATATATTTCAAAGCAACTTCTATTCTTTTCTTGTATCATTAAGTGATACAGAAACAAAAGATCTATATCTATCTATTGGTCCAACAGGAAAACAGACTATATTGCATTATTGGTTTTATTCATTAGGTATTTTAGCAGAAGCAATCACACAGCTGGAAAGGGAAAAAAAATAGTATTTTTTAAAAATGTTATCAAAATATACCTTACATAAAATTGAACCATTTTAACTACAGAATTCACTGGTTTTCAGTATTTTTTATAGACTTTTGCAAGTCACCACAATCTAATTTTGAGCATTCCCTTCATCCCAAAAGAAATCTTTGTGCCCATTACCAGATACTTCTCTCTTTACCTCCCCAGTCCCACTCTAGGTAACCACAAATCTACTTCTTATGTCTAGATATTTGCCTATTCTAGACTTTTTATATCAGTGAAACTATACAACATGTGATTTTGTGTGTATGTGTAATTTTTTTTCACTTAGCGTGTTTTGAAGGTAATCTGTGTTGTAGCATCTATCAATACTTAGGTTCTTTTTATTTCTGAATAGTATTCTATTATATGAATATGCAGTGTCTACCCATTTCATCAGTTAATGGAAGTTTGGGTTATTTCCACTTTGGGCTGTTATTAATGCTGCTAATTGTGGAGACATAGGTTTTCATTTCTCTTAGGTAAATATCTAGGAGGAGAGTTGCTGGGTCATGGTACCTGCATGTTTAACATTTTTGAGAAACTGTGTCACTGTTTTCCAAAGTAACTGCACCATTTTACATTCTCACCAGAAATTTATGAGGGAAAACTAATAGCAATTTAATTATACTAAATGTTTATCTTGTGCTCTTAGAAACTTTAATGTCATAATAGAGAATGTTAATAACTATATATAAAAGATAGTAATCAGATAAACTGTAGTTTTAAAATGTATGGCCAGAATAATAGCATCCTTTATAACCAGAGTTGTTTTTCTTCTTACTTGTAACTCATATTCATGACAGTTTGACTTCCTTTTTTTCCCCCTTTCCTCTTGATCTAGAATAATTTTCTTAGTCTAATCTATCTCTATTTTTAGGAGTAAGTGAATTGAAGAAAATTCATGGAGGGTCCCCTGGATGGCTTAGTGGGTTAAACATCTGTCTTTGGTTCAGGTCATGATCTTGGGGTCCTGGGATGGGGTCCTGCATCGGGCTTCCTGCTCAGTGAAGAATCTGCTTCTCCCTCTCTCTTTACCCCTCCCCAACCCTTGTGCTCTGTCTCTCTCAAATAAATAAATAAAATAAAATCTTTAAAAAAGAAAATTCATGGAATATATTTGTAAAATATATTTATGGAACAGATGAATTACAACTGTAGTTTCCATTATTAAGGTGAAACTTTTGTCTTTCTTTTGGAAAATGAGAGCATTTGGTTGGTAGTTGGTAGCTGAGAACTAGGAATGGGGTCTTAGTCTAAAATTAAAAATCTCTTTCTCGTAGCTTACTCCATGCCAGGTTTGCAGGGGCTTCTTTGTGGAAACCCTTCCCTATATCTGTACAGCTGCACTGTAGTTACTGCTTCTTCCTCTTACCTCTTTAGTCCTAAGTGTAGTGGCTCACCATCATTGCTAGCTGCGTTGTAATATCCTACCCCTTGGTGGTTGCCCTAAGCCTAGTTTACACCTTTTTTTTTTTTTTTTAAGATTTTTATTTGTTTATTTATTTGACAGCTAGAGATCACAAGTAGGCAGAGAGGCAGGCAGAGAGAGAGAGAGGAGGAAGCAGGCTCCCTGTTGAGCAGAGAGCCAGATGTGGGGCTCTATCCCAGGACCTGGGATCCTGACCTGAGCCGAAGGCAGAGGCTTTAACCCACTGAACCACCCAGGCGCCCCTAGTTTACACCTTTGTTAAACTCTTCTGCCCGTACTGAATTGGAATATGAAATCTATCTCATACCTTTAATTAATACAAGCACAATTGAAACCTTTAAGATTGTCTGATGCTAAGATAATGTTATTTCTATAGTTTTTAGGAAATTGGCTGGTCTGCCTTTTCTAACTTATTAACATAGAATGAGATGGTGATGAGAATTCTAAATATGTTTAGTATAGTATGTGCTTGATAGTTTTCACTGGAATTTCTCAGACTGTTCTATAAGATACAGAATGTGATGTTAGTAAGGGATTAATTTAAAATTGATAATTTAAAATTGTGCTAAATGCACTTCTCTCTGCATTGACTAGTATGTGTAACTTAATGCAAGAATATGTGAGATAGGCCTTGTAAAATATGGTCTTAAATTTTATGGTTTTTTAAAGTAATATAAATAATATAATATAATAATATAAATAAGATCTTATTTTCTACTACTAATCTATAAAATGTTTAAAGAACTAAATGAGCACAGTTATTTTGTTTTACTCAATCTCACTTTGTTCCCATAAAAAATTATACTAACTTATTTCCTTCATTTAAAAAAACTAAAATACATTTTTGACCTTTGATGGCTTCCATATTTAGAGAAATTTTCATTATGTCTCAGGTGTAGCTGTGGCATTGTACATTTTGGGGGGAAGCATTTAAAATACATAAAGAGTGATTATAAGGAAATATTTCACTGTATTTGGCAATATATTGATCCACAGTGCTATATGAAGAAAGCCTATACGCATGTAACAGGTTTGTTACTAGAGCTCAAGTAAAAATATGTTGTTGGTAATTTTGTAGTCTTTCAACTTTAATGGAAATTAGAAATTGTCTCTGATTTTGTGCAAAACTTAATGCTGTTCGTTTGTAACCTCAATTTCTAAGAATATAAAGTTATAAAGGTATAGAATATCAGAGAGAGTTTCATACAAGTAGGATAATTTTAAAATCTCAATGATATTTCCTAACAGGGATTAAATGTAGTGATTAGTTTGGTATTACTGACTATATTCACTTAATATTAATCGGTCACAGTGTAACTGCATAACACAGGTTTTAAATGAAATTTGCTGCTGATCTAAGCTTTCAACACTGATCTGGCTCTGGGCAACTTTTCAAGCATGTCTCAGTGCTTGAAGCCTTATAAAAGTGAGCAAGTGGCTCTGGAATAGTAGACATTTTTCTAAGAAGCTCTTTAAGGTGCCCTCCTGTTACTGGCAAAATTCTCATGTGTTCTTTGCTCTTTGAGTAGTAGACTTTATAGAGCTATTTGTCTACTGTTACTTTTTGATGATCCTTTCAGATCTCTTTCTATATGACTTATGATTCTGTGAAATCTTGCATCTGTGTGTAGCTATAACCATTTAGTCACATATATTTTTATAAAAAATTTCTATAACCCATGAACATTATCAGCCAATATAGTGATATAAAATAATGTCTACCCAAAGTAACATGCTTTTCTTCTGGTGCACCTGGGTGGCTCAGTTGGTTAAACATCCAACTCTTGATTTTGTTTCAGGTCATGATCTCTCAGGATCATGGATTTCAGTATCTTCATGCCCAGCATGGAGTCTGCTTAAGAGTCTCTCTTTCCCTTTCCTTCTGCCACTCCCCATCACCACTTGTACCTGTGCTCTCTCCAAAAACAAAAAATGAACAACAACAATAAAAATCACATGCTTTTCTTCCTTATATTTTAAGTGTGAGTCAGGGTGATAAACGTACTAATGCAAATTCTTTTAGGCTCCAAAACAGGTAAAAGGAAAAGAATAAAAGGGAGCCTTCTAGAATGGCACCAAAAAATACTTGGGCTGGTAAATGAGCAAGAGAAGCACAGAGTAATACATGCCAGAGCTTACCTCAGGTCTTGACCTTCAAGAGTTTCTCTACCAATTTACCACAATTATTATTAATTATCAATTGTATAATTATTTGCCTAATATCCCCCTCCCTTTATCATAACTTGTATGAGCACAAAGATTGTCTAATTTTCTCCTTTTATCCTCAGTCACAGCACATTGTCTGGCTTATAGTAATAGTTGCTCAAAAAGTATATTCATGATTTTGAATGTTTAACTTACAAAGTTACTTATTTTTAAATTAACATTAATAGTTACTTATAGAGAGCTTGTGGATTTAGTGTGTATGTAATATGAATGTTCATTTCTTATTGACTGGAAATGTTTAGCAGCTCACAGTTATTTAGGGTTTATTTAAAGTTTGCAAAATGCCTTCACACGCTTTTATTATTTGTTGTCATAGGAATCCTTTGAGGTAGATAATGGTATTATATCTGTTTTATAAGCAATCAATGTGGAGTTTAGATAGAATAAATTATTTTCTGTAAGGACACATAGATTTGTAAGTGACAGATCCTGGACTTGAACCATTTGTTTTACTATGTCTTAGACTCTTATATTAACTTTTATCATATACCCAGTTCTTCACTAAGGGATGGCTGCAAGATTAATGCATGTAATTATCATCAGGATATACAAATAAGTAAATGAATACTTCTGATTATTTTGCATGTGCTGAGAAAGGTAGTCATCTCTGATAATGAACATAAAATTTCATAAATATAGGTTGTGTTCATTTTTTTTTTTAAGATTTTATTTATTTGACAGACAGAGATCATGAGTAGGCAGAGAGGCAAGCCGAGAGAGAGAGCAGGGAACCAGGCTCCTGGCTGAGCAGAGAGCCCGATGTGGGGCTCGATCCCAGGACCCTGAGATCATGACCTGAGCTGAAAGCAGAGGCTTAATCCACTGAGCCACTCAGGTGCCCCATAAGTTGTGTTCATTTAAATCTGAATCACATAAAAGAAAACAGAACAGCAGTATTTGTTTTTTTGTTGTTGTTGTTTTTTGTTTTTTAAGATTTTATTTATTTATTTGACAGGCAGAGAGACAGGCAGAGAGAGAGGAAGGGAAGCAGGCTCCCTGCTGAGCAGAGAGCCTGATGTGGGGCTTGATCCCAGGACCCCAGGATCATGACCTGAGCCAATGGCAGAGGCTTTAACCCACTGAGCCACCCAGGCGCCCCAGAGCAGCAGTATTTCTAAATTAATTCTGCAAAGCAGGAATAGAAATATATGGCAATTAATGAAAAAGTAACACCTTTGAATTACCTAAATTTATCATTTTCTTGCTTCTCCTACAAATCTGTGAGTTCAGCTCATTAAATTTTTTATTTCTTTAAAACCAATGCAATCAGCAGTAATACATGGGGTGAAAGGAGATAAAAATGAAGTAGAACTAAGATAAATTAGTTGAGTGATTGTGTGTGACATTGTTATGGAGAATTTGGCAAAAGGGATATGATATGAAAAAGTAAAATGTAGTGGTATATTTTATTTGAATTGAAAGAATCTCTAAGAACTAGATATATTCATTATATAAGATCATCTTCTTTGGAATAATATGTAAACCTTGTAATGACTAGTAAAGTATGCAAAAGTGAGTATATTTACATAAAAAGTTGTATATATGTATATGTGAGGGTACTTATATATGCAGTTGCTTTTATATGCAGAGAGGGACATGTATGAAACATTAGTATTATCAGGGGAAGAAGAATGAATTTTCACTATACTTTTCCTAACTTTGGAATTTTTTACCACAGGAATATATTATTACAAAAAATAAAAAAAATGTTTCCTTAAAAAACAAGTTAATTTTTCTCCATGATGAAAGAAAACTGAAATCAGGTTGAATTTATGATTTTTATGGTTTTAAGTTGAATTTGCTCAGTTTTATTTTTATTATTGTAGTTGACATATAATGTTATATTTGTTTCAGGTATACAACAAGTGATTCAACAATTCTATACTTTACTTACTGCTTGCCACAAGTTAGTTTCTATCTGTCTCCATATAACATTATTATAGTATTATTGACTATATTCCCTTTTGCTGTACTTCTCATTTCTATAACTTTTTTATTTTATAACTGGAAATTTGTACCTCTTAAACCACTTCACCTGTTTGAGAGTTCTGTTTTTCTGATTTTTTATTATCAATTTGATCTTCATGATGTTGTTCCCAGATCTCTTTTAGTCCACTTCATAATAATAAAAAATGTTTAAGATATGTCCGTTTCTTCACCTTCCCCCCAGTTTTATTAAGAAATAATTGACATGGGGGGCACCTGGTTTGCTCAGTGGGTTAAAGCCTCTGCCTTAGGCTCAGGTCATGATCCCAGGGTCCTGGGATCGAGCCCCACATCTGGGTCTCTGCTCAGCAGGGTGCCTGCGTCCCCCCCACCCCCACCCCATGCCTGCCTCTCTGCCTACTTGTGATCTCTGTCAAATAAATAAATAAAATCTTTTAAAAAATAAAAGGAAGTAATTGACATATATCATTGTGTATGTTTAAGACATGCAGAATGATGGTTTGACTTGCATATATTGTGAAATGAGTAGAAAAGTTTCAGCTAGCATTCATCTTTTCGTATAAATACAATAAAAAGAAAAGAAAGAAGATCAGAGTAATGGGGAAACATTGTTCTCCTTGTGATGAGAACTCTTAGGATTTAATTTTTCTTAACAGCTTTTCTGTATATCATATAGCAGTGTTAGAGTCGTCGTGTTGTACATTACATTCTTAGTACCCATTTATTTATTTTATAACTGGAAGTTTGCACCTTTGACCACTTTGTTCCCATTACCCTCTCCTTCTACTTCCCGCCTCTGGTAACTGTAAGTTACATAGATATCTTTTCCTGTGTGTTTTTGTTTTGTTTTGTTTTGTTGTTGGTTTTTTTTTGCATTTACATTTGCTTTTTTGTTTTTAGATTCCACATATAAGTGAGATCACACAGTATTTGTCTTTTTCTGTCTAACTTATTTTACTTAGCATAATGCCTTTACGGTCCATCCATGTTGTAGAAAATGGTAGGATTTCCTTTTTTTTTTTTTTTTTTAATAGCTGAAAAAATACTCCATTGTATATGTTCCCCACAACTTCTTTAACTATCCATCAGTGGGCACTTAGGTTGTTTTTGTGTCTTGGCTCTTTTAAATAATGCTGCTATGAACATGGGGTGCAGATATCTTTTTGATTTAGTGCTTTTTTATTACCTTTGGATATATTCCTGGAAGTGGATTTGTTGGACTATATAATACTTCTCTTTTTAGTTATTTGAGAATCCTCCATACTGTTTTCCATAGTGGCTGTACCAGTTTACCATCTTACCAACAGTGTGCAAGGATTCCCTTTACTCCATTTTCACAGCATTATCTCTGGTTTTTTTAGTGATAGCCATTCTAACAGATGTGAGATGGTATCTCATTGTAGTTTTAATTTGTATTCATGTATTCACTATTGATGTTGAGCATCTTTCTATGTACCTACTGGCATTTGCTGGTATATCTTTTTTTTTTAATTTTGTAACATTTTAATATACTCTTAATGGATTTTTTTAAAATTAAATTTTATTTTTTTCAGTGTTCCAAAATTCATTGTTTATGCATCCCACTCAGTGCTCCATTCAATGTGCGCCCTCCATAATACCTACCACCAGGCTCACCACCCCCCAGCACCTTCAAGTTGTTTCTCAGAGTCCACCGTCTCTCATGGTTTGTCTCCCCCTCCAATTTCCCCCAACTCACTTCTCTCCATTTCCCAATGTCTTCCATGTTATGCTCCGCAAATAAGTGAAACCATATGATAATTGACTCTCTCTGCTTGACTTATTTCACTTATGCTCCACAATTAACTGAAACCATATGATAATTGACTCTCTCTGCTTGACTTATTTCACTCAGCATAATCTCTTCCAGACCTGTCCATGTTGATACAAAAGTTGGGTATTCATCCTTTCTGATGGAGGCATAAAACTCCATTATATATATGGACCATATCTTCTTTATCCATTTGTCTGTTGAAGGCCATCTTGGTTCTTTTTACAGTTTGGCGACTGTGGCCATTGCTGCTATGAACATTGGGGTACAGATGGCCATTCTTTTCACTACATCTGTATCTTTGGGGTAAATCTTCTTTGAGAAATACCTGTTCATGTTCTTTGCCCATTTTTAATTGGTTATTTGTGGGGGTTTTTTTGTTTGTTTGTTTGTTTGTTTGTTTGCTGTGGAGTTGTGTGCATTCTTTTTATGTTTTGGATACTAACCCTTTATCAGGTAGATGGTTTGCAAATATTTTTTCCTATTCCTATTTTTTCCTAATAATGGGAAATATTATTTCCTATTCCTATTCCTTCTATTTTGGATACTAACCCTTTATCAGGTATATGGTTTGCAAATATTTTTTCCTATTCTATTTCCTATAATTCCTTTTATATTTTCTCTTTGTTGAAGTTTTCTTTTGTGTGCAGAAGCTTTTTAATTAGATTTAGTCCTACTTGTTAATTTTTTATTGTGCTGCTTGTTCTTTAAGTGTCACATTAAAAAAAAGTCCTTATGGAGTGCACATCAAGGAGCTTTTGTTATGGATTCAGGGCTTACATTTAAGTCTTTGATCAATTTTAGGTTGCTTTTGTGAGTGTGTAAGATATGGGTCATTTCATTCTTATAACATGTGAATATTCAGTGATCCAGCACCATTTATTAATGAGAATATCTTTTTCCATTGAGTATTCTTGGTTCCCTTATCGAATATTAGTTAACCAGATATGTTTGGGTTTATTTCTGGGTTCTTAGTGTTGCTGGTCTATTTGCCTGTCTTCATGCCAGTATAGCTTTGTGTAGTATAATATAAAATCAGGATGTGTGCTACCTCCTGCTATATTCTTCTTTCGCAGGTTTCCTTAGCTATTGGGAGTCTTTTGTGGTTCCTTATAAATTTTAGGGGTATATTTTTGCCCCTTTAGTAAATGCTGTTGGAAGCTTAATGGGATTTCATTAAATCTATAGATGGCTTTTGGTGGTATTGACATTTGAACAATATTAATTTTTCCAATCCTGAACATGGGATGCCTTTCCATTTATTTGTATTTTCTTTTATTTCTTTCATTAATGTCTTGTAGTTTTCAACATATACATCTTACTAAAATTTATTATTAAGTATTTTTTGTGCTATTGTAAGTGACATCTTTTTCAGAAATTTCATTGTTAGTATATAAAAGCACTACTACTTTGTGTATCTTAATTTTGTTTCCTGCAGGTTTACTGAATTCATTGATTACACCTAATAGCTTCCTAGTTAAGTCTTTGGGATTTTCTGTATATAAAATCATGTAATCTGCAAATACAGGCAATGTTACCTCTTCTTCTCCAGTTCTGATACCTTGTATTTCTTTTTTGTGGATGACTGTTTCAGCTAGGACTTCCAGTACTGTATTGAATAAGAATGGTGAACAGTAAACACTTTTGTCTTGTTCCTGATCTTGGAGGAAAACATTTCATCCTTTCACCATTGACTATGATGTTTGCTGTGGGCTTGTCATATATGGGCCTTTATTTTGTTGAGATTTGCCTAATGTTTAGATATGCCTAATTTCTTATGAACTTAATCACAGATGGATGTAGAATTTTTGCCTAATGGTTTTTTGTGCTTATTGAGATGATCATATGATTATTTTATTGATGTGATATGTCACATTGATTTGCATATGTTGAACCATCTTTGCAACACAAGGATAAATCCTAGTTGATCATGGTGACTGATCCTTTTAATATGCTTTTCTTTTCAGTTTGTTAGAGTTTTATTAAGGATCTTGTATCTCTGTCTTTCAAGGATATTAACCTATAGTTTTCTTTTTAGTTAGTATCCTTTTGTTTTTGATATCAAGATAATGCTGATGATGTTAAAATTAATTTAAAGTTAAAATTAATCTATTCAGATTTCCTTTTTCTTCCTCTTTCAGTCTTACTAAATTGTATGTTTTTAGGAATTTTTCCATTTCTTCTAAGTTGTCCAGTTTGTTTACATATAGTTCTTCATAGTCACCTCTTATGATCCTTTACATTTTTTTGTTATCAGTTGTAATATTTTTTTCCCCTTTAGATTTGTTGATTTGGGTCCTTTCCTTTATGTCTTTGGTTATTCTAGATAAGGGTTGGCCAATTTAACATTTTCAACCAACTCTTAATTTCGTTAATCTTTTTTATTGTTCTTCTGTTCCCTAGCTCATTTATTTCTGCTCTGATCTCTGAGATGAACTTCCTTTTTGAATTGCTTTTGCTGGATTCCATAAATTCTGTATGTTTTCATTTTTGTTTATCTTAAGAATCTATTTTACTTTCACTTTAATTTCATCTTTTATTCATTGGTTTTCCAGGAGTGTGTTGTTTAATTTCCATATGTTCATGAATTTTCTAGCCTTCCTGTACTTACTCATTTCCAGTTTCATGCTATTGTTGTCAAAAACTGTATTGGGGGGTGGGGATGCCTGGGTGGCTCAGTTGGTTAATCATATGATTCTTGGATTTGGCGTTTGTCCTGGACTCATGGCTTGTGAGATCGAGCCCTGGGTTGGGCTCAGCGCTCACTGGGACTCTGCTTGGATATTCTCTCCTTCTGTCCCCTCCCCCCTTGCACTCTCTCTCTCTCAAGTAAATAAATAATTTAAAAAACAAACAAACTATATATCTGGTATGATATCAACCTTTTAAAAATTTGCTATGACTTAGTTTTGTGACCTCACATGTGGTATAGCTTAGAAAATGTTCTATGTGCATGTGAAAAAAATATGTATTCTGCAGTTGTTAGATGGAACGTTCTGTTTACATTAGGTCTGTTTGGTCTATAGTGTTGTTCAAATCCACTGCTGATTATTTATTCTCTTTCTGTATAATCTCTCCATTGTTTGGCATGGGTATTAAAGTCCCGAACTATTATTGTATTACTTTTTATTTCTTCTTTTAACTCTGCTAGTTTTTGCTGTATGTTTTTAGGTTCTCTAATGTTGGGCATATAAATATTTACAATTGTTCTATCTTCTTGATGTATTGACCTCTTTATCATTATAAAATGACCTTTGCTTCTTTTTCTTTTTATAATTTTTAGCTTAAAGTCTATTTTATCTAAGCATAATGACCTCTGGGTTTTGTTATTGTTGTTATCAATTCCTTAAAAATTTTTTTCCCATCTTTGAACTTTCAGTCCCTGTGAGTCTTTATGGTTAATGTGAGTTTCTAGTAGAGAGCATATTGTTGGACCTTGGGCTTTTTAAATCCATTCAGCCATCCTATATGTTTTGTATGGAAAGTTTAATCCATTGTGTTTCAAGAAATTATTGATAGTGGATCTCACAAAGATGGTGGAGTAAGAGAATCCTTAGCTCACCTCTCAAGAGAGGCTACACAACTATGTATAGTGTTCCCCACTCTGCAAAACCTCAAGACTGACAAAACAAATCTTCAACCACTGAAGACATAAAGTAAAGGCCACATCAAGAATAGGAAGTGCAAAAAAAAAAAAAAAAAAGAAAAGAAAAGAAAAAAGTAAGGCTAGGAAGTGCAAGCGATGCAGTTGGGAATCAAGCCTGAGTCATGGTGACCTGCAAACAGGATATTACAGGTGTGGAAATTATCACTATGAAGTGAGGGGATCAATCCTTACATCAGGCATGCCTGGCCATAGGGACCTATGCCGGAAAGATGAGTCTTTATAATGTCTGTTTGGAATGAGTAGGGTTTAACATTGGTTGCTTTGAGAATCAGTGGAGCTTAACTCCAGGAGAGCCAGAGGGCTTTGGAAACTGAGTCTGTGCTCTTAAAGATCTAGTGTGCTCTATCATTCAGTCTCAGACTCAGCACAGAGGCAGCATTTGGAAAACACCTTAGTTATACATGAAGAAGACTGATTGATTAATTTTAGTGTATGTGTTAGAGGGGTAGGAGCTTTCTTCAAGAATCAAAGTGATAGGAGATGCCATTTTCCCTGCTCTCTTTTAACCTAGCTACCTGAATCCCGGGAGCCAGTTTTGAAGGCTCCATTTACCTTGCCAGCACTGTTCATGTGCATTAGTGTTCACTTGCAGACCCACGGCACTCAACCCTCTCATCTTGGTAGATGCCCCTCCAAATCAGCTCCCACCATACTCAACCTCAGTCAGAACAGTGTACCCCCAAAAAGCAACTACTGCCTTGCCACACCTGTCAGGCAGCCCCCACCAAGACTGGCGTCCCCTCCAAAGTGACTCCTGCCACAGGAATGGAGTAGCCAGTCCCACCCACAGGATTGTCCACAACTATAGCCAGGCCTCTCAGCCAACTATGCTAGAAGGAAACCCCACCTGCCAGAAGGCCCACAACAGCTATAATTGGATCTCTCAGCCAGGTATACCAGGAACTTGTACTACCCACCAACCTGCCTGCAACATCTTTAATTGGGCCTCTCAGCTAGACGTTTTTAGGAGCTTGCCCTGTCCATCATCATATCCTCAAAAGTCATAACCCAGTCAGAACAGAAGGGCATGTGTACCCCATACAGAGGACATGCCTAGAGTGCCTGGTTTTGGTGACCAGTGGGTATCCTACTATTGGGCACCACAGAATGACTTCTAAATAAAGACACTACCTTTAAGATCTGGAGATGTAGTTTACCTATCTAATATATAGAAACAAGCACAGGGATTCAGATAAAATGAAGCACAGAAAAATAAGTTCCAAACAAAACAAGATGAAACCTCAGAAAAAAGAACCAAATGCAATAGATATAAGCAATATGCCTGATCTGAGAAAGAGTTCAAAGTGATGGTCATAAAGATACTCACCAAGACAATAAAGAAGAGTGAATGAGCTCAGTGAGAACTTTAACAAAAAGATGAAAAATACAAAGAATAACCATCATTGAAGGATACAATAACTGCAATAAAATATACATTAAGGAACAACAGCAGATTAGAAGTTTCAGAAGAGCGGATCAGCAATGCGAAAGACAGGGTAGCAAAGGCAGCCAAGCTAAACAGCAAAAGAAAAAAAGGTATTTGTTTTCTTTTGTTTCTATTTTTTACATGAGGCTATGTTAAGGAATTCTGAAAAAGAATCAAGCTTAATAACACATTATAGCGGTCCCAGAAGAACGAAAGAAAGAAAAAGGAGTGGAAAATGCATTTGAAGAAATAATAGCTGAAAACTTCCCTAATCTGGGGAAGAAAACTGGCATCCAGATCCATGGAAGTTCACACCAAGACACATACTAATTAAAATATCAAAAGTCAAAGAGAAAGAATCTTAAAAAACAGCAAGGTTATACAAATGAAACCACATATGGCTGTCAGATAAATTCAGCAGAAACTTTGCAGACCAGCAGAGATTACTGATATATCCAAAGTCCTGTAAGGAAAAAAAAATCTACAACCAAGAATACTCTACCTGGCTAGGTTACCATTCAGAATATAAGGAAAGATGAATACATCTGGCCAAAGGTTTATCAATCTTGTTAATTCTTTTAAAGAACCAGCTTCTAGTTTCATTGATCTGTTTTACAACTTCTGGTTTCTGTTTCATTGATTTCTGCTCTAATCTTTATTATTTCTCTTCTCCTGGATTTAGGCATTATTACTTCTTCAGGTAAGGTTAGCGTGTGTGTTTGGGACTTTTCTAATTTTTTGAGAGAGGCTCTTATTGCTATGTACTTTCCTCTTAAGACTGCCTTTGCTGTAGCCCAGAGGTTTTGAACTGATGTCTTTTCATTCTCATTTGTTCCCATGAATTTTTTTAAGTACTTCTTTAATTTCCTTGTTGACTCGTTCATTTTTTAGCAGGATGCTCTTTAACCTCCAAGTTTTTGAGTTCTTTCCAATTTTCCTCTTGTGATTGAGTTCCAGTTTCAAAGCATTTGGTCTGAAAATATGCAGGCAATAATCTCAGTCTTTTGGTATCAGTTGAAACCTGATTTGTGACCCAGTATATGATCTATTCTGGAGAAAGTCCCATATGCACTTGAGAAGAATGAATATTCTGTTGTATTAGGATGGAATGTTCCGTATGTATCTGTGAAGTCCCTCTGGTCCAATGTGTCCTTCAAAGCCCTAGTATCTTTGGTGATCTTCTGAATACATCTTCATTGCTGTGAGTGGGTGTTGAAGTCCCCTACTATTAATGTATTATTATCAATATGTTTCTTTACTTTGGTTATTAATGCATTTATATAATTGGCTGTTCCCATGTATGGGGCATAAATATTTATGGCTGTTAGATCTTCTTGTTGGATAGACCCTGTTAAGTATGACATGGTGTTCCTCTACATCTCTTATTACAGTCTTTGGTTTAAAATCTTATTTGTCTGATATGAGGATTACTACCCCAGCTTTCTTTTGAGGTCCATTAGTGTGGTAAATTGTTTTCCACCTCATCACCTTCAGTCTGGAGATGTCTTTCGGTCTAAAATGAACCGCTTATAGATAGCATTTGGATGGTTCTTGTGTGTGTGTGTTTTGTTTTTTTTTTTAAATCCAATCTGGTACCCTGTTGGAGTACCAACATTGGTACCAACATTTGGTTGGAGCATTTAGCGCATTTACATTCAGAGTAACTATTGGAAGATATGAATTTAGTGCCATTGTCTTATCTGTAGAGTCCTTGTTTCTGTAGATTGTCTCTGTTTCTTTCTGGTCTATGTTACTCTTAGGGTCTCTCTGTGTTTACAGTATCCCCTTTACTATTTCTTGCAGGGCTGGCTTGGTGATCACATATTCTTTTAGTTTCTGTCTGTCCTGGAAGCTCTTTATCTCTCCTTCTATTCTGGACAACAGCCCTGCTGGATAAAGTATTCTTGGCTGCATGTTCTTCTCATTTGGTATCCTGAATATATGCTGCCAGCCCTTTCTGGCCTGCCAGGTGTCTGTGGACAGGTCTGATGTTATTCTGATGTTTCCCCCTCCCTACATAAGGAAGCTCTTCTCCCAACTCTATGGTCAACTAATCTTCAACAAAGCAGGAAAGAATATCCAATGGAAAAAAAGAATCTGTTCAATAAATGCTGCTGGGAAGATTGGATAACAACATGCAAAAGAATGAAACTAGACCATTCTCTTACACAATACACAAAGATAAACTCAAATGGATGAAAGACCTAAACATGAGACAGGAATCTATCAAAATCCTAGAGGAGAACACAAGCAGCAACCTCTTTGACATCAGCCACAGCAACTCTTTGCAAGAGAACAAAAGCAAAAATGAACTATTGGCACTTCATCAAAACAAAAAGTTTCTGCACAGCAAAGGAAACAGTCAACAAAACTAAAAGGCAACCTATGGAATGGGAGAAGGTATTTTAAATGACATAACAGATAAAGGGCTAGTATCCAAGGTCTGTAAAGAACTTATAAAACTCATCCACTCAAGAAATGGGCATGAGACATGAAGAGACACTTCTCCAAAGAAGATACATGCATGACCAAAAGACACATGAAAAAAAATACTCCACATCACTTACCATCAGGGAAATACAAATCAGAACCACAATGAGATAACCACCTTACACCAGTTAGAATGTTAGAATGGCAAAAATTAAAAAGACAGGGAACAACAAATGTTGGAGAGGACGTGGAGAAAGGGGAACCCCTTACACTGTTAGTGGGAATGCAGGCTGGTGCAGCCACTCTGGAAAACAGTATGGAGGTTCCTCAAGAAATTAAAAATAGAATTACCCTATGATCCAGCAATTGCACTAGTGGATTTACCCCAAAGATACAGATGTAGTGAAAAGAAGGGGTACATGGAAGCCATTGTTCATAGCAGCAATGTCCACAATAGCCAAAGAGCTGAGACATCCTTCAACAGATGATGGATAAAGAAGATGTGATTTATATATGCAATGGAATATTACTTAGCCATCAGAAAGGATGAATACCTACCATTTACATCAACATGGATGGAACTGGAAGGTGTTATGCTTAGTGAAATAAGTCAATCAGAGAAAGACAATTACCATATAGTTTCACTCATATGTGGAATAAGGAATAGTGCAGGGGATCATAGGGAAGGGAAAACTTAATTGGGAGAGATCAGATAGGGAGAAAAACCATGAGACACTCTTAACTCCAGGAAATAAACTGGGGGTTGTGGAAAGGGAGGTATGTGGGGGGATGGGGTAATGGGTGATGAGCATTAAAGAGGACACATGATGTGATGAGCACTGGGTGTTATATGCAGCTAATGAACCATTGAACACTACATCAAAAACTAGTGATGCAGTATATGTTGGCTAATTGAATTTAAATGTAAAAAAAAAGAAAAATGAAGAGTTAACCACACAGAAAAAATTGAAAGGAGCTATTCTCCTCTAAACCGGCATTATAAGAAATGTAAAAGGGACAACTTCAAGTGGAAAAGAAAAAACCATAACTAAAAGTAAGAAAATAATGAAACGAAGACCTTGTACTGGTAAAAGAAAAGAAAACATAATAAATATAGATCAATCATTTATAAGACTATTGAAAGTTAAAAGACAAAAGTAGTAAAATCAATTACGTTTATAAAGATTAGTTAAGAGACACAAAATAGATAAAATGTGATGTCATACATAATATGTGGAGGCGGGTAACAATGTAATGCTTTCAGAATATGTTCGAACTTAAGTGAATATCAATTTCATATAGAGTTCTCTGTATATAGGATGTTACATATGAACTTTATGGTAACCACAAACCAACAATTACATACATTAAAAGTGTATCTATTTTTAATATATACATTAAAAGAGAAAGAAATCTAAGCTTAGCATTAAATAAAGTCATCAAATCACAAGAGGGAGAGTAAAAGGAAAAGAAATGGAAAGAGAATTACTAAAACAATTTTAAAATAACAGTAAGTACATACCTATTAGTAATTACTTTAAATATAAATGGACTGAATGGTTAAGGCAATAGGCATAATATGACTTGGAGAGAGGAAGCTAAGATGGTGACATAGTAGGAGGTCCCTAGGCTTGCCTCATCCTTTGAATACAGCTAGTACAGATAACTACACAATCATTATGAATACTTAAGAAACCAAGTGAGTGCTGATAAAACAAACTGCCTAACGAGAGGGAGAGAAGCAGCTACTTAAGGAAGGTAGAAATGCGGAGACATGGTTCAGGCAAGAAATGGATCATGAGTGCTGCAGAGGGAAGAGAGCCCTGGACTTGGAGAAAGGTGAAGAAAAGCATGGAGTGCTCAGGGATATGCATTAGGAGAATACTTCCCCAAAGCCATTTTCTGGGAAAATGAGAAGGACTGAATTCCATAAACTTTTTCAACTAACGGGGCTCAAGGCCTAGACTTCAAGTTCCTTGGGTGTGGCTGAGATGGAGACCCAAGGACACTGCTCTGTGTTTGGAAAGGATATAGGGAAACAACACTGGGGCAGACTGCATGATCTGAGGATCACTTAAGAGACCCTGGGAGAGACTGTTCATACATTTTGGAGTGCATTTATGAGAGGTGGCATTGACACAAAAGTGGGGACAAAAGAGCCAGCAGGCATCATTTTCCTCCCTTGCCCCTCAGCATAGGTGCAGAGACATCTGCTTAGGGCAGCAAACTCAAACCTTGGCTGTTTAGCCTGGTTGTTCCAAATCCCACACCCCCATTTTCTGGTATGACTGCCTCTTCTGGGTCAAACTTGCATCAGTCCCAGTTTGGTGAGATCCTTTTCCAGATAACCAGCATAAGTCCTGCCACACCAGCTCCCTGAAGTTTGGAATTTGAAAAATAAGCAGGCCTGGCTAGGGTTGGAGCCCAAGGTACACTGTGCTACTCCAGGCATGCAAGCAACCCACAGAGAGTGTGAAATTACTGATCTGATAAACGTCTGTGACACATGAGGTGAAATAATTCACTCCTCTGAATGTGCTTCCCTGAGAATAGCAGGGAAGGAGCAACCTGGCACGATTTCCCACCCCACCCCTCAGCATAACCAAATTCAGTAAACAGCACAGCACCAACACTGGCTGCCTAACCTGCTTACCCTAAGTCCAGCCACCCTGCCCTGTGTTGGTATTGCTTTTCTGGGCCAAGTATGCCTAAACACCACGAACCCCTCCCCCATGAAGATCAGTACAAATCTCACATACTGCATCTACTGATCATAGAGTCCTGAATAGCTTCAGTTATAGTGGAAATAGCATTAGGTCTCTTTTAGCAAGCAGACCAGGGTGCACCTAGTTAAAACTCACCACACACTGGCCAAGGTCCATATACTCCCCACTTTAGGCAAGGAGAAACTCTGCAGATGACTAACCTGAGAAAGAAAGTGGCCATACACTGCAGCAGACTACACACGGCATATAGCAGATACACTTCCTGAAGCACCAGGCCCTGGGGTCTCTATGACCTCTTCTTCATAAAGCCATTACTCTTAGGAGCAGGAAATAGAGCAGGCTTTCCTAACACAGAGAAGAAGACAGAGACATAGACAAAGTGCCAAGATGGAGGAATTCATTACTAAAGAAAGAATAAGAAAAAATCAGCTTCAGGGATCTAATTGAAACAGATATAAGTAATATGCCTGATACAGAATTTAAAGCAATGTAAGGATACTAGCTGGGCTTGAGAAAAGCGTGGAAGACATCAGGGAGATCCTTACTGCAGAGATAAAAGTGCTTAAAAAAAATCGGGCTGAAAGGAATAATATAATAACTGAGATTTGAAACCAACTGGATGTAATGACCCCAAGGATGGAAGAATTAGAGGAACATATAGGTGATACAGAAGATAGAATTATGGAAAGTAATGGAGCTGAACGAAAGAGAGAAAGAAAAATTTTGCATCACAAAAGCAGATTTAGGAAACTCAGGGACTGCATCAGACATAATAACATTTATACCATAGGAGTCCCAGAAGAAGAAGAAGAAGAGAAAAATAGTGCAGATGTTTTATTTGCGGAAATTATAGCTGGAAATGTCCATAATCTGGAGAAGAAAACAGACCGCCAAATCAAGGAGGCAGAGAGAAATTCCATCAAAATCAACAACAGCAGGCCAACACCAAGAAATATTGTAATTAAATTTGCAAAATACAGTGATAAAGATAAAGTCCTAAAAGCAGCAGGACAAAAGAAGTCCCTAACTTCTAAGGGAAGATCAGTAAGGTTAGCAGCAGATCTATCCACAGAAACTTGGCAAGCTGGAAGAGAGTGGCATGATATATTCAACATGCTGAATGGGAAAATCTGCAGCCAAGAATACTCTCTTCAGCAATGCTATCATTTAGGATGGGAGTGAGAAAGAATTTCCCAGACTAACAAAAGCTAAGAATTCATGACTACTACACCAGCCCTGCAAGAAATATTAAAGATGACTCTTTTAAGTGGGAAGGAAAGACCAAAAGTTACAAAGACTAGAAAGGAACAAAAACCTCAAGAAATAACAGCAAAACAAGTAATAAAATGGCATTAATTACGTATCTATTGATAATTACTTTGAATATAAATTGACTAAATGCTCTAATCAAAAGACTTAAGGCATCAGAATGGATAAAAAAGCAAGACTCATCTATATACTGCCTATAGGAGACTAATTTTAGGCCTAAAAACACCTGAGGAATGAAAGTGAGGGGATGGAGAAACATTTATCATGCAAAAAAAAAAAAAAAAAAAAACCAAAAAACAAAAAAGAGAGAGAGGGAGAGTAGCTGTTGATTATATCAGTAAAAACTAGATTTTAAACCAAAGACTTTAACAGGAGATGAAGTAGGGCACTATATCATAATAAAGGAGACTAACCAAAAGGAGATCTGATATTATAAATGTTTATGTCCCCAACGTGGGAGCACCCAAATATATAAAACAATTAGTAACAAACATAAAGGAACTCATTGATAATAATACAATAATAGTAGGGGACTTTAAATACCCCATGTACATCAATGGATAGCTCATCTATGGAAAAAATCAACAAGGAAACAATGGCTTTAAATGACATATGGGACCAGAGGGACATAACTGACATATTCATGTTACAAAAGAATGAAAGGGTCAACCAGGAAATTAAGAAATTTTTAAAAAATACATAGAAAAAAATGATAATGAAAACATATGGCCCAAAACCTTCGGGATGCAGCAAAAGTGGTCATAAGAGGGAAGTATATAGCAAATAAACAACCTAACCTTACAACTGATGAAGCTAGAAAAGAAGAGGAAAGACTAAAGACAGCAAAAGAAGGGAAATTATAAAGATTAGAACAGAAATAAATGATGTAGAAACAAACCCTAAAACAGTAGAATAGATCGATGAAGCAAGGAACTGGTTCTTTGAAAAAATTAATAAATTGACAAAACCCTAGCCAGAATTATCAAAAAGAAAAGAGAAATGATCCAAATAAATAAAGTCACAAATTAGGAGAAATAGCAACCAACACCACAGAAATATAAGAGAATATTATGAAAAATTATATGCCAAGAAATTGGGCAGTCTGGAAGAAAAGAATGAATTTCTAGAAACATAAAATACCAAAATGGAAACAGGAAGAAATAGAAAACTTGAAGAGACCCATAAGCAGCAAAGAAATTGAAGTTGTAATAAAAAATCTCCCAACAAACAAAAGTCCTGGGCCTAATTGCTTCACAGGGGACTTCTATCAAACATTTAAAAAAGAGTTAATACCTCTTCTTTTCAAACTATCCCAAAAGATAGAAATGGAAGGAAAACTTCCAAACTCATTTTATGAGGCCAGTATTATCCTGATTACAAATCCAGAAAAAGACTCCACTAAAAAAGAGAACTACAGTCTAGTATCCCTGATAAACATGGATGCAAACATACTCAACAAAATATTAGCAAATTGAATCCATCAGTACATTAAAAGAATCATTCACCATGATCAAGTGGCATTCATTCATGGGCTGCAAGAGTGATTCAGTATTTGCAAATCAGTCATGATGTATATATTAATAAAAGAAAGGATAAGAACAATATGATCCTCTCAATAGAAGCAGAAAAAGGATTTGAAAAGGTACAATATCCATTCATGGATGAAAACTGTCAACAAAGTAGGGATAGAGGGTGCATACCTCAACATCATAAAGACTATCTATGACTCTGAAAAACAGTCTGAAGGGTTTGAAGAGGTGGGGGGGTAGCTTGGGGGAACCAGGTGGTGGGTATTAGAGAGGGTACGGATTGCATGGAGCACTGGGTGTGGTACAAAAACAATGAATACTGTTATGCTGAAAATAAATTTTAAAAAATGATTAAAAAAAAAGACTATCTATGAAAACCTGCCATTAATATCATCTTCAGTGGGAAAAAACAGAGTTTTTCTTCTATGGTCAGGAATAAGAATAGGATTCCACTCGCACCCCTGTTATTTAACATACTACTGGAATCAGAAAACAAAAAGAAATAAAAGTTTTCCTGATTGGCAAGGGAGAAGTAAAACTTTCACTGTTTGAAAATGACATAATACTATATATGGAAAGCCCAAAATATTCCACCAGAATTTTTCTAGAACTGATAAATTCAGTAAAGTTGCAAGATACAAAATCAACATATAGAAATCTGTTGCATTTCTCTTCACCAGTAATGAAGCTGCAGGAAAAAAAAAAAAAAATATCAAGGAATCCATCCCATTTACAATTCTAACAAAAACAATTAGATACCTAGGGATAAACCTGACCAAAGAGCCAAAAGATCTGTACTCTGAAAACTATAAAACACTGATGAAAGAATTTGAAGATGACACCAAGAAAGAGAAAAATATTCCATGTTCATGGGTTGAAAGAACAAATATTATTAAAATGCCTGTATTTCCCAGAACAATCTGTACATTTATGCAATCCCTATCAAGATACCACTGGCATTTTTCACAGACCTAGGACAAACAATTCTAAAATATATATGGAATCACAAAAGCCAAAGCAACCTTGAAAAAGAAATGTAAACCTGGAAGCAGCACAGTTCCAGATTTCAATTTATATATCAAAGCTGTAGTGTTCAAGACAGTATGGTATTGGTACAAAAACAGGCACATAGACCAGTGGAACAGAATAAGAGACCGAGAAATGAACCCCCACAAGTACATGATCAACTAATCTTTGACAAAGCAGGAAGGAATATCCAATGAGAAGAAGACCGTCTCTTCAACAAGTGACATTGGTTAAACTGGACAACAACATGGAAAAGAATGAAACTGGACTATTTTCTTACACCATACACAAAATTAAGTTCAAAATGTATAAAAGATGTAAATATGAGACTTGAAGACATAAAAATCCTAGAAGAAAACGCAGTTAGCTCTTTGATATCAGCCATAGCAATTTTTTCTAGATATGTCTCCTAAAGCAAGTGAAATAAAAGCAAAAATAAACTGTTAGGACTTCATCAAGATAAAAAAGCTTTAGCACAGCAAAGGAAACAATAAAACTAACAGGTAACCTACTGAATAGGAGAAGATATTTGTGAATGATATATCTGTTAAAGGGTTAATATCCAAAATATATAAAGAACTTATAAAATTCAATACCTGTAAAACAAATAATCCAGTTAAGAGATGGGCAGAAGATATGAATAGACATTTTTCCAAAGAAGATGTACAGATGGCTAACAGACACATGAAAAAAATGCTTGACATCACTCATCATCAGGGAAATACAAATCAAAACTAAAATGAGATATCACCTTACATCTGTCAGAATGGCTAAAATTAAAATAGGAAACAACAGGTGTTGGTGAGAATATGAAGGGGAACCCTCTTGCAGTTTTGTTGGGAATGCAAACTGATGTAGCCTGGAAAACATGTGGAGGTACCTCACAAAATTACAATCCATCAATTGCACTACTAGGTATTTACCCAAAGGATACAAAAATACTGATTTAAAGTGATCCATCCACCCCAATGTTTATAGCAGCATTTTCAACAATAGCCATATTATGGAATGAGCCAACTGTCCATCAACTGGTGAAGGACATCGACTAATATACCACTTCTTCTCTCTCTCTCTGTACAGACACAGACACACACACATATGTATATATGTATTTGTAGAAAAGAATGATAGGTATTAAAAAGAATGAAGTCTTTTTAAGTGATCATTTTCAGTGATGTCAATGGAGCTAGAGTGTATTATGCTAAGTGAACTAAATTTAGTCAGAGAAAGAAAAATACTATATGGTTTTACTCATATGGAAAATTTTTTATTAACATATAATGTATTATTTGCCCCAGGGGTACAGGTCTGTGAATCATCAGGCTTACACATTTCATAGCACTCACCATTGCACATACCCTCCCCAATGTCCATAGCCCAGCCACGCTATCCCTACCCCTCCACAGCCCAGCAGTTTGTTCCCTGAGATTAAGAGTCTCTTATGGTTTGTCTGATCCCATCTTTAAGAAACAAAACATGGATATAGGATTTTTTAAAAAGGAGAGAGGCAAGCCAGGATACAGATTCTTAACTGTAGAGAACAAAATATAGGTTACTGGAGGGAAGGTGGGCAGGGGGATTGGTTAAATTTGTGATGGGTATTAAGGAGGGCACTTGTGATAAGCACTGGTGTTGTATGTAAGTGATGAATTACTGGATTCTACACTTGAAACAAATGTAAAACTTCATGTTAACATTATAACTGGAATTTAAATAAAACCTTAAAAGTCTGAAAAAAAAATAAAGACAAATTGTGACAGAATGGGTAAAAAAATGAGATGCATGTATATGCTGCCTGAAAAATACTCATCTTCAGACCTGAAGACAAGTACCAACTGGAATATCAAGGGAAGGAAAAAGATATTCAATTAAAATGGAAGTGAAAACAAAACTAGGATAGAAATACTTATACAGACAAAATTTATTTTAAAACAAAAACTGTAATAAAAGACAAAAAAGGCAATGCATAATATCCTACAAGAGGATATAAAAATTGTTATAATTGATGCATCCAACATAGCTGCACTTGAATCTATAAAGTGAATATTAACACACATTAAGAAAGAAATTGTAAGTAATACAGTAGTAGTAGGACACTTTAACCATCCCACTTAACATCAGTGGGTAGATTATCCAGACAGATAATAAGTAAATAGTGTCTTTGAAAGGCTCTTTAGGCCACATGGACATAACAGACATATACAGAATATTCCATCCCACAACAGCAGCATATACATGCTTATCAAGTGCATATAAACATTCTCCTGGATAGATCAAATATCAAATCGTAAAAATGTCTCACAAAGTTGAGAAGGTTGAAATCATATGAAGCATCTTTTCTAACCATAATAACACTATGAAACTAGAAATTAAGTACAAGGGACAAAACTGGAACAACACCTACTCATGGAAGCTAAACGACATGCTAGTAAACAGCTAGTGGGGTCAACAAAGAAATCAAAGAGGAAGGTTGAAAATACCCGGAGGCAAATGACAATGGAATCACAACAGTTCAAAATCTTTGGATTGCAGCAAATGCAGTTCTAAAAGGGAAGTTTGTGGCGCTATAGGCTTATTGCAAGAAATAAGAAAACTTTTCAAATTAATAATCTAGTCTCACACCTAAAGGAACTAGAAATAGAAGAACAAAACCAAAATTCAGTAGAAGGAAGGATAGGAAGGAAGGAAATAATAAATATTAGAGCAGATATAGAGAGTAGTACAACAACAGATAAGATCAATGAAACCAAGAGCCAACTATTTGAAAAGATAAATAAAATTGATAAACCTTTAGCCAGACTAATTAAGGAAAATAGAGAACTCAGTTATATCAGAAATGAAAGAGAGGAATAGTTACATCCAAGACCAGAGTAATACAAAGTATTATAAAAGACTACTCTAAAAATTATATGTAAGTAAATCAGACAACCTAGAAGAAATGGGTAAATTCTTAGAAATATACAATCTTCCCAGACTGAATCAGGAAGAAATTGAAAATCTTAACAGAAAAGTCACTACTAAGAAAATTGCCCAAAGGCCTGAAGGTGAGACTTAAAACCATAAAACTCAAAGAAAACATAATAATCTCTTGCTCATCCACCTTAGCCATTTTTTTTTTTCTGGATGTGTATCTGCAGGCCAGGAAAACAGAATCAAAAATAAGCCATTGGCAGAGAAAGACAATTATCATATGACCTCCCTGATATGAGGAAGTTGAGAGGCACGTGGGGGGTTTGGGTGTAGGAAAAGAATGAATGAAACAAGATGGGATTGGGAGGGAGACAAAGCATAAGAGACTCTTAATCTCACAAAACAAACTGAGGGTTGCCAGGGGGGAGGGGGATAGGGAGAGGATGGTGGGGGTTTGGACATTGGGGAGGGTATGTGCTATGAAGGGTGTAAATCTGGCGATCCACAGACCTGTATCCCTGGGTCTAATATTACATTATATATTATTAAAAACCTAAAAAATTAAAAAAAAAAAAAACCATTGGGACCACATCAAGCCAAAAAGTGTTTGTATGGTAAAAGAAACCATCATTGAAACAAAAAGGTAACCTAGGGAATGAGAGAAGATATTTGCAAATGATCTATCTGATTATCAGTTAATATCTAAAATACATAAAGAAGTCATACAATGCAACACCAAGAAACCAACCAATCCAATTCAAAAATGGGCAGAGGACCTAAATAGACATATTTTGCAAAGAAGACATACAGTTGATCAATAAACACAAAAAAATTGCTCAACATCACTAATCATCAGGGAAGTGCAAATCAAAACCACAGTGAGATAGCACCCCATACCAGTCAGAATGGGTAATATTAAAAAAGACAAGAAATGATAATTGTTGGTGAGGGTATAGAGAAAAGGGGACAGTTGCTGCACTGTTGATGGGAATGTAACTAGGTGCAGCCACTATGGAAAACAGTATGTGCAGGTTCCTCAAGAAACTAAAAACAAGTATATCATGCAATTCAGTAATTTCACAAGTATATCATGCAATTCAGTAATTTCACTGCTGGTTATTTATCCTAAACAAATGAAACATTAATTCAGAAAGCTATATGCACTCCTCAATTTTTATTGCAGCATTATTTATAATAGCCAAGATATGGAAGCAACCTGTGTGTCCAAATTAGCAGATAAAAAATTTGTGGCTTACATTCACAATGGAGTATTTTATTACTCAACCATAAAAAATGGACATCTGGTATCTGTGACAACATTGGGATCTAGAGAATATAATACTTAGTGAAGTAAATAAGAGAAAGATACCATGATTTTACTTCTATCTGGAATGTGAAAAAATGAAAACATTCAAACAAGAAAACTGAAATGGAGTCATAATACAGAGAACAAATTGGTGGTTGACAGAAGTGAGGGGGCTGGGAGGACCAGTAGACAGGGAAAGGAGTTTAAGAGGTACAGATTTCCAATTATCCAATGAATAAGTCATGGGGATGAAATTTGCAACATAGCAAATATAATCAATTTTATTATAATAACTTTCTATGGATTCAGATTTATACACTTGTGGTTAACATTTTGTAATGCATATAATTATCAAATTACTATGTTATATACCTGAAATTAATATATGTGTATGTAAACTATACTTCAATTAAAAATAAAAATTAAAAAAATAATTACTTATTGGTAAGGACTTACTATTGCCATTTTTAAAACTATTAAAAAAAACAATTATTTTCCAGTTGTTTGGTAGATGACTTTGCTCCTTGTTTCTTTCTTACTGTCTCTTTTTATGTTTTCATGTCTTTTGGTATTCACTATTTTTTACTTCTTTATTACAATCTTTTGTATAATCACTACAGTATTATATCTTGGGACCATGAAGCCTAAATAAGATAACTTGTAACACTCTATTTTAAACTTATAACTACTTAACTTCAATAGAATTTCTATAGTACACTTTTACCTCTTCTCTCATATTTTAAATTATTGCTATTACAATTTATTTGTGTGTGTATGTGTGCGTTTTGTAACTAATAACAGATTATTGTATTATTGGTCATTTTTGCTGTTATATTTACTTTTAAACCAGAGTTATAGATGAGTTATTCAACACTGTTACCATTTTATAGAATCCATGCCTATATATTTACCATTCCTCATGAGATTTACACTACCTTGCTGTTTTTATGTTAATTATAGTTCTTTCACTTCCACTCAAAGAGCTCCCTTGACTATTTCTTTTGAGTCAAGTTTGTTGAGTCAAGTCTAACTAACTCCCTCAGCTCCTGTTTGTTTGGAAGAGTCTTTATCCTTTTTTTGTTTCTGAAGGACAGCTTTGCTGGGTATATAATTCTTGGTTGACAGTTACTTTCTTTCAATATTTTGAATATGTCATTTCATTCTGTCCTGGCTTGCAAAGTTTTTGTTGAGAAATTCACTGATAGTTTTCAACAGTCCCACTGTATGTAACTTCTCTTATTTTCTAGCTGCTCTTAAAAATCTATTTTTGGTCTTTGACTTTACAAAATTTGATTATAATGTGTCTCATTGTTGCCCTATTTGGATTCAACCCATTTGGGATCCTCTAATCTCATGAATCTGTATGTGCATTTCTCTCCAAGCTTTTGGAAGTTTTCCATCAATATTTCTTTAAATATGCATCCTGTCCCTTTGTCATTGTCTTTTTCTGGAATTCCCATAATGCAAATATTTTTTCTTTTCATTATATCCCATAATTCCCATGGGATTCCTTCACTCCTTATTTTTTTTTTTTTCGTTTTACTCTTCTAACTTGGTGATTTCCCATGTCCTGTCCTCCACATTGTTTATTCTTCCTTCTCTTCTCCAAAAGTCCAATCTGTTTTTGATACTTTCTCTATTGAATTCTTCAGTTATTTAATGTTTTGTCAACTTTAGTATTTCTGTTTGTTAGCTTATGTCATATTTCTCATTTTGTTCATGTATTGTGTTCTCAAATTAATTGTCTATTTTATTTAAAAAGAAATAACCTTCATGAGAAGATTATTCTGAATTCTTTGTCTCACGGTTCATAGATCTCTATTTCTTAGGGTCATTTATTGGAGCTTTATTAGTTTCCTTTACTGATGTCTTGGTTTTTCCTGATCCTTAATTCTATACATTGTTGTCTGCAGTTTTGACTAATGGGGCTCCTCTTCTAGACTCTACAGTTTTTGCTTTGGCAAAAAACAATTCACTGGTCAGCTCAGTTTTGGTTTCTGAGTATGTTTACTGCTTATATCTTTGGGAGTTAGGCCTGCTATTATGGTTTATATTTGGGCAAGATGAATATTTGAGCTTGAGGATGTGGATTGGTCTGAGGCTCTGCTGTTGTCTAAAAATATTGGGAAAGGACTATTGGCTTGGCTTCTTACCCAAATGAGGATGGAGGATGTACTCTGCCATTGCCTGAATTCTTTGGTCAGGATTTCTAGGTTATGGCAACTGAGTACCATATTCATTAGTATATTGGATTATGAATTAGATGCCATGATCTGGCAGACCAGCAGGCTAGTGCCCAAGCCTTATACAGCTCAATTTGGGGGGCCCAAATCAGGCCTGAGTATACACTGAATTTCTTGGTAAGGGGGGTGGGTGTGTGGCACTACCAGTTTTGCTCTCCAGACATGGAAAGGTATGGCTTTTGCTCTCAGTTAAAGTGTTACAGGCCTTTTGAATGTTTTACACAGCTTCCCTTGTGCTCTGCTTATGTTCTTTGGTCAGACAGGCTGAAAGTTGTATTTAGCAACAAGCCAGGTTAGGAAATAGATTTTTTAATCTGGCACCAATGGGAGAAGTAAGCTCTAATAAAGATGAATTTCTGTTGTCTTAACTCAAGCCCATCTGCACCAGAATTCCCTGGTCAAAGAAGACCATTGACTTTGCTCTACAAACTATCAACTCTGTCTGCCCTTCTGTTGGTTTGAGCACTGCTGGGTCACACAGCTTTCAGGCTTTTTCACTAACCCTTCTGGTCAGATGGGGCTGGAAGACACTTTCCACGGGGGAGCTATATCTAAGCCTCCTTGCCTGAACATGAGTGGGAGGAGTTGCTCCAGGCTAGTTGCAATTTCTGAAACAGGTTCTCTGGTTGGGAGTGGCTGAGACCTACCCTCAGTCTTGGTTATGAATGAATCTGCCTGTGAATAGCATGGGAGGCACCCGTGCCCAAAATTGATTTTTCTCTGGGAGCAATCTGCTCTGCCTACTCAACTCTCAGCTCAAGCAGTGCTAGTCTACACTAGCTTCCAGTAGTAGTCACAACTCTTCTGGTCAGATGGGGCTGGAAGGCATTCTGCATAGTGTGTGTGGCTGTGCAGCACCTTTTGTAGTCATGAGCAAACTGGGCTCTAAGACCAGCCAAACTCCTCATTTGAGGGTCTGAGTACCACACCAAGTTCCCTGGTTATAGTGTACCTCTAGCTTGGTTTTGCAGATGAGCAAAACTGCTAGTTGGGATTACTACGTAGGCGTAGTAGGTATGAATTCAGTCTGCCAAGATCCACATGCTGGTTGTTGCACACCCCTCCCCACTTCTCAGTCACAGTCAGATTCCCAGTGACTTGGTACCACAGGTTTCCTTGATATCCCCATGGAGAAATATCAGGATGGGGCTGCTACAGAGCAACACCTCAGGCTTCTCTTTTCTCACTGAGGGGAACTGGAGACTCAGGGAGACCTCCATGTGTTGCTTTGCTCACATGTAGGAGGGCAGTGTGGACAAGTATAGCTGCTTCTCATACCTTTCTAATGCAGTCTTTCTTGGTCTCTTGGTATAGGGGCGCTTTATCCTTACCCTCATGTTCTGTATTCTGTCTTTGGTATCTTGTTTTTTAACAGATATTAGTTGTTCATGTGAGGAGGAGCAAACTCAGAAATGAGCTATGTCACTCTACTGGTGATGCCACCACCTTTTTTTTTTTTTTTTTTAAGATTTCTGTTATTTTAGTTCTACTTGTGAACTAAATTCATTATTTATCCTTAGGTATGTGATTCCTTTAATCAAAAACTAATGATGTACTATATGGTGACTAACATAACATAATTTTTAAAATAGCAAAAAAATAAGTATGTGATTCCTTTAAATGCTTGAGGCCTATCAGTAATTATTAATTATATTATAGTTTATATCAGAAATGAACTCAGTTGTAGATTTTTTTAGCTTTCTTGAGTTAAAATTGATACACAAAACATGTATACATTTAATGTGTACATCTTGATGAATCTGAACTTTTGCATATACCCATGATTCCATCACATTTAAAAATTTCCTTGTGTTATTGTTGTTCAGTAATAGCACTTAATAGGAAGTATATTTTCCATGTAGTTAACTATTGCTATACTGTTGTATAGTAGCTTTGTAGAACTTATTAATGCTGCAGGACAGAAACTTTATTGCCATTAAAAAACAATCTCTCATTTTCCCTTTACCTCAGACCCTGGCAGCCATCATTCTATTTTCTGCTTCTATGACACTTACTGTTTTATATATGTCATGTAAGTGGAATCATGCAGTATTTGTCCCTTTGTACTGGCTTATTTCACTTGGTATAATGTCCACTAGGTTCATCCATGTTGTTTCAGGTAACAGGAATTCCTTTTTTTTTTTTTTATTATTAATTTTTAGGGGCACGTGGGTGGCTCAGTGGATTAAAGCCTCTGCCTTGGGCTCGGGTCATGATCCCAGGGTCCTGGGATTGAGCCCCGCATTGGGGTCTCTGCTCTGCAGGGAGCCTGCTTCTTCCTCTTTCTCTCTCTGCCTGCCTTTCTGCCTACTTGTGATCTCTGTCTGTCAAATTAAAAAAAAAAAATTAAATTAATTTTTAAAGTATAGTTGACACACAATGTTACATTAGTTTCAGGTGTACAACATAATGATTCAACAATTCTATACATTATGTTATGTTCCTGATGTGTAGCTACCATGTCAGCATACAACAATGTTATATTATTGACTATATTCCATATGCTGTGGAGTTTTTTTGTTTGTTTTGTTTATCACCCTTTTTTTTTATCACTGGTAGTCTGGATCTCCTATTCTCTTTTACCCATCTAGCAACCACCATTTTTTCTCTGTATTTATGTATCTGTTTCTGCTTTATGTTTGCTTGTTTTTTTTAAATATCTTCATTTTTAAGTCTAAGTAATATTCTATTGCATGTATATACCAGGTTATATATGTATTATATATTATATTATTATATTATTACATTATTATACTATAATACATATTATATACATATGTAGCACATTATATATGTATCGTATATATTATATATATGTATTTTAGGTGTATTCATGTGTCAGTACATATTTGGGTTATTTCCATACTGTGAATAATTGATTCCTCAATGAAAATGTTGCAGATAATCTCTTCAAGATTCTGACTTCAGTTTTTTAGGATACATACCCAGGAATGGGATTGCTGAATCATTATAGTTCTATTTTTAATATTTTAAGAATCTCCATACTGTTTTCCAAAGTGGCTACATTGTTCTATATTCCTACCAACATGTATAAGGGCTCTTCTTTTCTCCACATGATAGACAACTTTGCCATCTCTTGTTTTTTATTTTTTCTGTATTTGACAATAGTCCTCTAAACAGGTGTGGAATGATATCTAATTTTTTGTTGGTTAGTGATGTTGAGTGTCATTAATGATGATGAGTGATGTTTCATATACCCAGGGACCAATTGTAATTTCTTTTTGGAAAATATGCAGTTATTTGGCTATTTTTAAATCAGATTATTATTATCATCATCATTATTTTGCTATTGAGTTGGAGATTCTTAAATAATTTTAATATTAACCTCTTATGAGATAGATGTTTACAAATATTTTCTTCCATTCTATAGGATGCCTTTTCAGTCTGTTGATTGTTTCTTTTGCTCTTTTTCAGTTTGATGTAGTCCCACCTGTCTGTTTTTATGTTTTGTTGCCTATGCTTTTGTGTCAAATCTAAGAAATCATTGCCAAGATCAATGTCAAGATTACCCCTTATATTTTCTTCTAGGAGTTTTACAGTTTCAGGGCTTACATTTAAGTCTTTAATCCATCCTGAGTTGTCTTTTATATGTGGCATAAGGCAGGGGTCCAGTTTCACTTTTTTGCATGTGAATATCCAGCTTTCTGAGCATCATTTGTGAAGAGTCTGTCCTTTACCCATTTTATGTTATCAAAGATCATTGACTGTACAAATGATTTATTTCTGGAGTTTCTATTTTGAAAAAGAATAGATAATTGACCGTACATTGATTTATTTCTGGAGTTTCTATTTTCTTCCATTGATCTATATGTGTATTTTATGCCAGTACTATACTGTTTTAATAGTGTAACTTTGTAGTATAATTGAAAATTAAGAAGTGTGATACCTCCATCTTTGTTCTTTCCTGAGACAGCTTTGGTTATTCAAGGTCATTCATGGTTCCACATGAATTTTAGGTTTGTTTTTTTCTATTTCTTGTTTTAAAAAAATGCCTTTGAGATTTTAATAGGGATTTCATTGAGTTTGTAGACAATTTGGGGGTAGTATAGACACTTAAAAATATTAATTTTTCTAAAACTTGAACATGTGATGGTTTTCCATTTGTTTGTATCTTTTAATTTTTGTTTAAGATTTTATTTGTTTATGAGAGAGCACTAGCAGGGGGAGCAGCAGGCAGAGGGAGAAGCAGGCTTCCCTCTGAGCAAGGAGCCCCAATAAGGACTCAATCCCAGGTCCCTGGGATGATGACCTGAGCCAAAGGTAGATGCTTAACTGACTGAACAACCCAGGTGTCCCTCTTTTATATTTTCTTTCAATAATGTTTTGTAGGTTCAGTGCATAAGTCAGTTGCTTTCTCAGTTTATTTGATACTTTTGTAAATGGGATTGTTTTAAAAATTTTTTAAGATAATTTGTTAGTATATGGAAATTTTTGTTTATTGATTTAATATTCTGCAACTTTTCTGAACTCTTTTAATTAGTTCTAATGTGTGTGTGTGTGTGTGTGTGTGTGTGTGTGTGTTCTTTAGGATTTTCTATGTATAAGATTATGTCATCTATAAACAGTGTTTCTTCTTTCTTTCCAATTTGGATGCCTTTTATTTCTATTTCTTGCCTAATTGCTCTAGCTAAGACTTTCAGTGCTAAGTTGAATTAGAAATTCAAGGGCGGATATCTTTGTTTTGTTCCTGATATTGAAGGAAAAGCCTTCAGGTTTTCACTCTTGAGTATGATGTTATTTGTGGGCTTTTCATATATGGCTTTTATTACATTGCGTTACATTTTTTATACCTACTTTATTGAGTGTTTTTAACATGAGAAGGTGTTGAATTTTGTCAAATAATCTTTAATGCATCTATTGACATGATCATGTAATTTTTATCCTTCATTCTTTTAATGTGGCATATTATATTAATTGATTTTGTTATGTTGTACCGTTCTTGCATCCAAGGATATATCCCACATAATCATGATGTGAGATATTTTTAATATGCCAGCATTTTGTTGAAGATTTTTTGCATCTATATTTCTTAAAAGTTTTTTTTTATTTTTGTTGGTTTCTACTACCTTTGTACAGTCCTTTATTACCTATTTTTTTAATATCTCACTATCCTTTTTACTTTTCTTTGTCACTCATTAAATCATTTTGCATTCTATTCTTACAAAAATTGTTTTAATCTTAGTCAAATGTCCATAATGTGTTCCAGTGCTTCCATAATTTAACACATCCTTATTTACATATATTTATTTTCTACTAATTTCCATAAAAGTTTTCCTTATTTTGCTGCCTTCTGTCTTCTATATGTAAATTCTAATTTCTACATTCTTTGCTTTCATTCATACTTCCCTTCCCTTTAGAATTCTCTACTATGTCTTCTTCTACTCATTTGTGATAGGGACATAAACATATTATATTTTGACAACATGTTATACCTTTTTTGTCTTTCAACTCTTTCACTGGGTATGTGTTAGGCAAGTTGGAGAAGCTAAAGTGTATGTACTAGATTGCTTCATATCATAAAGAAATGACCAGAGAAAGAGGAATTGAAAGGGGAAAGAAAGGTTAAGGAAAGAGGAGAGTTTTGAGTGAGTTTTAGAGGGAAAGTAAGAGAGATTGCAGTTAAATGACATACAAGACCCTTGTTGAGAATGGAAGAAAACTTTTAAGAAATATGATTATGCACAGGGAGTATGCAGGTAATTTCTTTTTCACATATTTTATAGTTAAATGGTTTTCCTTGTATTTTCCCACATATGTATCATATGAGTTATATATTTTTATATATATCATATAAGATATGTATGAGAAAATAGGAGGAATGATATATAAAATGCATAATATATTGTGAACACATTTTATATATTTATATATTATGTAATATACATATCTATATTATATGATGTATATGCTATGCATGTGTATATATATATATATATATACACACACACACGTTTTGTGTATATATTTATTTATATATATTTGGCTTTTTCATCAAGATTATAAGCTTCTTGGAGCCAAAACCCATCAGTTTGTATCCCGCAGTTTACCCTGAATATTGCTAAGTTTCTATTTCTTACTCCTTTAATCTTTATATTCTGCCATTGTATATTTCTAAATTAAAAACCTATTGCTTATTTCTTTCATCTAACAAATGACCATTCTATAGTTTCACTTGCTAGGCCATTAAATGAATACAATACCATGTGCACAGAAAATTCCTTTAAAACTAAGCCTTCAGGAATGAATTATATATAAGCATCTTGAAGTAGATGTTTATTACAGTTCTTTGGTTGAATTTTTTTTTTATTGTGTTAGTCTCCATAAAATACGTCATTAGTTTTTGATGCAGTATTCCAAGATTCGTTTTTCATGTAAGACACCCAGTGCTCCATGCAATATGTACCTGCCTTAATATCCACCACCAGGCTCACCCAACCCCACACCTCCCTCCCCTCTAAAACCCTCAGTTTATTTCTGACTCATACTATAACTGATATAAACTGGTGACTTTGCCTTCCTAATTAGTGATTTTTTAAAATTGTGAATACTTGTACTTTTCCTTCCTCTTTTTTTTCTTTTTAATACTTGTACTTTTCTAAACTATCTATGAAACTACATTTTTCTTTCCATAGTCCAGCAGGAAACTTAATGCTGACTGACAAGATGGTAATTTTGAATGTAGTATAAGAATGTGATGATATTCTCCTTTATCTTTATTGTACTAATAATTTAATACGTTACTGGGGGAAAAAGTTTTCCTTTTCATATGCATCCAGCAGTCCCATACTTTCAAATGTGGCACATTTGGCTTATCTTCTATAACTTCTTGCTTTAAAAAAATGATACAATATGATTAAGATTAATGACATGAGATAGCAAGAAGCTGGTGACTTCCAATGGAGTTAGTAGTTACAGGCTTAGTAAGAAAAAGGTGACAAATTGCCACACAGAAATTGATGCATTAAAAAATATATTATCTTATGCCATTCACAGAATTTATAGAGCATACTTTAACCATATGTTCCTTCTATATTTTACTATAGTACTAGATTTTTTCTGCTGGTAACTCAGTACCATTTTCCTTCTAGTTGTTTTCCTACAAATTACTCATTTGGGATTGGAGGAAGCCATAATCATCCCTACACAATTCTTTAAGTTCCTTCAACTTCTTTAATCTCTAAATGTTAGCAGTAAAACTAAGGCCTAGCAAAGGTCTTTTTGACCTTTATTTCTCTAGACTTTCCACAAGTTTTATATACTGCTAATTCCCTATAGTAAATCCTTTTTAAATACCTTTAAAAAGCTAAACTGATTCCTACCTTCCTTCCTGGATTCCCCTTGTAGAGTATTTATTATCTTTGTCTTTTAACCTCAGATAAGATTCTCTTTAGGAGACAAGATTTATTTCACTTCATTGCAATATCCCTGATGATTCTAAGTATTAAAGTGTTATAATGATAAATGCCTTAACGGTGTTTGTATGTATTGATATTGACCAGCCATTTAGTTAATCACAATAATGAGGGAAGAGAGAACAAGGAGAAATGGGCTGTAACATCTTTGAGTAAGATTGTAAACACATTACCCAAACCCATGTTTAGGTGCCAATACTAAAGGCAAGTACTTGAGATACTAGTTCTGTTTGGAAAGGAATTTGAGCTTTGCTCAGGAAGCTGACCACCTGGGACAGAAGGCAGACTCTTGTACAAAAGTCAATTAGGAGGATTCTGCCTGGCTCAGAGATTTTTAAAGGCACTTAAGGAGGTTAATTAATTAAGGTAGTGTATGGTCTGTAACATTTCTTGATCTTGTGCAGACTGATGATCAGGCTACAGACATTATCATGTTGCTTGAAGGCTGAGCAAGGGGTCTGCTTCCTTGGTGTCCAGGCAGTGGGGAGTAGGAGGTGTGAAGGGGGGTGTGTGTGCAAGAGGGTCTGGTTTCTTGGTGCCCAAGGTGGTGTCAGAGAGCCTGCTGACATGAAGGCTCTGTTCCTTCTAAGAAAGAATGTTTAATGTATAGCTATACAGAGAAAGGTTTAGTTAGGGACTAAGTTTGCTAAAGCTTAAAGAATACTTAGGTGGGCTGAGGGGCCAAGGCAGCTTCAAATAGAAGCAAACATTCAGAAAGCATGAGAACTCCAAGGTGCTTTTGACATGAAAGGCCAAACAATGACATTATTTGAGAATTTCAAAGTGTAATAAACTTGCATTTTTAATTATCGGGAAATCAAATAGTTTATCTTTAAGAGAAAGTCAACACCCATTTATTTACCCCTTGAAAAGATTGCTGATAAAAATGCATTTTCCCTTAAAAACCACAGTATGTCTTGGGGCACCTGGGTGGCTCAGTGGGTTAAAGCCTCTGCCTTCGGGGACGCCTGGGTGGCTCAGTTGGTTAAGCGGCTGCCTTCGGCTCAGGTCATGATCCCAGCGTCCTGGGATCGAGTCCCACATCGGGCTCCTTGCTTGGCGGGGAGCCTGCTTCTCCCTCTGCCTCTGCCTGCCTCTCTGTCTGCCTGTGCTTGCTCACTCTCTCTCCCTCTGTCTCTGGCAAATAAATAAATAAAATCTTTAAAAAAAAAAAAAAAAAAAGCCTCTGCCTTCGGCTTAGGTCGTGGTCCCAGGGTCCTGGGATCGAGCCCCGCATTGGGCTCTCTGCTCAGTGGGGAGCCTGCTTCCTTCTCTCTCTCTGCCTGCCTCTCTGCCTACTTGTGATCTCTGACTGTCAAATGAATAAATAAAATCTTAAAAACAAATAAAACCAGGCTTCTTCATATTTAAAAAACAAACAAAAACAAAAACAAAAAAAAACACACCACAGTATGTCTTGATTTTAAGATGCCAAAATTGATCTAAAAGGGAATCTTAAAATTTTATTTCTACTCTGAAGTTTTTTATAACAAGAAATTATGAAAATCATTAGTATTTGTTAAAATGGGAACAAATAAGAATTGTTACAAAGATACTATCTTTTCTACCCTTATTTGTTTGGATATTCTGTTTGTATCAGTAATATTTTCTTTGATATTTTTATGTTCAGTATATATTATATTAAATTTTACCTGTACAATGAGCCCTACTGTTTGAAAATGCTCCAATGATTGAAAGAGATGAAATTTATGCTTGCCAATCTAAAAAAGTTGGTTTTGGAGATCCAAAATAGATGATATTTGTCAAAATATTTCTTAACCTATAACTACCGTTTAATGATAATAACACATTCATTAAACATCCTGAATAATTTTACATTCAATTGACAAGTAAGTGTTTCTTTTTTTCCTTCAGGTACTAAATCAGTAGTCACAAACTCAGGTGCCTATAGAAGTATATTAGAGTGGCTCTGTGAAATATAAGTTTCCATGAAGATGGGACTATTCCATCTTTATTGTCCAGTACTGTTGGCACTAACTTTATTTGGTTGTTGAGCACTTAAATGGATTAATATAACTGAGAAGCAAAAAATTATTTTAATAAATTTGAATAACCACATGCAGCTAGTAAAATTAGGTACTATTCAAACAAACCCAGAATTTCAGTGATTTAACCCAAGAGAAGTTTTATTTACTTTTTATGTAGTAGTCCATTGTGAATAGTTCTATATGCCTGGGGCAGATCTTTCTTCTACGTCTTTACAGCTTCATCATCCCTTAAGAACTTGGGAGACGTTTGTTTCCAAATGAAAGACCTTGGAGACCTTTGTTTCCCTATCCTAAAAACCAGAAAGATCTGTCTGATGACATTCAGTTAGTAAGAACTAGTCATATGGCCACATCTGGATCCAGGTAACTGAAAACTGTAGTCTGCAATGATGCAGCCACTATCCAGCAATAAATTCGACACTGTGGTAGGAGACACACAAATTTTTGATAGTTCTGCCATAAAAGACCAGGCAAATGACATACAAAAGTAAAATGGGCTAGATGGCAATGCATTGACTGTAAGAGGCAAGGGCAGAACAGTGGCATGCCCTAAACATAGAGAAGTTACTATTCATAATCATGGTCATGTTGCTCTGTTCTAAGATGGGACCTATGTTGCCAGATATTTTAGGGCTTGGGGGTTTAGCAGTTTTTAAAACGAAAATCTGAAACCCATGTATTTATGTGAAATATTTCTTGTTTAAAAAGATTATGAATAAAACTGTTACCAACATTCATATACAAGTTTTTTGTGAACAAGAATTAAATTTAACTTTAAAGAAGTTTCCAAAGCCCATTTCTACCTCCAGCCTCAGGAAATCTACCTTGGGTATCTATACGTTTGACTTTCTTGGGAATTCCCTACAAATGAAACTCATGGTAGGAGGTGTTTTGCATCTGGCTCCTCTCCCTTGGCTTAAAGTTTTCAAGGTTCACCCATGTTGTAGTGTGTCAGTACCTCCTTCCTTTTAATTTATTTTTGTTGACTGATTGTGTTGGAATTGACATATAACATCATGTAAGTTTAAAGTGCGCAACCTAATTTTAGAAGAGAAAGGATGGTGGAAGAGTAGGGGACCCTATTTAAGCCAGTCTGCTGAATTGAGCTGGATATCTACCAGACGATTTTGATGGTAAGATGTAAGATATATCTGGATCTCTACAAAAAGAGTATCTTGGTGGTTGGTTTTGAGGTATGAAGCAGGGCGCCTCCAGGATTCTGAGTCCCTGGAATGCAAAATACTCCCGTGCTAGGGACTGGGCACACACTCACAGACAGGAAGTGGCAGGAAAAAGACTTTAGGATAGCCCCCCAGACTAAAATCTGGAGCTTCGGGGACATGCGTGTGAACTGGGGGTGGCTGGCTGTTTTAGAAGCACTAAGGGCAGAGAGATGCCTGATCCTGGAAGTGAGGGCTTCGGAATGCAGCTATGGGGTGCACAAGCCAGGATGCTACAGTTTTTAGTAGCCCAGACAGAAATGGAAATAGTGTGGCCTGGAGTGCTCAGTGGAGAGCAGACTGCGATCTCTGTTCTGAGACAGAGGTTTGGATATAGTCACTTCTGCTCTGACTCTTGAAAGAGATGGAGAAAGCTGCCAAGGAAAGTCACCAGAGAAAAAAAGCCTCCCCAAAACGGTTTTCACTGAGCCCATCGACCTTCATAGAGGGCAGGGCAA
>NW_022631049.1:1745691-2021079 GCF_010015895.1 Lontra canadensis | reverse complement strand
GGGCAGAAGACATGAACAGAATCTTCTCCGAGGAAGACATATAAATGCCTAATAGACACATGAAAAAATGTTCATCCTCATTAGCCATCAGGGAGATTTAAATCAAAACCACATTGAGATACCACGTTACACCAGTTATTATGGCAAAAATTGGCAAGGTATGTGTTGGAGAGGATTTGTAGAACGGGGAATCCTCTTACACTGTTGGTGAGAATGCAAGTTTGTGCAGCCACTTTGGAAACCAGTGTTGAGGTTCCTCAAAAAATTTTAAATAGGGGTACCCTATAACCCTGCAATTCACTACTGTGGATTTACCCCAGAGATACAGATGTAGCGAATTGAAGGGTCATTTGCACACCACTAATCATAGCAGCCATGTCCACAATAACTAAAATGTGGATAGAGCTGAGATGCCCTTCAACAGACGAATGAATAAAGAAGACGTGGTCCATATATAAAGTGCAATATTGCCTAGCCATCAGAAAGGATGAATACCAACCTTTTACATCGACATGGAACTGGAGGGGATTATGCTACGTGAAATAAGTCAAGCAGAGATATACAATTATCTCATGATTTCACTTTTTAGGGAATGGCATGGGGGTCATTAGGAGAAAGTAGACGAAAATGAAGGCGGTGGAAATCAGAGGGGCAGACAAACTATGAAAGAATATGGACTTTGAGAAACAAACTGAGGTTTTAAGAAGGGAGGATGCTGAGTGGATCAGTTGGCCCAGTGTCGGGTATTAAGGAGGGCTTATATTGCTTGGAGCACTGGTTAGTATACACAAGCCATTAATCATGGAATATTACATTAAAAACTAATTATGTGTTATATGGTGACTAAAGTAATGTAATAATAATTCTTTAAAAGTATGTGGTATATTCCATTTCCAAGTTCAAAAGACCCTGCTGATGCCAACACATGGCCTTTCATTGGCAAAGGACTAAGGATGCACAGAGTGGGGGATAATCTGGTTACTGTTTTTTCATGGTTGCTTAGCCTTGAGTCTGCACAATGTGCAGGTGGGATATTATATTTCTAGGATAATGGGCATTGGTCAGAGTACAGCAAGCCAGTAACCAGAGGAGGGAGCATATCAAAGTGGTGTCATCTCCTTTCAGATTTGGAGGTTCGAATCCCAGCTGGACTAGAGATAAATGCAAGAGAGCTGGGTGCAGGGTGCACTGAAAGCCCTCATATTTCTGTGAGTGCTTGCTGAACAGCCGGTAGTGGGATATCCCCTGTCCAGGGAGGAGAGAGCGGGGTGTCACCATTTGCATTCCATGTTGACACCATCAAAGAGGAACAGAGCGTCCTCCAGTGGGGTGGAAGCTACTTATATTGCTCTCCCCAATGCTGTGCTTGGCATGTTTTTGTTTTTGTTGTTTTGTTTTGTTTTGTTCTGTTTTGTTTTGTTTTGTTTTGTTTACTGGCGTGGGTTTGACCATGAGCCAGCAAAGGTAGCATCTCCCCAGAAAAGAAAAACAGTGTGCCCCATGGGGCAACTCTACTGATTATTCTGTACTTCAAATCATCCCTTTCAGTTCTGGTAGAAATAGGACCAGGGCGTATTTTTTTCTTCTTTTTTCTTTCTTCTCACCCTCTCTCCTTTAGCATCAGGCTTACAGTTTTTGTTAGTTTTTTTCATTTCCTTTTCTTTCTCTCTCCCGCTCTCTTTCTTTTTTGGATCAGATTTCTTTTTCTCTTAATTCCCCCCCCCCCCCCCCCCCCCCCCATTTTTTTTTTTTTTTTTCTCTCCCTTTTTTTTTTTTTTTTCTTTTTTTTTGGTTTTTTGGGTTCCTTTTTCCTCTTCCTTTTGGAGCAGGCTTTTTTTTTGTTTTTTGGTTTTTTTTATTTATTCTTTTTTTTTTTTCCTGGGCATTTTTCAACAAACAAATCATAGCACACCTAGATAAGAGTCAAAGCACTCCCCCCTGGAAGCAAGGAAGAACTCTGCAGAGCACTAACCAGTGGGACAGAGCAGCCAAATTACAACAGCAGTGTGCACAGAGTATATACCAGAAACACTTCCTGAAGTGCTAGGCCCTGAACAGTGTGTGACCTCTTTTTAATGTAGTAGTATTCTGAGGTGCAAGAAACATAACAACCTTTCATAACACACAAAATATAGAAACGTAGCCAAGATGACAGGATGGAGAATTTCTCCCCAAAGGAAAGGTCAGGAAGATATCACAGACAGAAGCCGATATAAGCAATATAGCTAAAAAAAAAAAATTTAGATCAACAGTAATAAGACTACTACCTGGCTTTTAAAAAATCATAGAAGACACCAGGGAAACCCTTATAAAAGGCCTAAGAACTAGTCAGGCTAAAATGAAAAACGGTATAACTGATTTGCAAAACAGGATATAATTACTATGAGGATTGAAGAAGCAGAAAAGTTAGGTGATAAAGTAAAATTTTGGAAAATAAAACTGAAAAGAAGAGGGAAAGAAACTTTTGGATTAAAAAAGGCAGACTTCGGGAACTCAGTGAATCCATAAAGCAAAATAATATCTGTATCATAGGAGTTCCAGAAGAAGAGCAGCTAAAGTGTGCAGAAGGTATATTTGCACAAATTATGGCTCTTTCCCCATTCTGGGGAAAGAAACAGGCACTCAAGTCCAAGAGGCACAGAAAACTCCCCTCAAAACCAACAAAAACAGGTCAACACCATAACATATCATAGTGAAATTTGCAAAATAAAAAGATAAAGAGAGAATTCTGAAAAGAGCTCAGGAGAAAAGGTTTTTAACCTACAGTGGTAGACACATAAGGCTGGCAGCAGACCTGTCCAGAGAGACCTGGCAGCCGGAAGGGACTGGCATGATATATTCAACGTGCTAAATGAGAAAAATATGCTGCCAAGAATACTTTATCCAGCAAGGCTATTGTTCAGAAAAAAAGGAGAGCTAATAAGTTTCCAGGACAAACAAAACTAAAGGAATTTGTAAACACTTAAGCCAGCCCTGCAAGAAGTATTAAAGGGGACTTTAAATAACAAAGACCAGAAAGGAATAGGAAGTATCTACAGGAACAGTGACTTTACAGGTAATTCAATGGCACTAAATTAATATTTTTCAGCAATTACTCTGAATGTATATGAACTAACTGTTCCAATCAAAAGACACAGGTTATCAGAATGGATACAAAAACAAGACCCATTGATATGCTGCTTTCAAGCATACTCATTTTACATAGTATGAGAGGCTCATTTTACACCCAAAGACACCTCCAGATTGAAAGTGAGGGGGTGGATAACCGTTTGTCATGCTAATGGACATCAAAAGAAAGCTGGATTAGCCATCCTTCTATGAGACATACTAGATTTTTTAAATTTAAATTCAATTAGCCAACATAAGACATCATTAGTTTCAGATGTAGTGTTTAATAATTCCTCAGTTGCATATAACCCTCAGGGCTCATCAGAGACAAACTAGATTTTAAAACAAAGACTGTAATAAGAGATGAATATGGACACTATATCATAATAAAGGGGTCTACCCAATAAGAATATCAAACAATTGTAAATATTTATGTCCCTACCTTGGGAGCAGCCAAATATATAAATCAATTAATAACAGACTTTATCTCATTGATAATGATGTAATAATGTAGGGGACTTTTAACACCCCACTCAGCAATGGAAAGATCATCTAAGCAGAAGATCAACAAGGAAACAAGGGCTTGAAATGACACACTAAACCAGATTGAATTAAGAGAAATACACAGAACATTTTATCCTAAAGCAGCAGAACACACATTATTTTTGAGTGCACATGGAACATCCTCCAGAATAGATCACATACTGGGTTACGAATTAGACCTCAGCAAGCACAAAAAAGATTGAGATCATACCATGCATATTTTCAGGCCACAGTGTTATGAAAGTTGACATCAGCTACAAGAAGAAATTTGGAAGGACCACAAATATATGGAAGTTAAAGATCATCCTATTCAAGAATGAATGGGTCAACCAGGAAACTAAAGAAGAATTAAAAAAATACATGGAAGCAAATGAAAATGAAAATATGATAGTCCAAAATCTTTGGAATGCAGCAAAGGTGGACCTAAAAGGGAAGTATATAACATTATAGGTCTTCTTCAAGAAACAAGAAAAGTCTCAAATACACAACCTAACCTTACACCTAAAGGACCTGAAGAAAGAACATCAAATAAAGCCAAAACCCAGCAGGAAAAGAGAAATAATAAAGATTAAAGTAGAAATCAATGATACAAAATCAAACAAACTGTAGAACAGATCGGTGAAACCAGGTTCTTTGAAACAATAGAATCAACAAACCTCTAGCCAGACTTATCAAAAAAAAAAGAAAAAAAAAAAGGAAAAAGGACCCAAATAAATAAAATCATTAATGCAAGAGGACAGATCACAACCAACACTGAAGAAATACAAAGAATTATAAGAGAATATTATGAACAATTATATGCCAACAGATTAGGCAATCTGGAAGAAATGGATGCATTCTTAGAAACATGTGAACTACCAAAACTAAAACAGGTAGAAAAAGAAAACCTGAACAGACCCATAACCAGCAAAGAAATTGAAGTGGTAATTGAAAATCTCCCTACAAAGCAGAGTCTAGGGTCAGATGGCCTCCCAGCGCAATTCTACCACACATTTAAAGAAGAATTAATGCCTATTCCTCTGAAGTGGTTTCAAAAAATAGAAATGGAAGGAAAGCTTCTGAACTCATTCTGTGAGGCCAGCATTACCTTGATCCCCAAACCAAAGACCCCACAAAAGGAATTACAGACCAATATCCCTGATGAACCTGGATGTAAAAATCCTCACCAAGATACTAATAGGGTCTAACATTACATTAAAAGGATTATTCACCATGACCGAGAGTGATTTATTTCTGGGCTGCAGGGGTGGTTCAACATCTGCAAATCAGTCAACTTGACATACCACCTTAATAAAAGAAAGGACAAGAACCATATGATCCTCTCAGTAGATGTAGAAAAAGCGTTTGTATCCTTTCTTGATAACAGCCCTCAACCAAGTAGGGATTAGAACAAATATAACTCAACATGATAAAAGCCATAGATGAAAGACCCACAACTAATACCATCTTCAATGGGGAAAAACTGAGAGCTTTTTCCCTAAGGTCAGGAACATGACAGGTATGTCCACTCTCACCTGTTGTTCAACGAAGTAACGGAAGTCCTAGCCTCAGCAATCAGACAAGAAGAAGAAATAAAAGGCATCCAGAATCGACAAAGAATTCAAACTTTCACTCTTCACAGATGACCTAATGTTCTATATAGAAAACCCAAACAACTCCAGCAAAAAAATTGCTAGAACTGATCAGGAATTCAGCAAAGTTGCAGGATATAAAATCAATGCACAGAAGTCTGTTGCATTTGTATATACCAACAATGAAACAGAAGAAAGAGAAATTAAGGAGTCAATCCCATTTACAATTGCACCCAAAACTGTAAGATACCTAACCCAACCAGAATAAACCTAACCAGAGGTAAAAGATCAGTAGTCTGAAAACTATAGAACACTTATGAAAGAAACTGAGGAAGACACAAAGAAATGGAAAAACATTCCATGCTCATGGACTGAGAGAACAAATATTGTTAAAATGTCTATACTACCCAAAACAATCTACACATTCAGTGCAATCCATATCAAAATAACACCATTTTTAACAGAGTTGGAGCAAATAATCCTGAAATTTGTATGGAACCAGAAAAGACCCCAGATAGCCAAAGGAATTGAAAAAACAAAACCCGGAGGCATCACAATTCCGGATTTCAAGCTCTTTTACAAAGCCGTAGTCATCAATACAATATGGTATTGGCACAAAAACAGACACACACAGGTCGTGGAACAGAATAGAGAGCCCAGAAATGGACCCTTGACCCTATCACCAACTAATCTGCAACAAAGCAGGAAAGAATAGCCGATGGGGGGGAAAAAAGTCTCTTCAACAAACACTGTTTGGAAAACTGGACAGCCACATGCATGCAGAAGAATGAAACTGGACCACTTTTTTACATCACATAAAAAATAAATTCAAAATGGATGAAAGACCTAAATATGAGACAGGAATCTATCAAAATCCTAGAGGAGAACACAAGCAGTAATCTCTACTACCTTGGCCACAGAAACTTCTTGCTAGACATTTCTTATTTTAATAATTGTTAACAAGTTTATAGGCCACCTCCATATTTGGTCCAGAGTTTGAAAAACATTGCAGCAAATTGGCTCTGCATTAGAATAGAAACCATGTCTGCTGATTTTATTCCACTCTCTCCCAGCACTTAATATGACATTTAGGACATTGAACAATGTATAAAAATTTAGTGAGTGAAAGGAATAAAAAGCTTTAAAAGATATTTTTAAAGTACTATCCCAATTTTTGTCAACAAGAAAACATGTTTATGGAAAGTCTTAATAATTTGCTGAGGCAAGGGAAACATGAGCAAAAATGAACTATTGGGGCTTCATCAGAATAAAAAGGGTTTGCACAGCAAAGGAAACAACACAACTAAAAGGCAGCCTCCAGAATGGCAGAAGATATTTGCAAATGACATAACAGATAAAGGGCTAGTATTCAAATCTATAAAGAACTCTTTAAACTGAACATCCAGGGGCACCTGGGTGGCTCATTGGGTTAAGCCTCTGCCTTCAGCTCAGGTCATGATCTCAGGGTCCTGGAATCAAGCCCCGCATCCGGATCTCTGCTCAGCAGGGAGCCTGCTTCCTCCTCTCTCTCTGCCTGCCTCTCTGCCTACTTGTGATCTCTGTCTGTCAAATAAACAAATAAAATCTCAAAAAAAAAAAATAAAAATAAACTGAACACCCAGAGGACAAATAATCCAATCAAGAAATGGGCAGAAGACATGAGCAAAGATTTCTCCAAAGAAGACATACAGATGGCTGGTAGACACATGAAAAAATGCTCAACATCACTTGTCATCAGGGAAATACAAATCAAAACCACAATGAGATACCAACTCACACCAGTCAGAATGGATAAAATTAGCAATTCAATTAACAACAGATGTTGAGAAGGATGCAGAAAAAGGGAAACCCTCTTACACTATTGGTGGGAATGCAAATTGGTGCAGCTACTCTGGAAAACAGTATGGAGGTTTCTCAAAAATTTAAAAATAGAACTGCAGTACAACCCAGCAGTTGCCATGGTAGATATTTATCCAGAGGATGCAAAAATAGTGATCCAAAGGCACACCTGCACCTCATCGTTTATAGCAGCAATGTCCATTAATAGCCAAAACATGAAAAGAGCCCAGATGTCCACCAACAGATCAATGGATAAAGATGTGTTATATGCACATGCAAACACACACTGGAATATTAGCCATCAAAATGAATCAAACCTTGCCATTTGGAACACAAGCAGGGGGAGTGGGAGAGAGAGAAGAAGGCTTCACACTGAGCAGGGAGCCCTATGTGGGGTTCGAGCCCAGGACCCTGGATTCAAGACTGAGCTGAAGGCAGACACTTAACGACTGAGCCACCCTAGTGACCCATGTTTTTGTTGGTTTTGAGGGGAGTTCTCTGTGCCTCTTGGACTTAAGTGCCTGTTTCTTTCCTCAGATTAGAGAAAGAGCCATAATTTGTGCAAATATACCTTCTGGCCCCTTTTCCTGCTCTTTTTCTGGAACTTCTATGGTCTGGATATTATTTTGCGTTATGGTTTTGTTGAGTCCCCTAAATCTGCCTTTGTTATCTAATAGTTTTCTTTCTCTCTTTTCAGCATTATTATTTTCCAAAATTTTATCTTCTTTGTCACTGATTTGCTTTTCTGCTTCATTCATCTTCATTTATATGGTCTCCACCCGGGACTATATCTCAGTTATAGCATTTTTTTTTTTTTAATCTCAGCCTAGCTAGAGTTTAGTTCTTTTATCTCTATGATAAGGGATGCTATAGTGTCTTCTATGGTTCCCCTCCCCCCCAGGCCAGCTAGTATCTTTAGAATCATTGTTTTAAATTCTAGTTCAGACATCTTATTTATATCAATATTGATTAAATCCCTGATTGTAAGTACTACATCCTGTTCTTTCTTTTGGGATGAATTTCTCCAGCTCAAGATTTTTGTCCAGAAAAGAAAAGAAGAAAGAAAAAACAACAACAACAAAACAAAACTAGATCCTGGGTGTGTTTTCATCTGCTTATTAAAAGAAACTAGATCCCCAAAATAAAGGAGAAAAAAATACATATATCTATATGAAATATGTTGAAAGGCGACTGAAAAAGAACACATATGTATTAACTATATATACAAATAAAAATTAGAATTAAAAATTGAAAAAAAAGAAAATAACAAAAAAATAAAAGAGTAAAGAATAAAGAAACAGTGAATACTGGATATCATTTTTCCCTAGAGCTAAAGTCCTCTGTGATCAGTTAATTGGTATGATTAGTTGTTTGTGCTGGTCTTCTAGAGGAAGGGCCTGTTGTGCTGATTATCAGGTGGACCTAATTTTGTGAGAATGTGCCTCCAGGGTGTAGGGCTTTGTGTAGGCAGCTCTGAACTCCACTAGGTGGTAGTGTTTTACTCTGTGAAGGCTTTCAGCAGTGATCAGCAGGTTGAGTATGGCAGTCACCCTGCTGTCTAGCCCTGGAGATAATAATTTCTATCACCCACTCTTCAGTGAGTCCTCACAGAAATCCAATCACTCTTGTCTCCCCAGTTTCTATCAGAACTCTATGTTCACCCTGCCTGTGTCTGAGCCTTTTATCTCAGGCATGCAACTGAGTTTCAAAATTCCAACAAATTTTAAGGGCTTTTGAGGTAGGATCCCACCATTCCTCCCAAGGAGGGTCTTGCCAGGCTTGTTTTTTTTGCCCACTACACCCCAGGAGAGTGATTGCACAATCACACAGCAGTTCATGGTTTATGGCAACACAGAGCAGAAAGCTGGCACATAAACTCACCATTCTCAGACTACTTTGATACTCTTCTGCCTGGGAACAGTGCCACACTTAGGTGCCTCACATTCCTTCAACCCAGTGGATCCTGAGATCATGACCTCGTACCTGGAATTTTGCCACCTCAGCATCTTTAAGCCAGGCATGTCCCCTACTCTAGCAGACTTCTACAAGTTCTGATTTTGCACTCCACTACTTGTAGTACTTTGTGGGATCCTCTTTACACAGATTTCCATCTTGCTACTTTACCCTAGCTGTATCACACTGGATCTAGGTCTCCTTACCTCCTATCTCCCAAACAGAGGTCGCCTTTCTACTTGTAGACTTGTAGCAGTTGCTTTCTCATACGCGATCAATCGGTTGATTTCTCGGGTGTTCAGAATGAGTTGGTAACTGTGTAGTTGTATTTAAGGGACAAGACAAGTTTAGAGTCTCCCTGTTTCTCCACGGTCTTTTTTTTGTTTGTTTTTTTACTTTATTAGAGAGAGACACAGAGAGTGAGTGTGAATGACAGAGAGAGAGAGAGAGAGAGCGCGAGCTCAAGTGAAGGGGAAGGACAGAGGGAGAGGGAGAAGCAGGCTCCCCACTGAACAGGGAGCCTGATGCAGCACCCAGGACCCAGAATCATGACCTGAGCTGAAAAGAGACCCTTAACTGAGCCACCCAGGCACTCCTCCTCCACCATCTTAATTCCTCCTCCCTTTACCTGCCTTTTTAACAGTTAAAACCATTATGATTGACTTGAAGTTGACATAAGAATACTAATCTGGAAACCTACCTTCCCTCAGCTTGGATTTCAGGAAAGGCAATATTTCAGGCACTAGTAGTCAGCATTAGTCAAGAGAAAATGAATTTTTTATTGCAATAGATTTGAAGTTTAGGGGCCGCCTGGGTGGCTCAATTGGTTAAGCAACTGCCTTCAGCTCAGACCATGATCCTGGAGTCCTGGATTGAGTCCCATCAGGCTCCCAGCTCCATGGGGAGTCTACTTCTCCCTCTGACCTTCTCCCCTCTCATTCTCTCTCTCTCTCTCTCAAATAAATAAATAAAATCTTAAAAAAAAAAAAAAGAATTGAAGTTTATCATAACAACTTTGTTTTTATTTTTTCTTCCATAAGTCAAACATTATCACAATTGCGTCTTTGAATCATTACTGTACTAACAAATATAGACTATTTCTGTACTCTTACCATGTCACTTATTTAATAGTTGTTACAGGCTGTCCTATTACTAGTTTATTTTATAATGATAGATAATTTTCAAATACTCTTCATTGTGAAATAATTTCAAACTTTCAACTTCTGCCCAGTTCTAATGTGATACCTTAATGCATTATGTTACAGGTATTTGTTTACTCAGTCTGCTTCCATTTAAGACTATGATTTCTTTGTATTCTTATTCCCTGGTTTATATCTATTACATAACATAAACTCAAAGAATAAATGACTAACTTATTATTTGCAAGATGGGAAATTGAAGTCCTTGAGTTTTCAATAGTTTTTTGCTCTAATTTCCTTATTTATATCCCAACAATATCAGCTTTTAATTTAAAAATTTAATAATTGAAAGTGAAAATGCCTACTTGAAACCTCTTACAGATAGTTATATAGTTTTTCATTTTAGTAACATCTAGCCCTCTTGCTGTTTATCTTACTATGGTCTTACTTACTATATCACTTGTATATGTTGTATAATATGAATTAAGTTAAATACCATTAGTGTTTTCATCATTCATTCACAGCACTTTCAATCTAGGAAGTAATTCTCAAATCAAGGTTTGAACACTATTTCCATTAGCAAGGATAAATAATAATATTAAAGAGTTTAAATGTGCAGTTTTTAATAAACTTCATGTGGCTGAATTAGGTTGTTTTATAATGGAAACCAGAATGTCACTTATCAATTTATATTTAAGACAAGAAATATCCCAAAGTATCTAGAATATGTAAGTACCTTATTTGTGATACTCTTTTCTTTCTTTCTTTCTCTTTCTTTCTTTCTTTCCTTTTTTCTTTCTTTCTTTCTTTCTTTTAAGTTAACAAGCAGTTTGTTTTATTTTAAAATCTAGGATGAGATACTTGGTTTCAACAGCTTATTTTTCAGTAACTTTTGAGGTGACCATATGAAGTACAGTATTGTGATGCCTCCAGCTTTGGAACTTTTCTTTTTCAACATTCCTTTGCTATTTGGGGTCTTTTCTGGTTCCATACAAATTTCAGAATTATTTGTTCCAGCTCTGTGAGAAAAGCTGATGGTGTTTTGATAGGGATTGCATTGAGTGTATAGGTAGGTAGCATAGACATTTTAAAGATATTTGTTCTTCCAATCCAGGAGCATGGAACATTTTTCCATTTCTTTGTGTTTTCCTCAATTCCAGGAAAGAAATAGTTTTCTGAGTATAGATCCTTTGCCTCTTTGGTTAGGTTTATTCCTAGGTATCTCACGGTTTTTGGTGCAATTGTAAATGGGATCGACTCCTTAATTTCTCTTTCTTCTGTCTCATTGTTAGTGTATAGAATACATCTGATTCCTGTGCATTGATTTTATATCCTGCCATGTTGCTGAATTCCTGTATGAGTTCTAGAAATTTTGGGGTGGAGTCTTTTGGGTTTTCCACACAGAGTATCATGTCATCTACAAAGAATCAGTGTTTGACTTCTTTGTTGATTTGGATGCTTTTTATTTCTTTTTGTTGTCTGATTGCTGAGGTTAGGACTTCCAGTGCTATGTTGAATAACAGTGGTGAGAGTGGACATCCCTGTGTTCCTGACCTTAGGGTAAAGCTGTTTTTCCCAATTGAGAATGATATTCACTGTTGGCTTTTCATATATGGCTTTTATGCTATCGAGGTATATTCCTTCTATCTCTACCTTGTAAAGAGTTTTAATCAGGAAACTTTGCTGCACTTTGTCAAATGCTTTTTCTGCATCTATTGAGAGGATCCTATGGTTCTTGTCCTTTCTTTTATTTATGTAGTATATCTCATTGATTGATTTGTGGATTTTGAACCAACTTTGCAGCCCAGCAATAAATAAAGAGAAGAAAAAATTAAAATTGAAAGACCAAAGAACCATGGTGAGAAAAAAACCAATAATGAATTCTGTATGAAAAAATTCCCCTAGCACTGGAGTTTTGCAGTTCTAAATGATGGGTAAAAGGTTTTGGCTGGATCTTCCTGCCTATCTTCTGAGGGAGGTTTCTGTTGTGGTGATCCTCTAGTGCCCCCCCACACCCCAGGGTGGAATTGTACCGCCCTTGCCAGGGGCCAGGCTAAGTAATCTGCTCCAGATTGCTTTTTGTGGCTTTTGTTCCCTGAAGGCTTTCCAGCACAGCTTTAGAGAATGAGAACGACAATGGTGGCCTCCCAATCTCTAGTTCCAGAGCTGAGAGCTCTGGGCACCATTTCTCAGTGCACCCTGGGGTAAATGCTGTCAATCACTCTTGTCTTCCTGGACTCCATCTGCATTCTGTGCTCACCCAGGCTATGACCAGCCATTTCTGTCTCACTCATGTGACCCTGTTTGGAGTCTCCAAACCCAGCAGCCTGCTGTCGTGCGCTCCTCCCAGGGTAGGATGTCTCACTGGTTCTGCCATGGTTTGTGGAATATGGCACCCTTGAGCCGAGAGTCCACTCCTGGGCTCATTGAGTGTACCCGGCTCCCTTGCTCCAATGTCTGGCAACTCTTCCATACCCAAGCACCACCCCCTCCCCACTGTCTTCCTGTGACCCCAAGGATCCTGAGACCACACTATCCACCTCGGATTTCACCCTATTTTGCCATCTGAGTGCCTTTCAGGCAAGGAGATCCCTCACCAGAGCAGACTTCTGAAAGTTCTGATTTTGCATTCTGCTGCTATATCACTTATGGTACCAGCTTCTGGAGGCTTCCTCCAGAAGGAGGGAAGCCCTCAGTTTATCTTACCATAAGTCTCCTTGAATTCACTTCTCTGTACCTCCTACCTTGTAGAACGTGGACACTTTTCTATTTTTAAGATCTATTTTTAGATCTCTGGTTGAGTTTACAGGTGTTCAGAATGATTTGATAGCTATCTATGTGCATTCCTCGGGCCAAACTAAACTAAGGTCTTCTACACTCTACTATCTTAGACAGATACTCTCTTTTCTGATATTGAAGTATTTATAAAGCCAAATAAGTGGTCAGAAAGTTCCTTTTTAAGCACTATATTTAAGTAATGGTAGGTAGGTAATCTTGGTGTTTAAGAGCTTAGAGTACTTATCTGATAGATACATGATACTAGTCACAAATGCAAGCTGTTTGATTTAAAATTTTTTTTGTAGTCACATTTTAAAAACTAAAAGAAACAGATGAAGTTAATTTTAAAAATATAATTTGACTCAATATGTCCACCATATTATTTTCGAATGTGTTCGGTACTTTTAAATTAGCCTTTTTTACACTAAGTACTATTAATCTGGTATATATTTTGCATTTAATGTGCATTTCAGTTCCTTCCTTCAATTACTTGTGAAAATTACTGAATCACTCTGTGTATCAAATCCCAATTTTTACAATGGCAACAGATGTTAAGAATTAAATTAGATAATATATGACATGTCTGGCAAATAGTAAGTGTTACATAATTCTTAGCTATTTTCTTTAAAAAAAAAATTCAAACAGGTGACCATGGCAGTAAGACCTCACTGCCTTAAGGCAACATCATATTTTAGGGATTAATTGTAACCCTTAAGCACTCATCTCTTTTCCTTGGACAATCCTGGACACACACATATCTCTTCAACTGCTTGTTTAAATTATTTTTGAAGAGAAACAAAATCATTTTTAGTTCATCAATTGTGAGTCATGCTCATGTACAACACTGATATAAGATGTTAATAACATCTCGAAGGAAGACTGGTGGAGCATCCAGGAAATAGATCTCTTTACTTTGTACTCAATTTTTCTGTAAATTCAAAACTACTCTAAAAAGTAAATTCTATTACAAGCAAACCAAGAAGGCAAATACCATGTCTGTTATTAATTCTTGCTGCATCTTACTTGTGACAGAATCCATCAGTAAAAATGGTGTAATAGTAAAAGCACTATTAAAAGTGCTTTTTAATAATAAAATGATATAAGAGAAGTTTGTAGTTAGAAATATAACTTAATGTTTCCTCTTTTGGTAGTCATTTATTATCCACCTCTTTTTAAGTAATATATGGTAAACTTAAGCATGAAAATGTTGTTTTTACTCTATGGTCATTGGGGTGGGCAATGGGCAATTATTGGTGGCATCCTGATGCTAATGGCAGAAATACTCTGTAAATATATACCGCCATGGTTTTGAGAATATCTTCTTTTCCTAATTTCAGGTTGGGTGGGACTATATCAGCATACAAGATAGTACCAGATGAAATAGAAGAAATCAAGGTATAGTATGCCATTTTTTATCTCTTAGAAGACTTAGTATCTCACCGGGTAGGTGGGGGAAGCATTGCTTTTCCTTTACACTATTTAATCTTTGGGTGTGGGACTTCATTTAAGTCACAGTTATGCTATTTGAGTTAAAAACATAAAATAATCCTCATCAGATTTCAAATTACCATTGTCAGTGCATTTCTATGAAAATTTTTTGGAAGATCAAAAAGGAACACTTCATGTGAAATTCATTGAAAATCTACATAAGAAACATTATATATAGGCATTAGTGTGCATAATGGATTATCTTTCTATCTTGTTTTAATTTATTTTCCCTGTAAGCTTTCACTAATTATAAATACCAGTCTTCTAGAAAATATTTTCTGGTTCCACTGAAAACACAGTATTTGCAATTGCAAATTGGCAATTTAAAATTTATACATTAAATGAAAACTTGACTTTACTCTTTGAAAATTACATAGTCTGCATTCTTCTGTTTTTAACATTTTATTCAATCCTATGGACTGTTCGTCTTCTGGCATATCATGTGGCCCTTCCCCAAGAGCAATTTACAATCTAATAAGAACTGAACCTATTATCTATTATATAAATAAAATTTAACGACTGTAAAGCAATAGTTAAGGATAACAATACTAAGTTGAATTGTTAACAATGACATTTAAAGATCCAAACAAATCATCAAGCTGATTTAATCAGCCTTTCCAAAATCAAGTTCAATAAATTCAAATTTTAGTCAATAATTTCATTTGCTAACATTATTTTCAAATAAGTTAATATCATTGGTCTTTATTATGTAATACACTATTAGTTTCAATATGCCTGGTGTCCTATATAGCCAATCAGAAATTAATCCAATAATTATATTCTAGCAGGAAAAAAATAAACCAGGAGTGTCAAAGACCCATTCCAACTTGATATAAGTTCATATAATACTTTGGTTTAGAGAAACCTTAGGTCCAGTCCAGCTTGTGTTGCTATTAACTTAAAGAGGAGGTATAAGAGAAGGAATAAGTTTGAGAGTAAAGAGGGTAAGCTTTGAACTTAATTGAGGTCCCTCTCAGATAACCAAATACCCATTAAGTCATTGGTTAAATCATCCAGAACCTCAGAAGAAAGATAATTTTATCTTTCAATTGATGTTGGAATTTTTCCTTATCCAAAAACTACCTGAGGCTGCGCTAGTTAATGGAATCACCTAAAAAAGCTATATTAAGTAATAAAAGTAGACCAAAACTGTTGACCTATACAAGAACCAAATGATTCATATATTTTTATTAATTTAATTAATTAGAAGAAACACTGTCTATTTTTTGTCATGACTTTTCTCTAAAGAAGTAATTTTTCATTGTGTTTTTTGAAATTCTAGAATTATAAGAGTTATCCCTCAGTAGATTCCTTCAAAAAAACATGACTCATGGATGACATTACTATATGATTTTTTAAAATTAATTACTGGTGTTATATCTAAAATAGCTTTAGAGAGTTTAAAGCCTGAGGAAAAAATATGAAATTGATTCTTGTTTCAAAAACATTGGAAGAAAGCCTGTTATAAAATATTTCATCAACATTTATTTGATGGCACCATTAGCATTTTCAACTGAAATCAGATATAATCTTTTTGTTTTGATTGGAGGATATGTGAAACATCTGCTTATAATGTTCACTTTAGTTGGTAAATAACCGAGTAATTTAAAATTATCTGAATAGTACAGTGGAGTTTAAATTTGTGAAATACATCTACAATATACCATGTATAAATAAATAAATAAATAAATAAATATGCATGTGTATTTTTATTATTAAAATATGATTGATTAATAGAATATAATTCAATTTTTACAAAGTATGGTGATCTTCACAATATTTCTAGCACCAGAAATTATTATTTAGTTCATACATGGTTTGAATTAAGCACTTACTGATTGATTATAATAAATCACCACATAGTAGATGCTTGGCCAAAAGTTTAAGGGATAAAGTGCAAATGCATTCCTGGCCCAGTCGTGACCATCTGTTCCACCCAATATCCTGAGTTTTTATTATTTCATGAAATTCATTTTATTTAGTTTTATTTTTATACACATCCCTTACTATTAAAATTTGTGTTTCTCTTTGAATTTTATATGAAATGAATCACAATGTATACATTCTCTTGTGCCTTAGTTCTTTGGTTCAGCACTGTGGGATTTATTCATATTCATTATCTATATCATATTCATATGCATTATCTATAGCTAAGATTTTGGGGGAGGTTGTTTTGTTCTTTTTTTGTTTTTGTTTTTATTTTTTGCTGTAAAATACTCCATTGTGCTACAAATTAGTGAGACATGCTACTCTTTTTTTTTTTTTTAAGATTTTATATATTTATTTGACAGAGAGAGATCACAAGTAGGCAGAGAGGCAGGCAGAGAGAGAGAGAGGAGGAAGCAGGCTTCCTGCTGAGCAGAGAGCCCGATGCGGAGCTTGATCACAAGACCCTGAGATCATGACCTGAGCCGAAGGCAGAGGCTTAACCCACTGAGCCACCCAGGTGCCCCGACATCCTACTCTTGATGGACTTTTACCTTAGCTCCATTTGGAGCTATTAGGAAAAATGATGGTATAAAATCTTATAAGACATCCTATTTAAGAGTTTCTTTGAGGTATATACTGAGAAAAGGAATTCCCGAGTTTTAAGTAATGTGTGTTTTCAACTTTTCTATGTGAAATCAAATTGTTTTCCTCAGCGTTATGGCAGGTAAACTACCACCTTGGGTGTATTTATTTAAAATAGAAATATTTAAATATTTATTCTTTATCTATAATTTATATTGGGATAAATTTGTTTTTATATATGGGATGACTAAAATTACAAAATATTTTTCAAAGATATCTTTATTTTCCCAGCCCAATTTATTGAAAAAAGCAGTTTGTCCCCCACTGGTTTGAATTGCCTCATTTATCATACACTAAATTTTCATATGCCTGAATACACACATACACATACATAAGTCTGTCTTTTCCTGAACTTTTGTTTCATCGATCTATTTATTCCATTGCTAGCACCATACTGTTTTGGTTATAATGCTTTTCTTAACATAATAGGAAAGGTTTGTGGGGGTTTTTTAATACTATTGGCTCAGATATTAATTGCTCCAGTTTATCAAGTTTTAAAAATATTCCTACTGAAGAAACTTGTGGTTTTAGCTAAGATACAGTAGTTCTGTTCTTCCCCAATATTTTCTTTTATAACTCAAAATTTCTGGACATTACAAAATAAACAAGTGTAGAAAGACTCTGACGGTAGGAAAAAGAAATCAGACTTTCTAAGGATTTCAGAACTTGAGGCATAACACAGCAATGAGTTAACTGGGTTTCCTTTTTGTCTCCTATTTAATCTCAAAAGGACACTGATGAAACCCCAATCTGGAAACACCAACAGGCACAGACAAAACAAAACAAAATAAAACAAAAAAACACCTAAGAAAGTTTGTCCTTCAAGCCATAGGACCCAGGACAAGGGTAGACTAACAGAACAAAAGCATTTGGCAATACTCACCTTACTCCAGCCCAATAACAATGGGGAAACTACTTAGCAGCCCCACAGTTTTAGCAGAGCCAAATAGAAAGCTAATCTTCCACCTCATTCCTGCTACCACAGAGGCAGATGGCAAAGCTTTTTTTAAAGATTTTATTTATTTATTTGACAGACAGTGATCATAAGTAGGCAGAGAGGCAGGCAGAGAGAGAGAGAGAGGAGGATGCATGCTCCCTGCTGAGCAGAGAGCCCGATGTGGGACTCGATCCCAGAATCCTGGGATCATGCCCTGAGCCGAAGGCAGAGGCTTAACACACTGAGCCACCCAGGCACCCCCTGGCAAAGCTTTGAATCCCTCTTCTGGTAGTGTTTATTGGCAGAGCTGAGCAGGAAGCTGTTCAGTGGCCACACTCCCACAGAATAGGCAGTGCTCTGATTTCCCTGCTAGGATACTGTAGATAGGGCCTAGTGGGTAGTTGATCTTCCATTAGCTCAGGGAAATAGGGTGTGTTCTGCTTCCTGTAGCAAGATAATTGTTATAATTATTATATTATATATTATATTATTATATATTAATTAATATAATTAATTATAATTAATATTAATTATAATAATAATTGTGGAGTCCAGTAATGAGCTGAGTCTCTACCCCAACCCAGCAGCAGTAAGACTAAAGAGACAGTGCAGGGTGCAGCTACTCACAACTCTCCTTTACCTTCCTTTTCCTGTGTCTCTGCGGCCTATAAGGGAGATGTGATTCCATCCTTGTCTGCATCATTAAGACTGAATGAGATGGGAATAACTGATATTCCATTCTCAGTAAGCGTTAACCTTCTACTTCCCTTCTTGGTGTCAGCAGGGCCCAGCAGGGAGATGAACATCTACCCCTACTATCAATAATGTGGAGCAAGGTGGTGCCCCACTTTTTGCCAGAAAGGTCTTGGCAGGGCTAAAAGAGGACCTAAATTTCTGCCCTACTGTCTTTAATGAAGCAGTATGAATGAGTGCCTCAATTTTGCCAGAGTGGTGTCAGTAGGACCCAGGAAGAAGCTTAACAATATTTATATTGCCCTCATACTATACTATAACAAAGGGATATCTGTTAAAAAAGAAGGTTAAGTAAGCTCTAGAGTCTCATAGTACCCAAAATGTCCTGGGTACAGTAAAAAAAAAAAAAAAAAAAAACATCCTACGAAGAACAGGGAAAATCACTACTTCAGGTTGGGGGGGGGGGACAGTCAACAGATACCAACAAAAATATGAATCAGATGTCAGAATTGTCTGACGAAGATTTCAAGGCAGTTATCATAAAAATGCTCCAACAAACAATTACTAATTTTCTTGAAACAAATGAAGAAAATAGAAATTACGAAAAGGAAAAAATGTTAATTACAGAACTGAAAAGTACAATCACCAGTGTAAACGGCTGACTGGGGGAGGGTGGTGGGAAACAGTTGTGACAAAAGGAAGTGGAACATTTTTTCAAGTACTGGTTTAAAGAACTCAGTCACAAAGTCCAAATCCAGTGAAATTATTCTTCAGAAATGAAAGGGAAATGAGGACACATTCATACAAAAGAAAACTTAAAGAATTTGTAACAAAAAAAGCTACCCTGTATGAATGGATCAATGAATCTCCAAAGAGAATTAGAAAGGAAATGAAAAACTTAAGATTAAAAAAGAGAGAAAAAGGAAAATGATAACAGAGAAAGGCTTGAAATTTCAGAAAGAAAAACAGTAGAATGGATAAATATGGCAGAGTGTCTTTTCTTATGGTTTTCTTAAGTCACATTTGAGGGTTGAAGCAAAACGCTATGTGATGTGGTGCACAATGCATGTAAATAATGAACGCAATATTTAAAATGTGGGAAAGTAAAGGGTGACTGAATGAAAGTAAATTTTCTGCATTTCACTTGAAATGAAAAATGTTAATATCAGTAGACTGCAATGTTATATTTGTAATTATAATATAGAAAGCATCCACTCAAAGTAACCACTAAAAGCAACATACAAAACAATATACTCAAAAACACTGCAAATTAAGATGGAATCCTAAAGTTTGTTTGAGTAATCCCCGATTAGGAATGAGAAACAAGACAGAAACAGAAGACAAATAATAAAATGGCATGTTTAAGTGCTAAGATGTCAATAATTACCTTAAATATAAATAATTTAAATATACGAGTGAAAAGACAAAAACTGACATAATGAGTTTTTAGAAATGATCCAGTATATATCATTATCAAGCAACTCATTTCAAAAACAATGACATAAGTAGATTGAAAGTAAAAAGATATACTGTGAATATTAATTTTTAGAGAAGAGGAGAGTTCTCGAGTCAGTAATCCATATTTCTTTCTCAAGAAACTAGAAAAAGATGAGCCAAATATTGTCAAAGCAAGAAGACAGGTAATACTCAAGAATTGATATCAGTAAAATTGAAAATGGTAAAACAATGGGGAAGAAAATCAACAGAATAAAAAGCTGACTCTTGAAAACTCCATAAAATTGATACATAGTAGACTAATGAAGATAAAGGAGAAAAGATAAAATTATTGATACCCAGACTGAACAAAGACTGTTGCTACAAATCTTCCATCAATTAAATGGATAATTAGAAAATACTATGAAAAACTTCATAAATTGGACAACTTAGCAGAAATGGACCACTGCCTCAAAACCCACAAACTACCAAAATTAACCAAGACCAAGTAGGCAATGTGTGTAGTCTTATAACCGTAAAAGAAATTAAATTCATAATGAAAAATCTCCTAAAAAACAAATCTGCAGGCCTAGATGGTTTACTGTAGAGCTCTGCCAAACACTGAAGAAGAATTGCCATCAATTTTAGTCAATCTTTTCCAGAAAGTAGTAGGGCAGGAAATACTACTACCTTGTTTTATGATGCTAGTATTACTCTGCTAGCAGAATTAGAAAAACACAGTACAAAAAATGAAAACTGAAGACCAGTATTTATCATAAACTCAGATCTATAGATATTACCAAATGTAATCCAACAAGGTATAAAAGAAATTATGTACCACTACCAAATGGGATTTATTTGAGGTACAGAAAACTTGTCCAACTTAGGAAAGGCAATCAGTCTAATTCGTTATATCAGTAAGTTAAAGAAGAAAGTTTTTATGATTATATCAATTGATGCAGAAAAAGTGTTTGACAAAATCTAAAATCCATTCATGATTAAAAAAAAAAAAATTCTGCAAACCAGGAATAGAAGGAAACTTCCTGAACTTGACAAAGAACATGTACAAAAAACTTACTGCTAAAAACATACTTAATGGTGAAAAAAATAAATGAATGCTGTCCTCCTAAGATCCGGAGCAAAACAAGGTTGTCTACTCTCACTACTTCTTCCCAACTGAGTACTAGAAGTTCTAAGTAGTACAATAAGGCAAGAAAAGTATTAAAAGGCACAAATTTTGGCGATTAAGAAACAAAGCCCCCTATTTGCAAACTGTATCATTGTCTACATAGAAAAAGTATCTATAGAAAAATTCCTACAACTAATAAGTCAAGTGAGTTAATTTGGGGAATGTAGATCAACAGGCACACACAAAAACACCAATTGCATTTTTATATGCTGACAACAGTTAGAAACTGAAATTTAGAACAGTACTATTTACCGTCACTCCAAAGAAAGTTGAATACTTAGGTATACACTTAAGAATATACCTATGTTAAATCTGTATGCTGAAAACTACAAAATGCTAAAGAAATAAAGGGACACCTAAAGAAATGGACAAACAAGCTATGTTCATGAACTGAGAGATTGAACATACTAAAGATGTCAGTTCTTCCCCTGTTCATATATAGGTTTATGTGATTCCTATCGAAAACCCAACAAGTTTTTTCTTTTGTAGACATACAATTATATAATTTATTCTTAAATTATATGGAAAAGCTTAGGTCTTAAGACAGGTAATACAATTTTGAAAAAGAACAAAGTGGAAGGACTCTTTCCAGTGGTGAGATTTACAGTAATCAAGATAGTGTAGTATTGGCAGAAAGACACATGAAACAGAATAAACAACCCATAAGACTTACACAGATATGGGGGCGCCTGGATGGCTTAGTGGGTTAAAGCCTCTGCCTTCAGCTCAGGTCATGATCCCAGGGTCCTGGGATTGAGCCCTGCATCTGGCTCTCTGCTCATCAGGGATCCTGCTTCCTTCTCTCTCTCTGCCTGCTTCTCTTGTGATCTTCTACTTGTGATCTCTGTCTGTAAAATGAGTGAATAAAATCTTTAAAAAAACAAAAAAGACTTACACAGATATGTTCTTTATTTTTAAGATTTTATTTATTTATTAGAGAGAGAGCGTGCATAAGCAGAGGGAGAGGCAGGCAGAGGGAGAAGGAGGCTTTCTACTGAGCAAGGAGCCCAATGTGGGACTCTATCCCAGGACCCTGGGATCATGACCCTTGCCAAAGGCAGATGCTTAAGCAACTCAGGCATCCCCATAGATAGGTTTAATAGATTTTTAAATAAAGCTGCAAAAGCAATTCAATGAATTACCTTTTCAACAAATAATGTTGGAACAATTGGATATCCCTAACCAAAAAGAAAAAAAAGAAACAACCTAAATCTCACATCTTATACAAAAATTAACTCTATTTTAGCCATTCTGACTAGTATGAGATGGTATCTCATTTAGTTTTGATTTGTATTTCCCTGATAATGAGTGATGTTGAGCATCTTTTCATGTGTCTGTTAGCCATCTGGATGTCTTTAGAAAAATGTCTATTCATGTCTTCTGCCCTTTTCTTAACTGGATTATTTGGTTTTTGGGTGTTGAGTTTGACAAGTTCTTTATAGATTTTAGATACTATACCTAAATATATATCAGATACATATCAGATACGTCATTTGCTGATATCTTCTGCCATTCCATAGGTTGCCTTTAAGTTGTTGGTGATTGTTTCCTTTACTGTACAGCTTTTTATCTTGATGAAGTACCAATGGTTTATTTTGGCTTTGGTTTCCCTTGCCTCAGGAGACATATCTAGTAAGAAGTTGCTACAGTCGATGTGATAGAGGATACTACTATGTTCTCCTCTAGGATTTTGATGGATTCCTGTCTCACATATAGGCCTTTCATCCATGTTGAATTTATTTTTGTATATGGTATAAGAAAGTAGTCCAGTTTCATTCTTTTGCATGTTGTCCAGTTTTCCCAACAGCGTTTGTTGAGGAGAATCTTTTTTCCTTTGGAGATTCTTACCTGCTTTGTTGAAGATTAGATGACCATATAGTGGTAGGTTCATTTCTGGATCTTCTATTCTGTTCCATCGATTCTGTGTGTCTGTTTTTATGCCAGTACCATACTGTCTTATCACCATAGCTTTGTGATTTAACTCGAAGCCTGGAATTGTGATGCTTCTAACCTTTTCTTTTTCAAGATTGCTCTGGCTATTCGGGGTCTTTTGTGGTTCCATACAACTTTTAGGATTGTTTGTTCTAGCTCTGTGAAAAATGATGGTGTTATTTTGATAGGGAATGTATTAAATGTGTAAATTGCTTTGGTTAGTACAGACATTTTAATAATATTTGTTCTTCCAGTTCATGAGCCTAGAATGATTTTTCCATTTTTGTGTCTTCTTCAATTTCATTCATCAGCTTCTTATATTTTTTAGTTGAAAGGTCTTTCACCTCTTTGGTTAAATTTATTCCTAGGCATTTTATTCTTTTGACTGCAATTGTAAAGGGGATTTTTTTGTTGATTTCTATTAGTGTATAGAAATTTAACAGATTTTTGCATAATAATTTCATATCCTGAAGCTTTACTGAATTACTTTATTCTAATAATTTTTTGGTGCAGTATTAGGGTTTCTATATATAGTATGTCATCTGCAAATAGTGGTAGTTCTGCTTCTTCCTTTTCAATTTGGGTAACTTTTATTTCTTTTCTTACCTAATTGCTGTGGCTAAGACTTTTAATACTATTTCGAATAAAACCAGTGAGTGTTGACATCTTGTCTTATTCTTGATCTTAGATTAAAAAAAACTTTAAGCTTGGGCACCAGGGTGGCTCAGTCTTAGGCATTAAGCATCTGCCTTCAGCTCAGGTTGTTATCCCAGGGTCCAGGGATCAATGCCCACATCTGGCTCCCTGCTCTGTGGGAAGCCTGCTTCTCTCTCTCCCACTCCCCCTGCTTTTGCTCCCCTCCCCCCGTGTCTCTCTGTCAAATAAATAAATAAATAATCTTGGGGGAAAAAAAGGTTTGAGCTTTTCACTGTTGAGTATGATATTTGCTATGGGTGTGACATATATGCCCTTTATTATGTTGAGATACATTCCCTCTATTATCCATTTTCTGAGGGCTTTTATTATAAGTGGAGGTTACATTTTGTCAGGTGCTTTTTGTGCATCTACTGAGATGATTATGTGATTTTTTTCTTTCATTTTGTTAATGGGTGTAATGTTGATTAATTTGTGAATGTGGAACCATTCTTGTATCCCTGGAATATAGCTCCACCTTGATCATGGTGTATGATATTTTTAATGTATTCCTGTTCAGTTTGCTTATATTTTGGGCAAGATTTTTGCGTCTCTATCAAAAACATTGGATTATAATTTTTATTTTTTGCAGTGTCCTTATTTGGTTTTGATGTCAGGGTAATGCTGGTCTTGTAAAATGAGTTTGAAAGCATTTCTTCCTATTCAGCTTTTTGGAGAAGTTTGAGAAGGATAGGCATTAAATCATTTTTGATTGTTTGATAGAATTTACCAGTGAAGCCATGGGATCTTGACTTTTACTTTGGGGATTTTTTGATTACTGATTAAATCTCCTTACTTGTGATCACTTTATTTATGTTATCTATTTCTTCCTGATTCACTCCTGTAAGATAGTATATATCTAAGAATGTATCATTTTTTTTCTAGGTTGTCCAATTTGTTGATATGTAATTGTTCATAGTAATCTCTTATGATCCTCTGTAGTTCTGTGGTATAAGTTGTAACTTCCCTCTTTTTTTCCTGGGAGTATCGAGCTAAATTTTTGTCAGTTGTTTTTTTGTTTGTTTGTTTCAGAGAACCAACTCTTAGTTTCATTGCTTTTTCCTTTTCTCTTTTTAGTCTTTATTTCATTTATCTCATTCTGTTAGTTATTATATCCTTCCTTATATTACTCTTGGGCTTGATTTATCCTTCTTTTTCTGGTTCCTTTATGTGTAAATTTAGATTGAGATTTTTCTTGTTTCCTCAAATAGGTTTGTTTTGCTATGAATGTCTCACTTAGAACTGCTTTTGCTGCATGCAGTAGATTTTGGCATATCCTTTTTTTGTTTTCATTTTTCTTGAGGTTAGTTTTTTTGTTGTTACTGTTTCTCTTGTTTTTGTTTCTTTGATGACCCAGCGGTTGTTCAGTAATATGTTGTTTAATCTCCATGTTTTTGTAATTTTTTCCAGTTTCCTTCTTAAAATTGATTTCTAGTTCACATCATTGTGGTAAGAAAAGATACTTTATATGATTTCAGTCTTATTGAATTTATTGAGACTTGTCTTATGGCCTAACATGTGGAGTGTCCTGGAGAATGTTCTCTGTGCACTTGAGAAGAATTCTGTTACTTGCTGCTTTTGGTTGGAGAGTTCTATATATAAATATTAAGTCCATCTGATCTAATATGTTGTTCAAGGCTGATGCTCCCTTATGATTTTCTGTCTGGATAACTTATCTTTTGATGTAAGTAGGGTGTTAAAAGTCCCCTCTTATTATTATATGCTGTCAATTTCACCCTTTAGGTCTGTTAATAATAGCTGTACTATTTTGGTGCTCCTATGTTGGGTACTTATATATTTATAAATGTTATATCTTCCTACTGTTTTATCATTATGTAATGCCCTTCTTTGTTTTTTATTACAGTATTTGTTTTAAAATCTGTTTTGTCCAATATGAGTATAGCTATACTATTTGCATTGGCATGAATATCTTTTTATATCCCTTCATTTTCAGTCAATATATGTCTTTACTTCCAAAGTGAGTCTCTTGTAGAAAGTATGTAGATGAATCTTGTTTTGTCTGTTTTGTTTTGTTTTTGTCCTTTCAGTCACTTTGCATCTTTTGATTGGAGCATTTAGTCCTTTTACATTTAAAGTAATTATTGATTGGTGTATACTTACTGCCATTTTGTTCATTGTTTTCTGCCTGTTTTTGTAGTTCTAATCTGTTTCTTGTCTCTTGTGGTATGTTTTCTTTCTCTAGTTTTTTTTTAGATTATTTTATATTATCTTTTGTATATTTACTATAAGTTTTTGCTTTGTGGTTACCGTGAGGTTCACATTTAACATTCTAAGTATAGAATTATATTCAGTATATTTAGGTTGATAGCAACTTAAATTTGAACACATTCCAAAACTATATTTTTACAACTTCTCCTGAAGTTTTATATTTTTATTTTTATTTACTTATTTTTAAGATTTTTTTTTTTTTTTAATTTGACAGAGATAGAGAGCCAGAGAGCACAAGCCAGGGGAATGGCAGAGGGAGAGGAAGAAGCAGGCTTCCAGCGGAGCAGGGAGCCAGATGTGGGGCTTGATTCCAGGCCCCTGGGGTCATGACCTGAACTGAAGGCAGATGCTTAACCAACTAAACCATCTAGATGCCCCAAGTTTAGTGTTTTTAAAGACACATTTGACCTATTTTACCTCTTTTTATTGTATGTGTACCTTAACTCTTTTAGTTTAATTATGTTACTTTTCTTTTTACCCTTTAGGGTAGATTCATAAGTGATTTCTACTATCTTTATATATAGGTATCTTTTCTGGTGAGATTTTTACTTTCATATATTTTCTTATTATTACTTAGTGCCATTTCTTTGCTATTTAAAAAATTCCCTTTAACCTTTCTTATAAGGCCAGTTTATTGGTGATGAACACCTTAAGCTTTTGCTTCTCTGAAGAATTCTTATCTCTCCTTCAATTCTGAATGATAATCTTGTCAGGTAGGGATTTCTTAGTTTGAATTTCTCCTTTTAGGACTTCAAATTATGTCATGTCACTTTCTTCTGACCTCAAAGTTTTGCCTGAGAAATCTCCTTATAGCTTTATTAGGTTTCCCTTGTATTTAACAAGTTGCTTTTCTCTTGCCGCCTTTTAGATTCTCTCTTTATCTTTTAACTTTTATATTTTAATTAGAATATGTCTTGGTGTGGATTTCTTTGGGTCCTTTTTTTTTTTTTTTAAATTCTCTTTGCTTCTTGGACATAGATGTCTATTTCCTTCCCCATGTTAGAGAAGTTACAGCAACTGTTTCTTTTCTAAGTATTTCTTTTCAGTCCCTTTCTCTCTCTCTCTCTTGTCCTTCACAAATGTTATTCCACTTAATGTGGTTCTATCATTCTCTTAAGTTATCTTCATTTTATAAAAGTCCTTTTTCTATTTGCTGCCATGTCTGGGTGTTAATGCTTTGTTTTCCAGCTCACTGATCCATTCTTCATTTCAGTAGTTAACTGTTGAACTCCTGTAGTGTATTTTTCAGTTCTGTCACTATATTTTTTTAGTTCTGTGTCTTCTGTTTGACACTTTCTTATATTTTCTGTATCTTTATTAAAGTTTTCACTCTGTCCTTCCATTCTTTTCCCGAGAGTTTAGTGAGTACCTTTATGACCATTATTTTGATTTCTTTATCAGATAATTTATCTCTGTAACATTATGGCCTTCTTTGAGTTTTATCTTGTTTACACAATTGGAAGATATTTTCCTTTTTCTTCATTTTGCCTAACTCCATTTGATTCTATGTATTAGGCAAAATAGCTATCACCTCTCAGTCTTGAAGGAGTTGTCTTATGTACATGGTGATAAACCTTTTCATTCTCCCTTGCACTTGTTCTTGGTTATCTCTTGAACCTTTGTGATTGTCTAAATATGCTGATTATTTTTTATATGTCCTTGCTTATGAGGATCTTTCAAGATCTCTCAGTGTCCCAAGAGAAAGAGTCTCATTTATCAACTACTTTTAGGCTGGGTAGAAGCAAGACCCTTGAATAGCAGCTTTTTGGTCCAGTGTATTGTCTATTTTGGTAATTTTATATTTGCTCTTGAAAAAGTCTATACCTTCTGCAGTTTGGATTTAGTGTTGTATATAAATAACTATGAGGGAGATTTGTCTGTTTCTCCTTTTAATTCTATCAAATTTCTCCTTATATTTTTTGTAGCTATCTTATTGTTTGTTTATAAATATTTTTATATTTGCTTATTGAATTGAATCTTTTATCAATGCAATATATTCCTCATCTAACATTTCTTGCCTTATCGTCTACTTGGTTTGATATAATATTGCTACAACTACTTTACTTTGGTTGATGTTTGCAAAACATTTCTTTTTCTGTCATATACTTTTGTCTTTTCTTATTATTATATTTAAAATATAAATGTCTCTTATAAGTATCTTTGTACTTTTTCCCTGAACACTTGTTTTTCACTTACATTTATTATAATTATTAATATAGTTCTTACTGTTTATTTCCTATTCGGCTCATTAGTTTGTATTCCCTCTCCTTTTTTATCTTCCTTTTGATTGATAGGACAGCTTTTATTATTTAGTTTCTACTTTTATTAATTTGTTAGTTATATATAGTTTGAGTGGCTTCATTGTGGGAGTTTTGGGGGGATTTTTTTGCTGGGATTGTGTGTGTGTATGTGTGTGTGTGTGTGTGTGTGATTGATTTATCCCAGGGTGCATTACAACATGTACCTGTTACCTTTTTAAATACTAATCATTACTTTTGCCATTTCTCATAATAACTTAGGGAGATTTTTAAACATTGCTTTTGACTATTGCTTCTTCCCATTTTGTCTTCTCTTTTTGGGGTTTAATTATACAGATATTAGACCTTTTGAAAGTATGTCTCACACATATGGTTTGTTTGTTTGTTTGTTTCATTCTTTCTACTTTCTCTACATTTGTCTTTAATATTCTTGCATTCTACAGCATTTTTCCTTTTGACCTATGTTTACATTCTTTAATCCTGATAAACTTACCCATTTAGATCCGTGTTCCAGTATATTGTAATTTTATGTGCTAATGCATCCATTTAATTTTTTTCTAGATTCTAATTTTCTGTTGAAATGTTCCATCATTTCATCTATTTTTTTTTAAATATTCTATTTTCTTGAATATATTAATTATGGATTACTTTAAAGTTCCTGTCCACAAACTCCACATGTATCTGTTGTGGGGTTTTTATCTCTTTTTTTCATCTTAATATTGGGTTCTATTTTCTTGCATGCCAAATAATTTTTATAAATTTATTATATATGTTAAGGAACCATATTGTTTGTAGATAATTTATCACTCATCATAGAATGTCTCCCTTTTCTCCCTTTCTACTGATAAGCAGAAAGTATGAGAAACTGATCACTCCAGTGCAGTCAGGAACTGATCTGGGTTAGAGCTCGGTTGAGAATAGTTGTGTTTATATCCCTTTATTCCTGAATGACACTAGGAGATTTAGCTCTGATAGTCATAGGATCAAGCCTAGCTCACTTGCCTGCAGCCTAACCAATTTAAGCATCAAAAACTGGCAAATAGGGGCACCTGGGTGGCTCAGTGGGTTGGGCCGCTGCCTTCGGCTTGGGTCATGATCTCAGGGTCTTGGGATCGAGCCCCGCATCGGGCTCTCTGCTCGGCAGGGAACCTGCTTCCTCCTCTCTCTCTGCCTGCCTCTGTGCCTGCTTGTGATCTCTCTCTGTCAAATAAATAAATAAAATCTAAAAAAAAAAACAAACTGGCAAATATCTTGAAGGGAAAACTAGCATTGTTCTGTGGTCAGGCTTACTTTCCTAGCAGGTCTTTGTTTTTTTAAGTGCTATGAGCAATGCAAAAGATTTTACACTGTCTTTAATCTTGTCTCATTTTAAGCCTTATGTATAGCACCACAGTCTAGTTGTTCTAAGGAGAAAAACATCCATGTGTTCAAGTGTATTCACATTTCTAATTCCTAAATGCCTAAAAGCTTTCTGGTTTATTTTCCTGCCAGTAGAGACTCTTCTCATAGAAAAGCTGATGGTCAGCCCTTTCTTTGACCCAAATCATCAAATAGCCCCAGTAAGGATGGGTTGGTGGGTAGATGTGAAAAACTAGACAGTGTTGATTTAACTCAGAAATGTTTTCCCATTTCTGGAATTTTACTTTGTCTAATTTATTGCTTCTGTAGTTCTCTTATGTCTTTAGAAGTAAGATTTTTGTAATTATCTGATTTTGGTTACTTGTTACTATATGGGTGTTGACCTGCTGTGACCAAAAGCAGAGCTCCTTTTTTAAATTTTTTAAATTAATTATTACCAGAATATAGACAAACTGTTTGTTTTGTGTATAAATCCTTTATTTATGAAACACTTTTATCACATCTAGTAGCATATTTGTTGATTAAGCTTTAGTAAAATGAAATTATAAAGTAAAATCCTTTTGCCAGAATTATGGTTTGCTTAATGTTTGATCTGTTAAGCACTGTTGTAAGTGCTTTAGAAAGGCTAATGTGTTTTAATTTTTTTTAAAAAATGAGGTAGGTATTATTTTTATTGTCCCTGTTCATAAGTGAGAAAAATGAGGCAAACAGTTTAAGGGGTATGCACAATATCACACAGCAACTAGTGGTGGAACCAGATTCATTCTCAGAATCTAGATTCTTTTATGATCTTAAGAGTTGTGGTAGCATACATATAAGATATTATTCACCTAGTCTTTCTACATGAATACTGCAATCACACCTACGAGCATATACTTCAATATGTTACTTTCTGATAACCCCCTGTCTTTTTTTCCCCCAAGTTTTTAAATTCTAGTTGGTTAACATGCAGTGTAATATTCATTTTTTTTAAGATTTTATTTATTTATTTGACAGAGAGAGAGATCACAAGTAGGCAGAGAGACAGGTAGAGGGGCGGGAGAAGCAGGCTCCCTGCTGAGCAGCGAGCCCAATGCAATCCGGGGCTCCATCCCAGGACCCTGAGATCATGACCTGAGCCAAAGGCAGAGCCTTAACCCACTGAGCCACCCAGGCCCCCCTGTGATATTCATTTTAAGTGTAGAATTCAGTGATTCAGTACTTAGATACAGGGCCTGGATATGGTACTCATCACAAGTGCCCTCCTTAATTGCCATCACCTATTTAACCAATCCCCACTGATATCCCCTCTGATAACCATTAGTTTGTTCTCTATAGTTAAGATCTGTTTCTTGGGACGCCTGGGTGGCTCAGTTGGTTGGACGACTGCCTTCGGCTCAGGTCATGATCCGGGGATCCCGGGATCGAGTCCCGCATCGGGCTCCCAGCTCCATGGGGAGTCTGCTTCTCCCTCTGACCTTCTCCTCGCTCATGCTCTCTCTCACTGTCTCTCTCTCAAATAAATAAATAAAATCTTAAAAAAAAAAAAAAAAGATCTGTTTCTTGGTTTTCCTCTTTTTCCCCACACATATGCACATATACATAGATACATATATATGGGTGTGTGTATACACACACACTCTACATCTTCCTTATCCAGTCATCAGTCAATGGGCATTTGGTCTCTCCATAATTTGGCTATTGTTAATGCTGCTATAAACATCAGGGTGCACGTATCCCTTCAAATTAATATTTTTGTATCCTTTGGGTAACTACCTAGGAGTGCAATTGCTGGATCATAGGGTAGTTCTATTTTTAACTTTTTGAGGAACATCCATACTATTTTCCAGAGTGGCTGCACCAGTTTCCATTCCCAACAATATAAGAAGTCTCCCCTTTCTCCACATCCTCACCAACATCTATTATTTCCTCTGTTAATTTTAACCATTCTGACAGGTATGAGGTAATATCCCAGTGTAGTTTTGATTTGTATTTACATGATGAGTGATGTTGAACATCTTTTAAGTGTCTGTTGGCCATCTGTGATATTCCCTTCTCTTAATCTGGAATGCTGTTGCTAAATTTCCTTAAATTTCTCATTTACCCATTTATTTATTCAATAATAATAATAATAATGTATTTAACATTTGTTCTTTTTGTATATTTAAGCTCTTGATTATGTCTTCCAGTTTCATAGCTTTCATTTGTGTTCTATTTCATAAATTAAACTTTTTATTGAAGTATAATATTCTACATGAGTTGCAAATTAAAATTAGATTAAAGGTATGAACCTTGATTATCACAAAGTGTAGTTATTGATTTGTTAAAGTACATTTGGATTGTTCCCGTTTGGAACTATTATGAATAATGCCATAAGATATGATCTTGAACATGTCTTTTGGTGCAAACAGGTATGCGTAGACCTTAGATACGCACTTAGCAAACTAGATATGACCCAGAAATACTAGTTCATAGAGTATGAAAATGAATAATTTTACCAGATTCGGCAGTTTTCTCAGGTAGATGTATACATTTATAGTCTCATCATCATTTTATGAGAACTCCAATTTGCTTCATAGTCTCACTAATATGTAGTACTGTCAGTCTTTTTAAATTTCTGTTTTCCCAATGACCAATGATATTGTTATATATTGCCATTTGGATATCCTCTTTTGTGAAGTGACTGTACATGTCTTTCACTTTTAAAAAGATTAGGTTAATTATATTTTTCTTATTTATTAATAAGTGTTCTCTAAATGTTCTAGATATGCATCCTTTGTTTGATATATGTATTACACATTTATTGTCCCACTCTGTTTCTTCCCTGTTTACTTTCTTAAAGGTGTCTTTGATGAATAGAAATAATTTAATTTTAAAATAGGTCATTTTGTCAATCTTTTCAATATAGTTGTTAAGTAAATATTTGTTGATTAAATGAATGAACCTGAAAACGTTCATTGTCTAATAGAAGAGACAGTTTTATTTTATTATAAAATGTAATTTTTAAATTAAATATATGTATAAAATTTTTTCAGAGTACAGAGGAGATAGTGACTAACTCTGGCTAAGGGGTCAAGGAATTCTTCATGGAGGATATGATGGAAAAGACTTCCAAAAAAATGTAAAAAATGACACTAAACATTAATAAACAATGTTTTGAGGAGTACAAGTCCAAACATTATTAATAATTGCAGAGCATGAGGCTGGAAAGTTGGGTTGCAGTCACATTATAAATGATTTGAATGGCCCAGTGATGGGTGTTAAGGAGGGCACATATTGCATGGAGCACTGGGTGTTACATGTATGTAATGAATGAATGAATCTTGGAACACTGCATCAAAAACTAGTGACGTACTGTATGGTGACTAACATAACATAATAAAAATAATAATTTTAAAATGATATGAATGTCTTAGAGAGGGAAGCTTCTAAAAATTTTGAAGGAAAGACATTTCCAGATTTATTTCAGAGGATTTCTTTTCCTTATCAAAATGAATTTGAAGGAGGTATAGAAGTATTGGCTAAATTTTTATATAGAAGTATTGGCTAACATTATACCACAATAATATACTTTCTTTAACCTTACTAAAATCATTTTCCTCTACTATTTTCACTAATAGACATTTAGATTATATTGTAACATCTTAAAGAGACTTTTCATTGCTCATATTCTAATGGAAAACAAAACCACAGTAACAGTTATTACTGTAAGAGTTACTATAAATCAGACCTGTTATATTCTACATAGTATGAAATATCAACGAATAAAACTGTTCCAGATAATTTTTGTTAAGATTTTTAACTAGAATTAAAGTAGTTACATAATATATGGTATCCATGCCTAATTTTTTGTCTAGCTGTACTCAGCCAGGAATAAAATGTTCAAAGGAAAACCCACATCATATACAAAACTTTGTCGAAGGTATATCACTGACGTTTGAGAGAAGGTGATAAATTGTGACAGGAATTCTTCTATTTTCTGCCCATTATATAATTTCAATATGAAGATGTATTGTCACATCACATTCTCACATTGGTATATACAGAAGCTTATAATAAGTAATGTGGTTTGACAAAGTATCTTTGCTTCCTTAAGAAGTTTCATAATGTGTGGGGATGTACACTTGTGCATACAAACAGGGACCTATTTTTTAAGTTTTTATTCTGTATCCAGAATTACAGTAGATACTTTTCATGTTCACATTTACTTTATACTTTTTTTTATTTTTAATTTTTTAATTTATTAGCATAAAATGTGTTATTTGCTTCAGGGGTACAGGTCTGTGATTCATTAGTCTTTTTATTTTTTATTTTATTTTTTTTAAAGATTTTATATATTTATTTGACAGAGATCACAAGTAGGCCAAGAGGCAGGCAGAGAGAGAGGGGAAGCAGGCTCCCCGCTGAGCAGAGAGCCCGATACGGGGCTCGATCCCAGGACCCTGGGTTCATGACCTGAGCCGAAGGCAGAGGCTTAACCCACTGAGCCACCCAGGCGCCCCGTGATTCATCAGTCTTACACAATTCACAGCACTCACCATAGCACATACCCTCCCCAGTGTCAAAAACCCAGTCACCCTAGACCTCCTCTCCCCTCCCCCTAGCAACCCTCAGTTTGTTTCCTGAGATTAAGAATCTCTTATGGTTTGTCTCCTCCCTGGTCCCATCTTGTTTCATTTCTTTCCCCTCCCTTCCTCCCTTGACCCCCCACCCTGCCTCTCAAATTCCTCATGTCAGAGAGATCATATGATAATTATCTTTCTCAGATTGACTTATTTCGCTTAGCATAATACCCTCTAGTTCCATCCATGTAATTGCAAATGGCAAGATTTATGGGTTATTTTTATGGCTGCATAGTATTCCATTGTATATATATACCGCTTCTTTATCAGTTCATCTGTTGATGGACATCTAGATTCTCTCCATACTTTGGCTATTGTGAACATTGCTGCTATAAACATTTGTGTGCACGTGCCCCTTCGAATCACTACATTTGTATCTTTAGGGTGACTACCCAGCAGTGCAATTGCTGGGTTGTAGGGTAGCTCTAATTTCAACTTTTTGAGGAACCGCCTTACTGTTTTCCATAGTGGCTGCACCAACTTGCATTCCCATCAGCAGGGTAGGAAGGTTCCTCTTTCTCTACATCCTCACCAACGTATGTCATTTCTTGACTTGGTAATTTTAGCCATTCTGACTGGTGTGAGGTGGTATCTCACTGTGGTCTTGATTTGTATTTCCCTGATGCCGAATGATGTTGAACACTTTTTCATGTGTCTGTTGGCCATTTGGTTGTCCTCTTTGCAGAAATGTCTGTTCATGTCTTCTGCCCATTTCTTGATTGGATTAGTTGTTCTATGGGTGTTGAGTTTGAGATGTTCTTTATAGATTTTGAGTACTAGCCCTTTTTCTGATATGTCATTTACAAATATCTTCTCCCATTCTGTCAGTTGTCTTTTGATTATGTTGCCTGTTTCATTTGCTGTGCAGAAGCTTTCGATCGTGATGAAGTCCCAATAGTTCATTTTTGCCCCTGCTTCCCTTGCTTTGGCAACATTTCTAGGAAGAAGTTGCTGCAGCTGAGGTCTAAGAGATTGCTGCCTGTGTTCTCCTCAAGGATTTTGATGGTTTCCTTTCTCACATTGAGGTCTTTCATCCATTTGGAGTCTATTTTTGTGTGTGGTGTAAGGAAGTGGTCCAGTTTCATTCTTTTCCATGTGGCTGTACAGTTTTCCCAACACCATTTGTTGAAGAGACTGTCTTTTTTCCATTGGACATTCTTTCCTGCTTTGTCGAAGATTAGTTGACCGTAGAGTTGAGGGTCTATTTCTGGGCTCTCTATTCTGTTCCTTTGATCTATGGGTCTGTTTTTGTGCTGATACCATACTGTGTTGATGATTACAGCTTTGTGATAGAGCTTGAAGTCCGGAATTGTGATGCCGCCATCTTTGGTTTTCTTTTTCAGCATTCCTCTGCTTATTTCAGGTCTTTTCTGATTCCATATAAATTTTATGATTATTTCTTCCATTTCTTTGAAAAACAATTGTTGGGTTTTTTTTTTTTAATTTAGTTTAATTTAATTTTTTTTTCAGTGTTCCAAAATTCATTGTTTATGCACCCTACCCAATGCTCCATGCAATACGCCCTCCATAATACCCACCACCAGGCTTACACCACCCACCCCCAAACCCATCAGTTTGTTTCACAGAATCCATAGTCTCTCATGGTTTGTCTCCCCCTCCAATTTCCCCCAACTCACTTCTCCTCTCCATCTCCCAATGTCTTCTGTCTTATTCCTTAGGGTCCACAAGTAAATAAAACCATATGATAATTAACTCTCTGTGCTTAACTTCTTTCACCCAGCATAATCTCTTCCAGTCCCATCCATGTTCATACAAAAGTTGGGTGTTCATCCTTTCTGATGGAGGCATAATACTCCATTGTATATATGGACCATATCTTCTTTATCCATTATTCAGTTGAAGGGCATCTTGGTCCTTTCCACACTTTGGCGACTATGGCCATTGCTGCTATGAACACTGGAATACAGATGGCTCTTCTTTTCACTACATCTTTACCTTTTGGGTAAATACCCCATAGTGCAATTGCAGGGTCATAGGGTAGCTCTATTTTTAATTTCTTAAGGAATCGCCACACTGTTTTCCAAAGTGGCTGCACCAACTTCCATTCCCACCAACAGTGTAAGAGGGTCCCCCTTCTCCACATCCTCTCCAGCAGTTGTTGTGTCCTGTCTTATTAATTTTGGCCATTCTAACTGGTATAAGGTGGTATCTTAGTGTGGTTTTGATTTGAATCTCCCTGTTGGCTACTGATGCTGAATATTTTTTCATGTGTCTGTTAGCCATTTGTATGTCTTCTTTGGAGAAGAAGAATGGTCATGTCTTCTGACCATTTTTTGATGTGTTTATCTATTTTATGTGTGTTGAGTTTGTTTATAGATCTTGGATATCAGCCCTTCTTCTATAGAGTCCTTTGCAAACATCTTCTCCTATTCCATGGGTTGCCTCTTTGTTTTGTTGACTGTTTCCTTTGCTGTGCAGAAGCTTTTGATCTTGATTAAGTCCCAAAAGTTCATTTTCCTTTGCCTTTGGAGACTTGTCTTGAAAGAAGTTGCTGTAGTTGATGTTGAAGAGGTTACTGCCTATGTTCTCCTCTAGGTTTTGATAGATTCCTGCCTCACATTGAGGTCTTTTATCCATTTTGAGTTTATTTTTGTGTACGGTGTAAGAGAATGGTGAAGTTTCATTCTTCTATACATAGCTGTCCAGTTTTCCCAGCACCATTTATTGAAGAGACTGTCTTTTTTCCACTGGATATTTTTTCCTGCTTTGTCGAAGATTATTTATGACCATAGAGTTGTGGGTCCATATCTGGGCTCTCTACTCTGTTCCACTGGTCTATGTGTCTGTTTTCGTGCCAGTGCCATGCTGTCTTGGTGATCATAGCTTTGTAGTAAAGCTTGAAATCAGGCAACGCAATGCCCCCGGTTTTGTTTTTCTTTTTCAACATCTCCTTAGCAATTCGGGGTTTCTTCTGGTTCCATACAAATTTTAGGATTGTCTGTTCCAGCATTTTGAAAAATGCCAGTGGAATTTTGCTCGGGATGACATTGAAAGTATAGATGGCTCTGGGCACTATAGACATTTTAACAATGTTTATTCTTCTGATCCATGAGCATGGAATGCTTTTCCATCTTTTTGTGTCTTCTTCAATTTCTTTTGTGAGTGTTATGTAGTTCCTCGAGTGCAGATTCCTTACCTCTTTGGTTAGGTTTATTCCCAGGTATCTTATGGTTCTTGGTGCTATAAATGGAATCAATTCTCTAATTTCCTTTTCTATTTTTTTCATTGTTAGTGTATAAGAAAGCAACTGATTTCTGTACATTGATTTTGTATCCTGCCACATTACTGAATTGCTGTATGAGTTCTAGTAGTTTGGAGGTGGAGTCTTTTGGGTTTTCCATATAAATTATCAAGTCATCTGCGAAGAGAGGGAGTTTGACTACTTCTTTGCCAATTTGTATACCTTTTATTTCTCTTTGTTGTCTGATTGCTGTTGCTAGGACTTCTAGTACTATGTTGAACAACGGTGGGGGAGTGGGCATCCTTGTCGTGTTTCTGATCTCAAAGGAAAGGCTGTCAGCTTTTCCCCATTGAGAATGATATTTGCTGTGGGTTTTTCATAGATAGATTTTTTTGAAGTTGAGGAATGTTTCCTCTATCCCTATATTTTGAAGAATTTGATCAGGAATGGATGCTGTATCTTGTCAGATGCTTTTTCTGCATCAATTGAGAGGACTATGTGGTTCTTCTCTCTTCTCTAATTGATTTGTTCTATCACATTGATTGACTTGCAAATGCTGAACCACGCTTGCATCCCATAGATTAATCCCACCTGTTCATGGTGGATAATCTTTTTAATGTGGTGTTGGACTTTATTAGCTAGGATCTTGTTGAGTGTTTGCATTTATTTTTTGAAGGACTTGGTGTAATCTTCAACTACATTTACAAATATTTAGGAAATGTGTTGGTGTTTTCGCCAGTGGAGAAAAGTCATTTTTTTTGTTTTGTTTTTAAAGATTTTATTTATTTATTTGACAGAGAGAGATCACAAGTAGACAGAGAGGCAGGCGGAGAGAGAGGAGGGAGCAGGCTCCCTCCTGAGCAGAGAGCCCAACGTGGGACTCGATCCCAGGACCCTGAGATCATGACCTGAGCCAAAGGCAGCGGCTTAACCCACTGAGCCACCCAGGCGCCCCGAAAAGTCGTTTTTTTGAGGAAGGTTTTAAAGAAATATATTTTTAGAATTCTAATTTTAAAGTGATTTGGAGTAGATTCTCAGAGCCAAAAAGGACAAGAGAGGGAGATTTCTAGCTCAGATAATATGAATAGAGAAGAGAAAATGGACAAGGAATGGACGAATCTGCCTAGAAAAATAAATGAGAAGTTAATTCAGTAGATAGCTTTGGGGGAAAGACATGAAAGAAGATCTTGGGAAGATTTCCATAAAATATAAAATCATGCTTACGTTAAGATACTTAGATACTTAAAATTGCTTATACTATGCTATTTTGTTAGTGGAAATTGTTTGTGTCATTTATAAAAACTAATAACTGCAGACTTAAAAAACTAAGAAATGAAGATCCTTATCCATTTGAAAATGTTCCTTTTGAAGAGTTTTAGTTGATTTTGAACCCATTTGTTAAAAATATTTTTACAGTAACGTCTTCCAATTATTTTATGTTTTTTCATTAAAGTATAATTGACACCCAATGTTACATTAGTTTCAGGTGTACAACATAATGATTCAACAAGTCTTTACCCTCTGCTGTGCTTACACGTGTAGCCATCTTCTGTCAACATACAATGCCTTTATAATACCATTGACCATATTTCCTATGCTGTAACTTTTATCCTTATGATTTACTCATTTCATAACTAAAATCTATATTTCCCACTCCCCTTCACCCATTTTGCCCATCTTCCCACCCCACCCCCAATTATTTTATAAGAACAACTAATTACTATCATGAAAAGTGGAAGTTTACTAACCCCATTTCATAGAGTCATTTGAATATTTCGTAGATGAGATTGAAAAATGAATGCCATGTAAGTGGTTTTGTAAGTGTAGCTAATCTATTTCTTTCATTTCAGTGTATTTATTTTTTATTTTACTTTTTAATTACTGTATCAAAAAATGTCAAACCAAGATTTTCTAAAATAATGCATATTCAATCATATTATGTGCATTGATTATTGGTGAGAAAAATATTTTTGCACAATTACTAAAATCAAAGCTATTTTAAGTATTACGTTGTCTTTTTCTCATCTTTTAAAATTTCTTGTGTGATGTGATGAATGTGTTTTAGCATAATATTCAGAATTTGCTTTAGTGATAGAAATGTCTGATAACATTCTGAAATTGCTTTACTAATACATACGTACAATCAGAATTTTGGAGATTACTCTTACAGAGATAGAGACATATAAACAAGAAAAGTTTGGTAAAATATGAAAAATGCTATCCCAAAGGAATGACTGCTATTACACACAGGGAACAAATCGCCTGGAGGAGTCAGAGGAGACTTTAATAAGGTGTCCTAATGCTGTATCTCATTAGGTATAGATAGGAATTTCTTAGGTGGTTATATCAGACTTTTTTTTTTTTTTTTTTTGACAGAGAGAGAGATCACAAGTAGGCAGAGAGGCAGGCAGGGGGTGGGGGGAGAAGCAGGCTCTCGCTGAGCAGAGAGCCCAATGCAGGGCTTGATATCAGACTCTTTAAAAAAACAAAGAAAAATGTGACATTTCTCAAGTGATTTTATATTGCTGAGGTCTGCTTAATTCAGTGATTCATGTTTCCATCAATAAATGTAAAGGAAGGAAAAAAATCTATTGCAATAGATGAGTATGAGACTCTAAGTAGATATATAGAACGTTGGCTTGTCTAAATTTACTTCCTCTTAGCTCTATTACTGTCCCATTTTTATTTTTTTTAGGTTCTATAGTCTTCTGCAAGAGAAAAATTATTGCTAAAGATCTCTGTAGTGATGGTTTTCATTCTGGTCAATGTAAGAAAAATGTTAAATATTCATAAAGACATATGATATATGCAAAACAATTTTCTTAAGATGGTCACACTTCTTTCATAGCACTTCCATAGCACTAACCATGATATATTGAGGTACCAAATTAATTTATTCATACTATTGAGCTCATTGACATAAAGTACATTTGTCATTGCATTTTTTTTCATTCCCACATTTTCCTGGCACATACTCATCATTGGTATGGTTGTTGTTTTTTTTTTTTGTTTTTTTTTTTTTAATTTAAATTCACCTACCTAACATATAGTGTATTAGTTTAAGAGGTAGAGGTCAGTGATTAATCAGTCTTACATACTACCCAGAGCTCATTATATCACATGCCTTCCTTAATGTCCATCACCCAGTTACCCCACACCCCCTCAGTTTGTTTCCTATGACTGAGAGTCTCTTATGGTTTGTCTCCCTCTCTGATTTTGTCTTGTTTTATTTTTCCCTCCCTTCCCCTATAATCCTCTGTTTCGTTTCTTAAATTCCACATATGAATGAGATCGTATAATTGTCTTCTTGATTTGACTTATTTCACATAGCATAACACCCAAGAGTTCCATCCATGTCATTGCAAATGGCAAGATTTCTTTTTTATTTTTTATGGCTGAGTAGTATTCCATTGTATATATATCCCACATCTTCTTTATTCATCTGTCGATGGACATCTGGGCTCTTTGCATAGTTTAGCTGCTGTGGACATTGCTGCTGTAAACATTGGGGTTCAGGTACCTCTTTGGATCATTATATTTGTATCTTTGGGGTTAATACCTAATAGTACAATTGCTGGGTCATAAAATAGCTCTATTTTCAACTTTTTGAGGACCCTCCATACTGTTTTAGGCATTGGTATGTTTCTTAAACTGAAAGATTAAAATTGAGACTTCATGGTAATTTATTTAAACCTAATTCACATCAAGTTTACTTTCAAAACTATTTTGAAGATTTTTGTGAAGGATGTGTAGACTTACGACTAATAAAATACAATAAAATATAAATTGAAAATAGCCTGAAAAAAGAGGAGGATGCAAAGATACTAACTAGGAAAGTAGTTGTATTTGTACTGTATCATTTCATTAAAACCACCATAAGACTTAGTGACAGCAATGATTTATTATTTCTCACAAATCTGTGGGTTTGCTGGGCTTACCTGGGTGTATTTTCTTCTGGTTTTACTTGGTGTCATTCATTTGGCTGAAATAATTTGCAACTAAGGCTGGAAAATCTAAGATAGCATCATACAGATGTCTGGGGCCTTGGTGCTATCTGTTTCATTGAGCTTTCTCTCTACATGTCCTCTTCATTCTGTTATTTAGACTGGATTTCCTTTCATGATAATAGAAGTTTACCAAGAGAGTGACAGTAGAAAATGTGAGACATTTTGAGAACGTGGCTTCAGAACTCATACACCATGATTTTTGCCCTCATCAGAGTTACAGTTCTATCCTAGATATGGAATTGATGAAAACAGACTCCACCTTTTGACAGGAGGATTTATGAAGAATATGTGACTGTATTTAACCTACTACAGTAGAATATACTTAGTTGTCGAATATAAAATTTGTTTCTGAGCTGGCTGAAAATGAGGGGGAAATAAGACACTAAGGTTATCAAAATAAAGAACAAATACCAGAAAATTTGATTTGTAAAATCCCTTTATTTTTTCAATAATACCTGTAATTTTTAAAGAATTTGAAAAATGTGAAAGGAATTAAAATGTACTACAAATCTAATTATCCAGAAATAACTATTATAAGTTATAAAACGTGTCATCTTTCTATTCGTATGTTACAAATAGAAGAATGTATGAATGCTTAACTGAGTGAAAGAAATAGCTATACAAAACCAAAATAGTACTCTCAAGCTAATACAGAAGCATTTTATTTCATTTAAATAGAAAAAAAAGAAAGTGGGGGCACCTGGGTGGCTCAGTGGGTTAAGCCTCTGCCTTCAGCTCAGGTCATGATCTCGGGGTCCTGGGATCGTGCGGTCTGCCTGCTCTGTAGGGAGACTGCTTCCCCCTCTCTCTCTCTGCCTACTTGTGATCTCTGTCTGTCAAATAAATAAATAAAAATCTTAAAAAAAAGAAAAAAGAAAGTGAATGTGAGATCATATTATAAGATATGTGCTAAACAGATCTCTCTCGTTTAAAAATAAGGAAAATTATTAATAAGTTAGTCATTTTTTAAAATAATTTTATTTATTTATTTGACAGAGAGAGACACAGCAAGAGAGGGAACATAAGAAGGGGGGTGGGAGAGGGAGAAGCAGGCTCCCACTGAGCGAGGAGCCCGATGTGGGGCTCAATCCTAGGACCCCAGGATCATGACCTGAGCAGATGGCAGACGCTTAATGACTGAGGCACCCAGGCACCCCGCTAGTCATATTTTTTGCTATCTTTTTAAACTTTGGAGTTGGTCAAACTTCTGCTATGAAAGTTAACAATATTAGCACTACCGTATAACCTATCCTCTTTATACCATCAAATGTCTGATTATTATATAATTAAAAAAAAACCCTAATTGAACAATATCTAGTCTTCAGACTGAACTTATTTCAGAAACCACTGCAGAGATGTAGAAAGAAAAAGAAAGTAAGCCCAGACTGTATCAGATCTGGATGGACTTGAATAGAGAAAAATGGAGAAATAAAAAAAAATAAAGACAATTTATAATTTTGTTGGAATGCCCTGCTTTTCCCTCTTAGATTTTATTGAATATCCAATATTAAACTTTTTCCCCAATATTAAACTTTTTTATAAGCTCTTAATTTATAGTATTTCCTGTGTTTCATTTATTTTTAAAAATTTGATGCTTTCTTCCTCATTTTTTATACTGCAAAAATACCCCAAACTGCAGTGTGTTTCAATCAATAACAAATCTGTTCCATGAATTGAGCTTCAAAATTTTCTTCTTGATTGCTGAAATGAATCTGCGTTTCCTCACTGTATATGAAGTATTTGGTATGTGAATGTCTTAAGTGGGCTAGTAAGTTCTTCTGCCTGTGACAGTGTTACCATTTTCTTTCAGGAAACCCTGATCGATTGGTGTGATGAAAAGGAACTTAACTTGATATTAACAACTGGAGGAACAGGGTTTGCACCACGAGATGTCACTCCAGAGGTGAGATAGTATGTGCTTTTCTCATATTCAAGAAGTAGGCTATTCATATTATCATTCATCTTTTTCACTGTGTTTTATATTATTTTTATAATTTTGCAAGGCAGAACAAGAGACTTGTGGTTCTAAGAATGTAAAAACTTTGCTGTAGGAGAATTGTATAAAAAATGTTTCTTGACTTCTTTTCTTTGGATTTATACAAACATGATATAAAATGAGGAAGATTGAACTAGTCCAGAAGATAATTTTGCTTTTGTTTAGTGTCTGTGATACAAGTTGAACTTCAGGTGTGTTGCCAAAGGAGGTGATAGCAGAACTTTAACTCTTTGCATTGCTTCTGGTCTGATGTACTTTGTTAATGTAATTCAAAATTATCTGATTTCTCTGTTCTTGAGATACCCTTGTCATTGGTCTTAAAGCACAGGAAATTACAATAGAATATATATACCATATTTATAGTACTTTTGAAGAGAAAGGATTCCATAGTTCGTAATTCTAATGTGAATTTAAATGCAGAATTTAATAAGCCAAAAAGCAGAATTAATATCTAGGCTTTATGCCACAAGAATCTTACCTTAAACCTTTGCATGAGGAGAAAAGTTAGGGAGAGAATTAAGAGTAGGCAGTGATCAGTGATACAGGGAAAAGAGTCTTTTTTTTTTTTTTCTTTGAAGGAAGCCATAAACCTCAGAATCATATGCAAACTTATCTTACCACTTGTCATACTGTTTCCTTTACCTCCCAAAAAAGTGTTTGCTGGCTGAATTTCAACTTAATGTTCAATATGTCCTTCTATTTTCAAACCAATGCATGATTGTATGTACTGTTTGATTAATACAAGACATTTCTGCTCTGCATCTATTAAGTATTTACTCTCCATCTAACTTTATCATAGTAGTTTTCAAACTTTGGCCTGCCCCACAATCAAACTAAGGGCTTGTTAAAATAGATTGTTGGGCACACCCACAGAGCTTCTGATTCAGTAAATCTGCAGTGGGTCCTAAGCATTTGTATTTCAAACAAGGCCCCAGGTGATGCAGATGTTGTTGGCCTGTAGACCATACTTTCAAACTTTAAAAACCACAGTTCTAGTATATGAAAATGGAAATTTTTTTAACAAATTGTAAAATACTTTCTGTTCTTGTATGTAAAAATTGTGACAGAATTTTTTGGGATATTTTTATGATTAGATTTATAATGTGGTTTGTTTTTAAAGCAATCAGAATAGAGTTGTAGTGTTTTCATGACTTTAAAAAAGAAGCCATTCTTACATAATAAGCTTCTGGGTGTTAAGGGGAAATGGTCCTTTGGCCAGTTTTTACATTTCTTTTAGACTTTGAGACTAACTTAAAAAGTACAATTGGAGGGAAGCCATCTCCTGTAGAGATAGCTGTGTTTGTGTTTTGTTTGTAAGAAAATTGCTTACATATGTGAAGAATTTTTGGAGTCTGGTCGTTCTGTTAAGTATTTGAAGTAAATGACCTTGGCTTTATATTCCCTGTTTTTTCTGTGATGATTTAATAATATTGTATCATTTCTTTTTATATCAGAAAGTAAGTTACTATGGAATTCATTTATAACCAGATAACATTATTTTAATTGGGGGAGAATAATTCCCACACAGAGTTAAGTATTTTGTATTCTGTGGTGTGTCAAGTTATTATCAAAATGCTAGACTGAAAATATAAACCTTTGAATTTTGGCTCTGCTACTTATTAACAGGGTGACCATAGACTAACTATTGAACCCCTCTGTGCCTCAGTTTCCTATGAAATGAGGCAAACAAAAGTACCTATGTACAAGGGTAGCTGTGGGATTCAATGAAAACTATTTCTGGCATGTTAGTAAATGCTATATGCAAGGGTTAACTTAGTAAGGGTTAATTCTTTTTATTTGTTGCTACATAAATACTAAGTGAACGAATTGGTTAGTTGGTTTTGTTTTTTGTTTTTTTGGGTTTTTTTGGGCACGTAACTACCAAATAGAGAAAAACAGTCTTATCGTAGATTTAAAGTATATCCATGAAATCTTTATGATCTTGTTATTTTTAAATTTTGATGTAGTAAGTTTCATATTTTATCTTTTTTCATCTTATTGTAAATCAGAGGTCTTAAATTTCTACCATTCTAATATGTGTTTATCCCATCCACTTTTTTTTTAAGTACTGTTAGTTGATAAGAGTCTCTTTCCCTGAACATCTATGTTTCATTATATCAGAAATTAAGAAGCCCTTTATTCTTAAATGAATGAAGTCTCAGTTACCTTAAAACCTTACAGGTGCTCTTAAATTCTTACTTTTTATTTTTTTCTAGATCACATAATTTTTTTTTATTAGCACCATGACTATATCTCATAAAAGTTATATTCTAGGCATATTTTCAGTCCTAAATCAGTTTATGTCCACTTCTTCTTTTTTTTTAATGTATTTATTTATTTTTTAAAATAAACATATAACGTATTTTTATCCCCAGGGGTACAGGTTAAATTCTTACATTTAAAATGCCTAAGTTTAAAATATACATAAATAGGTCTTTCTTAATCTTTTTTTTTTTTTTCAGATTGGGTGACTTACCAATTGTAAATATCTTGATTTTTAATGGGTTTGCTTTATTTCGTATTTTATATATAAATACATAGGGTGTGACTATCTACAGCGGAAGTCCATAAAACTGTTAAGCATTTGAAAAATAAACAAACATAAAAGCAATGTAAGTCCAACCAAAAATACTGATTTCGTATCTTCACTATACATTTAAATGCTTGTCATTCTTCTAATATCCAAATTATAATACTGGATGCCTGCTAGGAACCCTGAAATATAATTTGGGTTCTGTGATAATACAGGGAGTTTTCTTTAACTTGTTTGTCTTAGATAATTGTGCCTAAAAAGAGAAGAAACCATTTCTAGACTACGTTTAACTATAGATAACTTAGATTTACAAAAATTTTTAAGTATTCAAGTTATAGAAAACACATATTAAATATTAAGATAAAATAATAAAAAACTTCTCCACTAAGGTACAAATATTTTACAGTCAATAATTGACAGTGAATAGTCTAATCTACAAATACAAAGGACAATTGTTTGTGGAATGTGTGTGTTGTTAGGAAGAAAATGGGGGAAACAAATAGAATAAATGAAATAAAGCAATCTAAACTTATTGTCAGTGGGTATGAACCCTAGAGAGAAAAGCTTAATAAACTTGGGTTTCTTTCCAGGTCTGTTAAAAAGGAAAATGGAATAGCAAAATCAGTAAAGTATATCTTTTTTCCTTTTTTTCTTTTTAATAGAAATAAGGCAATCAGAATCCATTTCCCTAAATTATGAAATTGTTTCTGTTTTTGGGCCCTGTGTCATAGAATATGGTTCATCTGATATTTGCATGCTTGCTGGCCTGCTCCCTGCCTCTAAAATGAAATACTAGCAAAACTTATTTTAGAGTTTATTTTAACATAGAAATCTTTATTTTTTAAAGAATAGATTTTATTCTTTCTCCGCCATCTTGGGGCATGTGGAGGCTGGCTGGGAATGGGACTCCTAAAATGCCAAATAATGTCTGGAAGGTTGTGGTCCAAGGCCATTTTTGCTGACTATAAGCGGGGTCTCTGTAACCAGAGGGAGCACACAGCTCTTCTTAAAATCTAAGGTGTATATGCTCGAGATGAAATGGAATTCTCTCTAGGCAAGAGATGTGCTTATGTGTACAAAGCAAAGAACAACACAGTGATTCCTGATGGCAAACCAAACAAACCAGAGTAATCTGGGGAAAAGTAACTCGTGCTCACGGGAACAACGGCTTGGTTCCTGCCAAATTCCGAAGCAACCTTCCTGCTAAAGCCATTGGGCACAGAATCCATGTGATGCTGTACCCCTCAAGGATTTAAATTTAATGAAAAGTTAATAAATAGAGGTATAGAAAAAAATGTATTTTATTTTCAGGGCTCCTGGCTGGCTTAGTTGGAGTAGCATTTGTTTGACTCTTGATCAGCAGGTCATGAGTTTGAGCCCCTCATTGGGCATTGAGATTACTTAAAATAAATAAATATATATATATATTTTTTTAAAGGGTAGATTTTAGTTTCTGTTACCGGACAAAGGTTGAATAATCTCTTGGCATTGGTGAAATGCTAGTAATTGTAAAATTCTATAGAATATAAGAATTCATTGCTATATAAAGTATTACCTCTTTGTATCTCATTATTAGTTAAAAACAATATATGCCCGAAATGGGTATTGTTACATCAAGAATCTTATTATTCTTAAAAAGTAAAATTAGGGACTTATAAGTGAGACGAAGTGAAAACCCTTTAGACATAAATTCTAGAAGAGACTAAAAGATCAAGAAGCTTTAAAAAATGTATATATCATTACAAAGAAATGTTTTATAATATGTTATGGTAAATTTGAAAATATTAAACTATTTTATATTTATAAGGTAAAAATAACTTTAAACATTTTTAGATTTTTATGCTACATCAGAATAAAGGGTTGGGTACTAATATTTTATCTTGATCATAAATTAAAGAGTTAAATAGAAGCCCAACATACATCTTAATTCTCATCCATTCATTCATTCATCAAGCTTTTTATTTTTAATCTTTGATATGTATCCAATGCCATACTGGGTACTGGAGTTTTAAAAAATTAATAAGACATTGTCTCTATTCTCAAGAAACTCTTAATTTGTTTTGGGAGTTGATAAAAGTCCTATAGACCAAATCCAGCCTGTCTTTTTGTTGGTGTTGGTGTTGATGTAGCTTATGAGCTAAGAATGGATTTTGTATTTTTTTAAGTGGCTGAAAAAAATCAAAAGGAGAATAATACTTTGTGGCACATAAAAATTGTTTGAAGTTTAAATTTCAGTCTCCCTAAATGAAGTTTTATTGGAACACAGTTATTCATACATACAGTCATTCATGTATGTAATACCTGTGGCTACAACAGCAGAGTTAAAGAGTTGCAACCAAAACTTTTCATTTTAAATGAATATTTTTTATATCAAAATCTATATTTTCCTAAAATTTTTGCTATGTCTCCTTTTGATTATTTAATTCTGACCAATTATATCAGGACAGTTTTATTAGAAATTATCTAAGAACAATAGTTTAAAAATTTTTTAAGAGTGAGATTTTACTTAATGCATCACAAATCCATTAGTTTGATGAATTTTGGGAGTTCAAAATTTTATATATAATTTAGAATAAAAGATCTTTTACTTTTGTTATGCTGTATTGTCTATGCATGGCAATACATTTCATTATAGCAGAAAAGTGTTCTGTCTTTGCTCCTTCTAAAATTAAGCATTTAAAAAATGAAACTCAACATCATTTCAGATTACTAAAAAAAAAAAAAAAGTCAATTTTTAAAAAGCCCATAAAAAATGTGAGTTAAAAAAAAATGTGAATAAGGATGACATTATCATTCAACAGACCAATGGTCAACAAACTTTTTCTGCAAACTGTCAGATGGTAAATACTTTCTGCTTTGCAGGCTATAAAGTTTTAGTTGCAACTATTTAACTCTGCTGTTGTAGCCACAGAAGTAGGTTCATTATGGAACTGAAGAGGCATCTAACAAAATGACCAATGCTAAAAGGGATACAATACTCAAAATTTGGTACAAAGGATGGATTTCTAGGATTATGAATTCTAGAATTATGAATTCTATATTCTGTTTATAGCCCGTAATATTTACATTTCTTTGGAACAGATTACTATTTAAACCATTTTATAAATATTTTCCACTTAGGTTATTAGAAATTTGTTCACAAAAATATCAAATCAAAGAAAAATTGTTTATTTTGTGAAATTTGTTTTATAATCAATGTTTCACAATTTATATATTTCATTATTTTAGGTGTGAGTGTACTGTAAGCCAGGGATCATTTTATGCAGTCATTTTTAGCCATTTTTTTTCAAAATTATAATGCTTCAAAAGTAAGAATACTATATAAGTAAAATGTAGGAGACATCCTTGACCTGCATTACTGACTATACTTAATGATTCTCAATTTGTGACTTGTGAAAATCAGTGAGAACATTTAATAGCTTCACCTAAAAGTTAACATTGGACATTTTGACAATCAGAAAAATTCTATATTATAGCAGAAGCATAGAAAAACATCATATGTAACAATTTCTGTTTTTGAAAGAAAATTTAGTCACTAATGTAGGACATTTAAATTATGTAGTTGTTTTCAAGTATATATAATATTCTTCAGGAAACTTTGGTTATTTCCCTGGAAAAATATCATATACTAATATTCTAGAACTCTATAAATACTTATTTTACAGTACTAGGAATTTTTTTTTTTTTTACTAATACCTGTTATACATGCTAGAGCTAAATATGTCCATATTGAACTAGGATTTTGAGTACCTTAAAACTGTTCTGTATCAGTAAGATAACTCAACAATATGGAATTGATAAAACCAGGATATCAGAAACCCTTGTAATTGAAGTATTTTAAACTAGATTGAATAAAATACATCACTATTCTATGGTCAAATAAGGTTACACTTTATGCCATTTTAAGTTCTTCCTTTAATTTTTATGAAATAGTTCTGGACATAAGAACTATGTTTCTATGTCTTACCTTTGTCTAAACATGGTGAGATGCAATATGATATAGTGGAAACACTAACAATATAGAGTCAGACATGAATTTGAATCTCAGCTCTACCACTAAGTATGAAATTAAGGCAAATTAACCTATTCCAACTTCATATTTCTCATTTGCTAAATTAGCTAATGCCTACCTCTCAGGGTTATTGTTTCTAGTGATTGAGATTATAAGGATAGCCAGTAATAATAAATAACACATATATAGCACTTTACTATGTGTCAGCAGCTGTTTTAAGCATATGTTAATTCATTTAGTCTTCAGAACAACCATATGAGGCAAGTACAATTTTATATCTATTTTAAAGATGGAGAAGCTGAGACACGGATCAATTAATTGACTTGCCCAAGGTTATCCTAACTAAGTGAGTAAGTGACAATAATGCATATAAAGCAATCCGGTATAATGCCTGGCACCTTTGTAGATGTTTGGTAAATGTTCATTTTTTTCTTTACCTTTTCCTTCCTCATTTAATTAGTATTACCTATTACCTCTAATTAGATGTGGCAGCCCCAAATAGTTCTGCTATTAACCCTTGTACTTCTGATATCCTTAGTTAGCTACTGACGTACGTTGTGGATAATCTAAAAAATAAAGATGTGAGTCAACATTTCCGTACTACTACTTTTAGGCATGGGGCAAAGGAAAAGATTAAGAGTTTCTATAGTGTATATGATATGAAGAATGAGGCTTATTAGTGCAGTTACATTAAGTAACGCTTGATATCTTACCTGAACCTATGTATTTTAAGTCTCTAATTCCTCTGTAGTTTAAAGTTCTTGGAATATGGCTTGAATCAGCTGAGATATATGATATTCAGGGTAGCTTTTCCATAACATTCCACTTTATAGCTGGGGTTTGTAATTATTTTGTATATCCATTAAAAAACAGCATATGTCTTAGAGTATAGGCACATTTATGAGCTATCAGATTGCTAAAAACATCAGTTATAGTTTTTATTCAGTTTAACAAGTATATGTCAAGCATCTTGGGCTTCACTGAGTGAGTACTATGAAGTACATGTACTCCTAAAACAGTCACCTGACAAATCAAGACAGAATAAACCCAATATCAGAAATGTGCAGCCAAAAGATTTCTTTAAGGAGAAAGATTAAGAGAAAGCTAAAATTAATTTTAGTTACAATTAATCAGTACTTAAAAAGTAATCAGCAAAAAATTGGGGCAGGTAGTAGTAAAGTTAAAATTGAAGAAGAGAGATAGGGTTCAGATTGGGAGAGAAGAGGAAGGACAATACTACTGGGAATAAGAAAGAAGGGGAAATGTATGATCAGCCTACAGAGAAAGATAAAATAAAGAAAATCTTCCTGGCTAGAATCCTGGCTAGAGCAGAGGATTCATTTTACATAGAAAGATGGATAAACTAGACCTCTTATTTTAATCTCTTTCTTAGAACATCTAGAGTAGCACCATCTGTAGAGATTAAAAAACAAAACAAAACAAAACAAACAGCAACTGTCCTAATTCCGAGACTCCTTAGAAGACAGAATTCTTAAGTCTAAGTCTACTATAAACCAGTACACACAGTAAAATCACGCCATCAAGTTTCTTTAAAACCAGATACTTTTTGAGATGTCATTTATTTAAATACACATCAGCATATTCTTCAGTAGGGCTAACTTCATCCTTTTGAAGATTTTTTAAGAATATGTTTTGTTTTGTTTTGTTTTTAAGTCCTGATTTAATATACAGACCTAATGAATATCCACACCATTATTTGCAGATAAAACTGAAACTGCTGTAAAGCATCAAGTTCCAGTTTTTTGATTTGTTGTTTGGAAACATTTTTCTCATCATAGATTTTGTCAGTGATGTGTCTCAAATTAGCTTAGTGTTTTATATAAAATTACAAACTATGTAAAAAAAATAGAGAAATCACAGTATCTCAGAGTTTGAAGAGAATTCAAAGGCCATTATGTTAAAAGTCCTAGCATACCTTTTTCATCATTCCCAACCTTTGTCTGAACATCTCAATTGCTACATCTTCCATCTGGAAGTTTGTTGCTTTTGCAACTCTGTTGTTTGAAAGTCCAGACATATCAAACTGAAACCTTATCATTTCTACCCCATGGTTCTAATTTTTCTGTGCACTGTACGAAAGAATGTAGATTTCTTTTTTACATGATAGTTCTCCTAATATTTGAAGATAAATACTATATTTACCCCTTATGTCCAGTTACTTTTGTATTTTTTTGCATGCATTTTTTTTCCATTAAACACAGAATGTGTTCCCATGATATTCAATCTCTGTTTTACTTATGCATTAAAAAGAAAGGCCCCTTGGTATTATTGTAGCAGGGGAAGGATACAAAATTCAATAATTTAGATAAAGTAATTAGGGCAATAAGTTACATTGAATTTAAAACTATTATGTTGAAAGTCTCCTATTACATATAGTAAGAATAAAGTTACATTGTTCCTTCAGGTCAGAATTTTAAAATTTTGAGCTTAAGGCAAAACCAAAAATTTCATATATGAAGAACCCATATATAAAATACTGTCTTCATTCCCTTAAGTATGTTTCTTAATTGTATGCCTACTTTGCATCAGAATATGTACTGACCTTTTAGGGGCCCTTAAGATGATCATTATCAGTAAACATACAAATAATTACAAATACGCTTATTATGCTAAATTCCACATCTATTTAGAACTCTTACTAGAGAAGTAGTATTGCCCATATAAACTATTTGTGAGGCAGCGTAACACAGTCTTTAAGAGTACAGATTACTTGGATTTGAATCCTAGATCTTCCTTTTACAAGTGACTTATACAACTTACTTAACTTGCTGTACCTCAGTTTTATTATGTGTAAAATAGAAAGAGTAAGAGTACCTACCTCATAGGGTAGTTATACTATGTGAATTAACATAAGTAAAACTAAAAAAGTATATACTTGCTACATAAATATTTGCTATTATTACCCACAATATAAATAGAGCTTTAGCTTAAAAATGAGTAGATAATGGTTGAATAAATATTGAAAGAATTTTCTGTAGGGAAAAAAATCCAGTAGGATAGAACTTAAAGTATACAATGGTATAGCTGTGGGAAAGGAGTTGATTGTTCTACAAGGACCAATTGACACAAGAGGACATAAATCATATTTCTTTATGAAGATTAAAGATAGCATTGTAGTGCTGGGTGTCATTGATATGATTTAAGTGTTTCCCCCTTACCTTCTCCACCTCTTTCCATAAGTTTGATTGTTGTATATGATATACTTGTATGTCTTAATCCTTAAGGTAAAACTTTATGTAAGAAAGATAAGTCAGGTGATTATGAGGTGATTTTGAATAGGGTTTTGCAAGTTTTTAAAATACTTTTCTATAAAACATGGGCATTTGAACCAATGAGAAAATAACTGCTAGTTTTGAATATTGTATAAATATAATAGTCTTATTATAATGTGTCTCTTGCTTGTGGTGCTTCAAGACCATAGTTGTTTAGGAGACCACATTATAATGAGGTCAGTTTAGTATAACCCCATTGATGAAGTTCAAAAGAGATTCACATCATGCCAGTTTCCCACTCCTGTTAAACAGGATATGTTAAATAGGGTATTGGTTTGCTATGAACTCTGTTTGTGGGCCTTATTTACTTTCTCATTCCTTTCCTTTTGCCATTTTTAAGACTTACCTTTACCTATGCTATATCCTATCATTAAGATGAGGCTGCTTTTATAGGGTCAATAGATTAATGAATATCACCACCAGTATAAGATAACATTTAGAGGAATGAGAAGGCTACTTTTATAGATACTAAAAGCAAATCCTAGTATAAATGTGTCTTCCCTCCTAGGTGTCTTGGGCAGAAGCCCAATGGTATTAACAATAATACTCTAGTTTAGCATTACTCAAACTTTAGTTATTACTCTTTGCCTTCTAAGTATAAAATATCTTTGGACAGGAGTCAGCAAACTTATTCTTTACAGGTCCAGGCAATAAATACTTCAGGCTTTGTGGGTTCTGTACTCTCTATCATTAGCATTCAACTCTGCCAGCCCTGTGGCACGAAAGCCACCATAAGATGATATAAATGAATGAGCCTCACTGTGCCCCAATAAAAATGTATATATGGATACTGAAATTGGATTTCATATAATTTCCACATGTTATAACATACTATTGTATTTTGGTTTTTTTCCAATCTTACAAATTTAAAGATCACTCTTAGATTGAAGGCGGTGCAAAAAACAGGCAGCAGGCAGGAATTGTTCCCTTGGCTATGATTTGCCAAACCCTATTTTAGAATATTCCTACCTTATAGTGTACTAGTATCTCCTCTGTTAATCAAAGGCTCATAACATGTGGGCTTTTAGAAGAATGCTCTGAGAATTTAAGACAGAGAAAGGTGATGCACCACAAGATATTAACACTTAATAGATTCAAATATATCTTGAGTGCCTGCTCTATATATGCCAGGCATTGTTCAAGATGCTGTGGATATAGCAATAAACAAAGAAGTCAAAAGTCCCTGCCTTTATGAAATTTACATTCTAGTGGATGACAAAAATTTTTAAGTAAAAAAGTAAAATGTATAGTATTAGAGATGGTGATAAGTACTGTGGATAAAAATAAACCAGGGAGAGTGAATAGATAGTGTAGGCAGAAAGCAAAGTTGTAATTTTTAAAAGACCATTAAGGAAGGCTTTATTGATAAGATGACATTTGAGCAAAGACATAAAGGAGATGGAACGAGCCATGGATCATGTAAAACCTGTATGCCACCCTTAGTATAATGGAGAGTTTTGAACAGAGGCACTACATGATTTGACTTATATCTTAATAGGGAAACAGTTTAGGAAGCTATTGAAATAATCAGTTGAAAAATAATAGTGACTTAGACCAATGATAGAGGTGAAGGTAGTGAGAAATATACTATTTATATATTTTGAAGATAGAGGTAAGAGGTGAAATATGAGAAAGAGATAAGTCAAGTATAAGACCCAGGATTTTGACTTGGGCAATTGGAAAGATGGAGTTGTCATTTACTGGAGAAGACTGTGGGAAGGGGAGGTTTGACGAGAAACATCAGTTTTAATTTGGTCATAGAAATGAACTGCTTTTAGATATCCAAATGGAGATGTTAAATTGGCAATTAAACACATGCATTTGGAGTTCAGAAGAGAAGTCTAGGCTGGAGATACTTTTTTAAAAGTCATCAGCATCTTCATGGAATTAAAATCCACGACAATTAATGAGATCACCAAGGTTTACTAGTATTACTACTTATTTATTGGTATTACTGCCCTTGCTTTTTTTCCTCATCCACTTTCAAAGAGGTAGGTAGTTTCTAGTAACTTATCCCCTGTGCTCACTCACAAATAGCAGGGATCCCACTGAATCAGAAACCTGACCTACACAGGAAGTACTATTAGTTGGCCATCCTCAAATTTTGCCATGGTATAAACATGGGAGTGAGTTTTCCCAAGTACCTCCTTGCTGGAAACGTTTGCACTGGAGGTAAGTGTGAAAGGGGAGGTTGTGGGAAATGACGGGGTGAGGGCTTCCTAAACCTTTCCCAAACCTCAAAAATTGATTGATTCTGAGGAATGGGGAAGGTTCAGGCTGGTTCTTATTTCCCTGAACCAGTTCATACAGCCCTAAATTTGACCTGCTTTCCTCAAACTGGGAGTCAGAAATCCCTTTTCTCTTCTGTTTTTCTGCTGCAGAAATTCCCAACATTCCCATTTTGTGGGCTCCAGAAAGGGGTAAGCGAAGACTTCAATCCCAGCCAATCATTTCCAGATTAATAATTTTTAGTGTTTCGGTTTTGTTTTTTTTTTTTTTAATCATCATAAAGAATGCTTGGACCCATTTTTCCCATCCATTTAATTTCCTTGTGGATTGTTATGTATCTATGTTCTAGGATCATTCTGTATCCCTGGGCAATAGAGTTCAGATTCATCCGCTATTTCCATTTGTGTGCTATTCTCTTGTGGATTCTCATATGCAGTTTATCGATGACTGTTTCCTAGATGGAAGAAACCCAATTCAGGAGACTGCTTTATTCTCGATTTCCTCTTTTCCTGAATGGTGTTTTTATTCCCGTGCTAACAGCTCTTTCCTACCCTACACAACTGCTTCTGATGGTCTGTCATTGCTTCTCTGTTGTTCTGTCTTACTGCTTTGACTGCCTTTGATTTTTGCCTCTACTTTTTGCCCCACTTTACGCATCTGCTGAATGATTTGCATTCTTCACTTACTGGTACTTTGTCTATCAGCAAATGGCCTGATACTGCCATATCCATCTGCTACTTTAGCTTTAGACTACCCAGCACTGTTTATCTGCTCTCCTACCATTCTGTATCATGGCCTTCCAAGTGCTATGCCATCTGCCTGCTTGATCTTGCCCTGTCCAATCTATGCCTGTAATATTTTAAGTAGGTTCATATTGTTTAGCACTTCTGCTACCTCTCTCCACTTGTCTTATGCCACTAAGTTGGACTGCTAACTAAGTTTGCTTGACTACTGTCTCCTTTACCAATATTTGCTGCACATGGCTGCTCCATTAATTAACCTGAGACATTGCATTCGTCTCCTCTGTACTCAGCCTTGCAACTTGCTGATCAGTTCACATTGCCTCCTTTATACTTTTGTGCATCTGGTAAATCACTGGCGTTATTCCTCTGTTGTCTTGTAACCCTGATCAGATTTTATTTCCAAGAAAAGTGTTGCCTACATATTGTCCAAACATATCTTAGAAATAGAAAAATGCTTCACTTTTTTAACAGTCCAGTACAGCTTACTCCTAAACTGACTTTTCAACTATCACCCATCCTTTCTCCTTTTTTATACAACTCCACATTCTTCCCTTTATTTAGCAATAGATTTTTTTCAAATAATGTATCATCTTTTCTTCAGTTGACCTTTCACATCATATATTATGTACTTTATTTTCTTGTATACAGGATCTTTCAGTGATTTTCCATATATTAAATTTATTTCCTGATTTATTTTCCATGTTCCAGGGCTTCATGAGGATGAGTTATTCCTATTAATTTTATCATTTTTAATAAGACTGGAAGAATTCCTTAAAATTTAAAGTATCATCTCCAAAAATAATAAATTTAGTTATACTTCTTTATGGTTAGATTAAAGTAGCTTTCCACCCTGCTCCATTTTTCCTTTGAGAATATCATTTCTCAGCTGCCCCATAATTTATGTAATATCAGTTCTTTAGATATCCTTTTGATGTATTTATCTTTCCTTCCTTTTAGACTATATTTTCTTGTGTGTAGGAAAACTTTAAATTGACATTTTCCCATTATTTGCTAAGTACTTGACATCTAAAAAGAACTTGAAATACAAAATTATTCGCTTGAAGCTTGATGTCTTATTTACTTATATTTAAATGAGAAACAAGATCAAACAAGAAGTGGAGAAGAATTTTGCAAACAATTTCAAGAGTCTAAGGAGATTGAAAGTGGGGTGTGTGTGTGTGTGTGTGTGTGTGTATAGATTTGAGGTGTTCCTTGTGTGTAGTTTTGAAGTGTACTTTGTATGTATGTATCCACAACATCATTGTGCTTGAAGTGTGGAAAATTCTGAGTATCCATATTAAATTTTATTTTACTTTTATGAAAAATGAAATGGGAAAGGAAAGGGAAAAAGCTAAAAAGAGAGTGATAAATTTAGGGAATACAGAAAAAGAGTATGGACATTTTTTTTCCTTTTCCTTTAACAATAAGGGTAACATTAGTATGAAAAAAAAAAGCTGGTGTAGGAAAGTCAAGAAAATAATTTCAGTAGCTTTTAATTTTTTTATTGTGGCAAAATACACATGACATAAAATTTACTGTTTTAACTCTTCTAGGTGTACGATTCAGTGGCATTAGTACATACAACCATTACCACTATCTGTTTCCAGAACTTTTTCATCATGCAAAACAGAAATTCTGTACCCATTAAACAGTAATTTCCCAAACCTCTTGCCCCACCTCCCAGGCAACCTCTGTTTTAGTAGCTGTCTCATAATTTGCATATTCTAGGAGTTGCCCCATATAAGTAGAATCATATAATTTTTGTCCTTGTGTGTTTGACTAATTCACTTAACATAGTATTTTCAAGTTTCGTCCATATAGAAGCATGTATCAGAATTCCCATCCTTTTAAAGACTAATATTCCATTTATGTATAATAGTACAATTCATTTATTCATTTCTCTGTTGATAGACAACACTTAAGTTGTTTCCACTTTTTGGCTATTATGAATAATACTGCCATCAGCATTGATGTGCAAGGGTCTGTTTTTCCTTCCATTCTTTGGTATTCGCCTCGAAGTAAACTCCATAGCTTTTAATATTCTTGTCTAAGAGGACACTAAAGACCTCAGGGGAACTATGTAAGTAATATGAAAGATGGTTAAGTCCAAGCTAGTGTATTAGGAGCAGAAGAAATTATAAACTTTTAGGAAGACACAGAGGACCAAGTGAGATTTGGAAGACCTTACATTTTAAGAATGAAAGGGAGAATGAAACTGGACAGATAACTGATATTTGTGGAACAGCAAAATGATTCTGAAGGACATTGAATTAAAAAAATAAACCAACTAAAGGACAGATGATGGCCTGTTTTTGAGATGGAATAATGCTCTTTTAAAGAAGTAAGCATTTGAAAGGCAAGTTTTAAATGAAGATAATGGGATTGACATGAGGCAGCTAGGTTATATTTAGAGGAACCAACAATGGGAAGAGGAATTAATTTTAAATTCACTGGTACTCAATTCTGGATACCCAGTTTTCTACCTATAGAGATTTTGCTAGAAAGATTCCTTTGACCAACCCCCCCAAGATTCTGATTCATTAGGTTGGAGATATGGTTTAGGTAATGTGTGTATGCATGTGTGTGTGTTTAATCCACTGGTAAAATACAATGTGAATTAAATTGAACTCTATATCGTAGTGTCCTAGACCTTGTAAGAGTTATGAAAGTTGGAAAGAACTGATCGTTGTCTTCAAGGAGTTTAAAACTGAAGTAGTTAAATATGCAATAAAAATGATTTAGGAAAGAAGACTTTCAATCCATTATGTGATAATGTTTTCACATGTTAACAATTTTTTGGTGATTATACATACTTTGTCTAGCTTTTTTCAGCCATGGTTTCTCATCTAAGCTATTAAAAGCAAATGATTTGAGGAACTTTCAGTTCTCCCAAGAGTGATACATAAACTAGTACTCTTTCATATGCATAGGAGTGAAGTTAATGCATTACTTCCAATAATTCTCTCAGAACCTATTTTAAAAAGGCTTGTCTGTGCTATGTAATCTATTAGGAGTATGTAACACAAAGATAAGTCTGTGTTCTCAAGGAACTTACATTCCGAAAGAGGGAAAAAGGCATTTAACCAAAAAAAAAAAAAAAAAAAAAAAAAAAAGTGTTTCTAATATTTCAAAATTTTGTTATTTTCTTCTAGTTCTTCAGAGAAAATGTTCAAAGCAGAGTAATTTTGTATAAGGAAATCCTTTCACTTCTTCTAAGCTTCAGTAATTCAGGAATAAGAATGTCTTCTATAATTAATGCCTCATTACAACTGAAGGATTCTGGTAATAGTTTAATGCCAGTAAAAATCTAATTTTAAAACCTGGAGCATTCAGTAACAATTAGTGATTTCATTGGTAGTTGTTAATAAACAGCATTATCTAAACCCAATGTTATTAATTTTATAGTGGAAGAATAGAGAATGGCCAGAGAAAAATTGATAACTAATGTTCAGGAGGTTGTTCTTTAATGTTACTGCAAACACAATGGGGTATTCTTCTCTTGGGTGTGTAACTATATACCAATATTGAAAATGTTTGGGAATTTAATTCTTCTCACTGCCAACTAAAACTTGCTGGAATTCCTGGTGTCAGAAGTTTCAGTCATATTCATTGGTTTTTATTATGAAGTCAATTAATTAGTCATTTGAATTAGGAATTCATTTGTCCTCCCTATATTGATGGGTGCCATCAAACTTGAGAGCAGTAGGCTTCATTCACATTGCTCACTAATTCACAGTGAATGCTTTAAAGGAATCTCTTTAAAGTGATATACTTAAGTTTTACTAACCTATTGTTTCCTCCCATCTCCTGATGTCCTACTAAAATTATTTATTTTATCAGCATAACTGAAGGAAGATCAAAGTTCTCATGTCAGGAGAGAAGCACCAAAATAGAAATTATATCCAGATTTAACTTGTTTACTTAAGAAAGTGATAACTTTAAAAGATGTTGTTTCACTTGTATTTATTCTGGAAAACATTTTTATGCAAACTAAAGATTACACAGAAATTTTAAGGTAAGGTGTAAGATCTGGGATAAAGAAAAATATAAATAACATTTTATTAAACTCATTTTTATTAGTAATAAATATACTTTTCCTTTTCTTGTGATCCTGTATTTATTTGAAGGAAAGCTAAACTGAAAATAGTTATATAATGTGAGGTTTTTTTTGTGAAAGTTAACTTGAAAAGGCAGTTTCCCTATCACACCCTTAATAGGACTCAAATCTTTTTTTACATTTAATAACAAGAAAATCCCCTAAATTTCCTTGATATCAGGAAATTCTTTGTAGGCAACTACACCTAACAAACAAGTTGTCATTCATTCCTGAAAACAGTGGGACGTATTCAGGATCTTGCAGAGGAAGATATAGCTTCCTTAAATAAACATTTTGGGGAGGTAGTTTTACTCCTTTGATTTTGAATATAGATAGTGACAACAGCAGACACTAATAGTCTCTACATCCCCTAATGTCTTTCTCTTCTCTTTGCTATCCCACCTTCAAATATTTCAATGTTGCTAGCAAAAATTAATGTATTACACCTTTGGCACAGAGAGGTCCAGTGGAGTGAGGAAGATCATTGAGAGAAGTTCATTGCCTCATCTATGGCAACTATTTGATACAAAGTTCCTTTATGTGTATTTAATAATATTTAATTTCATGAATATCAAAATTAGTACTTGAATAGTTCACTAGTTAGATTTTTGAAAGTTTACAAAATACAAGCCATCCCAAACATGTTGTGTTTATCTCTGAACACATTTTAGATTTCTTAGAATATTTCGTCTTTATGAAGAAATAGAGATTATGTTCTGTTCATGTCAGCAGTATAAAAAACATCTTTGATGTTCAGGAATCAATTTTTCTTTGGTTTGTCTCTAGCTATACTATAGTAGTAGATATGTATTTACTTTGCAGTTAAAAGTAATAATCCCAATGTAGATATCTTAAGCAAATATTCTGAAAGAAAAAAATCTCTCAGAAGTTAAATTTATATTTTCTCATTCTCAACTCAATGCCTTCTGGCCAAAATTAAGATTGATCTTTTGAAGAGGTAAAGATAAAAAGATAAAGATAAAAAGAGGTTAGTTACTAAAAAATAAAACTTAAGGGGCCCTTGGTTGCTCAGTCGGTTAGCGTCTGCCTTCAGCTCAGGTCATGATCCCAGGGTCTCTAGCCCCACATCAGGCTCTTTGCTCAGTGGGAAGCCTGCTTCTCCCTCTCTCTCTGCCTACAACTCCCCTTGCTTGCTCTATTTCTCTGTGTCAAATAAATAAATAAAATCTTTAAAATATAAATAAAAGTAATAATAAAACTTAAGACCATCTGCAGAGAGCTCCTATTTTATTAACGAGAAAATTTGTCTTCAAATTTCCATAACTCCCAGTTAGTGTAAGAATATTAGGAACACAGTATAACATAGTATTTTGCATGTGGTAAGTATTCAATAAGAGCATTAGATGGTGACCTTTTTATTGTGACACAATATTTAAAGTATTAAAGATGAGATTAAAGATAAGAAAAGTATATGGTCAGGGTGCCTGGGTGGCTCAGTGGGTTAAAGCCTCTGCCTTCGGCTCAGGTCATGATCCCAGGGTCCTGGGATCGAGCCCCACATCCGGCTCTCTGCTCAGCAGGGAGCCTGCTTCCTCCTCTCTCTCTCTCTGCCTGCCTCTCAGTCTACTTCTGATCTCTGTCTGTCAAATAAATAAATAAAATCTTTAAAAAAAAAGAAAAAGAAAAGTATATGGTCATTTATGAAAAAGAAAAGGTGAAGATTTTAAAATATTTATCTTGGCTTTTATTAATAACATTAAAAGAAACAACACCTGTTTTTTCCTGAATATAGATTTCTGATTATCCCATTTTTTCCAAAAAAAGAATTTGGAAACATAGGAAGCAAAATGAAGTAAATAAAAATCATGAGTAATCTTGGCACCTAATTATTGCCTAGGACAAAGTGATTAGTCTTCACACTGGGTAACCATCATAGATACAGGTTTATATCTTGGGTTTCTTAATAACATCATCCCAACTGTGTTACCATATCTACTAAAATTTACAGTTACTGTGTGCCAGACATTGTGATAAGCACTTTATATACTTTATATAATATCTTATTTAATCATAACAAAGCTACATGAATACCACTTAATAAAATTAGTTTTAGAAAGATTAAATCATGAAATAACCTGGATCACAAAGCTAGTAGAAGGTAACAGAATTTGAATTTCAACTAGGTTAGGTGGTCTTGACTGCACAACCCTTTCTTTTTAACCACTCTCCTTTTTATATAAATTAAGTTTTTTTCCATTAATAACTTTTCTACCAAAAAGGGGAGGATTGTCAATCACTACAGAGTGTAAACAAGTTATGATTAATTTAAGTTCCCTTTCTTAACCATTTAGGCTCTTTCTTATTTCCTATCATAGACATTCTTTTTATATAAATTGTCAAAAACATATCTGATTATCACGTTAGAAATATTTCCTTAAAATAGAATAACTGATTAAAAATTAAGTCTCATAATACATACTGCCAAAATTGCCCTCTTGAATATGTGTACATATTTATATATTCATACTCTCAGTTTATGGAACTGAACATTCATTATCATCTTTAATCTTAACAATTTGATAGATAAAAATTACATGGCTTCATTGGCCTATTGTAGATTAATAGTGAGATTAAACACTTGTGTTTGTCTAGTTTTTTTTTTTCTTTTATAAATTGCCCATTTTCTTTGTTTTCTTTTGGCTCCATAGCCTATTCTTAAAAACTGATTCTAGTTACAACGAGAAGTCTAAGAAAGTTCTTGTCAGGAAATAATTTTTACAGAATGAGATTTGTATCTTAACTATATCATTTTGACACAAATATAAACTGGTTTATTTTCTCTTTTCTCAAACTCCATTCACATAATAATACTCAATTATTTCCTTCCTTACCCTCTTACAGCAGAGGTCAAGCCCAAAAACAAAGGCATGCAGTTAATAAAGTACAAACATACTATTTTCTAACAAGCTAGTTATGCCCTTTGTGAAGTTTTCTTGTTTTCCATAGCTGATGCACAATAGTTTATTTTCTAACTACTCATTTTTTTTAAAGATTTTTATTTATTTGACAGACAGATCACAAGTAGGCAGAGAGGCAGCAGAGAGAAAGAGAAGGAGGAGGCAAGCTCCCTGCTGAGCAGAGAGCCCGATGTGAGGCTCGATCCCAGGACCCTGAGATCATGACCTGAGCCAGAGGCAGAGGCTTTAACCACTGAGCCACCCAGGCGCCCCCTAACTACTCTTTTTTTATGGAATGTTCATGTTAAATACTTTATGTATAGAAAATTATGGAACCTTAATATTCTAGAATTAATTGTCCGTTCATAGCTATAAATCTTGCAAAAATTTATGATTAGGACTTTGAAAATACATAGCTACTGTAGTAGTTACTTTAAAAAAAAAAACAAATACTCCTTCTATTTATACAATTTTTTTCCTTGGCAAACTCATTTTTCTTAATGGGAATTCCAAAAGAAATAATATTCTAGCGTGCAATTAATGTGAATTACCTTTTAATTACCTAGGTGCTTAAGGCATTTCATACACTTTTTCAGGTAGGTAGAGCATAATTCCCCACTATTGTTCAAAACAGCTTTTTTTTTTTTTTAAGTTGCCGCTAACATGCAAATCACTTCATGCCCCAAGTTTTTTAGTAAGTGAATTGTTTAACACCTGGCTTGAATTTTTCCACAGAAACTTTTATTTATATAAGTGAGTCTCAACCTGGGGATTTTTTTGGACCCTGAGAAACATTTGGCAATGCCTAGTGACATTTTGGTTGTCAGAACTAAAGGGATGCTACTGACATTAGATGAATAGAGGCCAGGAATGCTGGTAAACATCCTGCACTGAACATTGCTTACAACAGAGAATTTGCTGGCCCAAAATGTAATAGTGCAGAAATTGAGAAATCCTCATTTACATAGTATTATTGAGTACTTACTTACTGCCAGGCACAGTGTTTGGGGCTGGGGACACATGGATAGAAAGTTATGATCATAGCACTCAGGGAAGTTACATTATGGTTAGGAAATGGAAAGAATTTGGTAAATAAACTATAACATGATCCTCAGTATAGTAATGGTGTGTATGTGATATATTAGGACCAGAATAAAGTCCATCTGGGGAGTTAGGGAAATTTTCAAAGAAGTGATACTGGAACTCTTATTGTTGTTGTTGTTCTTTTTTTTAAAATATTTTATTTATTTATTTGACAGAGATAGATCACAAGTAGGCAGAGAGGCAGGCAGAGAGAGAGAGGGAGAAGCAGGCTCCCCGCTGAGCAGAGAGCCCGATGCGGGGCTCGATCCCAGGACCCTGAGATCATGACCCGAGCCGAAGGCAGAGGCTTAACCCTCTGAGCCACCCAGGTGCCCCTGTTGTTCTTCTTATTGTTTACCTTTTACTTTAAGTTTACAAAAAGCACACAAATAGCATAGTTACAACTTAATGGATTTTCAAAAAATGAACATACATGTTTGACCAGCATGCAGATCAAGAAAACAGATTATCAGCATCCCAGATTTTGCCCCCTCTGTGTCTCTTTCAGTAATAACCCAACCCTCAAAAGTATTACAGTTTTGACTTTTAGCATTGTTGATTACTTTTGTTTTTAGTAAACTTTATACAAATGAAATCTTACACTGTGTAATCTGTTGTGTCTGGATTCTTTTGCTCAACATTATGTTTCTAAAATTGATTTGTTGCATGTAGCTCTTTGTTCATTATCACTGCACACAGTAATCCATTGTATGAATATGCCAATATGTATTAAAGAAACAATTGCTGAAATCCTAAGTCTGCCGATAGATCAGTTTGGCTGCAGAACGGGTTTTGAAGGGAAACTGGCAAGAGAGAGCCTGGAGGTAGGTAAGGCCAAATGATGGACACTCCATGTCATATAAAAGGCGTTTGGGTTTTTTCTAGTAAAAAATAAAGACTTTTTTGAAAGATGTTAAATAGCAACGAATGTAATGAGACCATTTTGGCAGCTAAAGAGAGGATGGGTTGAATGGGAATAAACTTGGCTATTAACATTAATCAGGAGGCTATTGAAATATTCAAACAAAAGATGCTGAGTACCTATTGGCAGACAAAGGCAGAAAGAAACATGACTTTCTGAGGCTAAAATTAAATGTACTTTTTGACTAACTGGGTATGAAATTTGCAGGGTATAGTTTTCTGAGCCAACCTTCAAAAGCCTATGTGTGTTACTGAAATACAGAATGTATAAAGAAAAATAGTAGAATTCAGTGTTAGCAATTAAAACTAATTTCAAAATAATATCCAAATTTAGTGTTTGAAATTGTAGAAAAACATATATCATTAGTTGAAAGTTAATAAATTGATGAAAATCTTCATGGAGAGTCTATAAGAATATTGGCTACAGTGTAGGACAAGTCTAGACTAATGATATTGGCTTTTTATTTGTTTTCATTTTAATTTGAAATTTGTGACTTTTTAATTTCATATATTCACTTTATCTTTCACTAAATTAGTCATGAGTAAAGTGGGGTTTTTTTTTTGCTTTGTTTTTTGTTTTTTTACTCATTTACTCATTTAGTCATGAGTTAAGTGGTTTTTGGCTCAAGAAATAAAATGAGACAAGAAGTAGTGTGTGTTGGTGTATACACCAAAAAGCAGGAGTTGAGAGAGCGAAGGAAGAAAGGAGTTAAAATATTGTATCCATATGAATGAGAAAGAAACTGTCTGAGGTAGAGTTAACAGAGTTCCCGATTGTTATTGCTAGGTCAGAAGATGACTGCATTTTACTTTTGTTTATGCATGTATCCCTAGAGAGAATAAAGGCAGTGAGTCAGAAAGTTCCCCATAGTCACCAAGCAACAGCATCACTTCGGAGATGTACTTATTGCTGAGACAGTGGTTAAGAGAGTTGGCTCTTTGTGACACAGAAAATGAGTGCAATTAGCTTTTGATAACAGAGCATTCAGTGTTTTTGAAGATGAACATCTCTAACGTGATTTTTTTTAAGTTATAAACCCTCTATAGATATGATTATTCACCTAGAAAGCCCAAAAAAGAATCCATTGAAAAAGTATTAGAATCAAGAAGAGTTCAACATGGTGGCTAAATAAAGAATAATTTACCTTATAAAAATCTGTATACTAATATTACTTCAGTTAGAAAAAACCATTAGAAAAAATAACAGTAGGGAGCATTCCTGGGTGGCTCAGTTGCTTAAGAATGTGACTCTTGATTTCAGCTCCATTCATGATCTCAGGATGATGAGATCGGGTCCAGCGTCAGGCTCTGGACTGTGTGTGGAGCCTGCTTAAGATTCTCTCTCTCCCTCTCCTTCTGTCCCTCTCTCCCTCAAACATCAGCTCATGTGCTCTCTCTCTAAAAAAAGTAACACAAAAAGATCTTATTTGTGGGGCACCTAAGTGGCTCAGTCATTAACCGTCTGCCTTTGGCTCAGGTCATGATTCCTGAGTTGTGGGACCAAGCCCCACTGTGAGGCTCCCTGCTCATCAGGGAGCCTGCTTCTCCCTCTGTCTCTGCCCGTCCCCCTGCTTGTGTGCAGGCGCTCTCTCTGTCTCTCTGTCTCTCTCTCTCTGTCAAAATAAATAAATAAAATCTTTTTTTTATATCTCATTTGCAGTAGCAGAAAAAAGTAAATTTTATAATACCCAAGAATAAACTAAAGGAATTTGCCAGACCTGAAAAAAGAAAACTTTATTAAAAGACATAAAATATAGCTTGAATGATTAGGAAATTATGATGTATTCTTAAATGCAAATATTTTTGTGAAACTTTCAATTTACCTTAACTTGATTGATGAATGTGATAAAATTCCCAGTGGATTTTTGGAGGAATATATCCAGTTGACTTCTAAACATAATTTTAAAAGAACAAATTATGAAAACATTTAGTGATTTCTTTAAGTAAAACAATGAGAGGGCCTTAATCAGCTGTAAAAACATAATATAAAGCACAGTAATTAAAATACTTGGTCTGTTACAGGAAAATAAAGTCAGAGATAAATGACACCAAATGATATTTCATTAACATAACTATGTATAAAATTGGAATTTAACATACTATAAATGTGACATTTTAAGAAATTGAAGGAAAGAAGGGTCACTCAATAAAAGATGTTGAGAAAATTGGTTATCCATTTTGGTGGAAATTGATCATGCAACTTAAAATTAAACTACGAATGATTATATATTTAAACATTAAAAACTATGTTTATGATTTTAAAATTAAGTTATTTTAATGATCTTTAGGTAAGAGAAACCTTTCTAAATGAGACATAAAACAAAGAAAATATAAAAATATTGATAGATAGTCCTATCATTAAGCATTGGAAACCTCTTACTGGAAATGCCAATTAAGCAAAAATTGTTACAAATGTTAAATGTTAAAAGGTAATATTTGCAAGAGATTCAACTGCCAAAGTTTTAATATTTTTAATTTGTAGAAATTTCTTAATAATTCAACAGGAAGAACATGGACACCATAGAATAGTAGGCAAAAGATATAATCAGGCAGTTTGCGGTGGGAAAGAAGCAAATTGCTTTTAACTATGTGCTCATTATAATTGGTAAGAAACGTACAATTCAAAAATATTGTATTGCTTTGTACATATCAGTTAAATAGCTATTTAAAACAGAGATTGCCTGGTAGTGGCAAGGTTTGGGTGAAAAGACCATTGTTCAGAGTATAAACTGGTACCATTTTTCTTTAGGGCAATCTGCAATTTATTGAAAATTTCAGTGTAATGTTATAAAAGACATTAATTTTATAGGGAATAAAACAGTTTACAAAGAGGGTACAGCCTGGAATAATTATTGTTTTAGTACTTTGAAAAACCTTCCCACTGTAGGAAAAACTTGATCCACTTTAAAAGCAAATAACCTGTGAGGCATGCCATTGTAAAAGGACATGTAAAAGGGCATATACACTGTCTTTAGATTTACTTTCCCCCCCGCAAAATACCATGAGTTGGAGGTCAAAGTAGTAGGGAACAGGAGCCAGAACTGTAGGAAACCAGGACTTTGGACACAGAGGAGACACCCTGATGGCTGTAGCTGCACTGTTGGTGAGATATTTAAGCTTGGACAAACAGCAATATGTGAAATTCAGCCTGGGATTCTCTAAGTCTGTGAGACCACTGTGGGAGGCTGAAGTGGAACCAGTCAGTGCTTAAAGTAACTCTCTTGTTAAAGGTAGAAGCAGAAATAAATTTTCACAAAAGGAAGTTATTTTCCCTAGTTTAAGTAAGCTCTACCCCAACAGATTAAGATCAAGTAATAATATTAGCAAAACCATTAATCAATAGGGGGACTGAAAAATGACAACTACTAGGGCTGTCAAATACAAAATATAGCACAGCCCAGAATTTGGTGACCATTATCATTCATTTTTCATACCAGGGAACTTTTGTTTAGGACTAATGCTAAACCAGACAAGATGCAGGCACAAGAGAAGTTTTATCAAATTGTGCCTGACAAGCCAGAATGTATGCTTAAGCTACTTGTGGTGAAGTCTTCCAAACAACAAAGACATACAAAGGTGAAAACATTGCAAGAGACCATTATTTTTGAATGAGCAATTTGGGAGAAAATAGGACTCCTAGAAATGAGAAAATATAAACTAAAATTTTTAAATCTGTGAACAGAGGAAACAGCAGATTAGACCAGCAGAAGAATTAGCATACCAAAACATAGTTCTGAGAAAATCAGTTTATATTGGAATAATTACATAGATAGATGATGTTACATAAGTACGGGAGAGACAGACATAAGGTATAAAGAAAGAAATGAGAAGGTCCACACTATATTACATCAAAGCTGCAAAAGAAGAGAATAGAGGAAAGGCAATGGATTACAGAGGTGATGGCTATAAATTTATCAGACTGCTGAAAAAACAGGAAACCACATGTCCTGGAGGTATAGTATAAATTGAGAAGGATAAATAAAATAGATGCCTGAATACATTAAAGTGAAACTTCAAAACCAAAATAAAAGAGATGCTTAAAGCCAGAGAAAAAGGATAGATCACTTACAAAGGAAGGACAGTAGACTTTTAAACAACACTGGAATAAAACAGATAGGAAAAGAATATCTTCTAAATATTGAAAAAGTTATACCAAATAATTTTATACAAGTTTTCATTTCGTGTTGTAAATATGTGAAGTGTCTCCTTTGAGATTCATAATGTAATACAGAAATTTGTTCTAAAATTTTGGATAGAAAACATCATATTTACTAGGAAAACAATATATCAAATCATAGGATGCCATGTACCTATTCAATTTGTGGTTTTATATTAAAAGTTCTAAAGTGTTTTCTTGATGAAGATAGCGTATTTCAAAACTGAATTAAATAAGCATTGTTTTATTTTCTCTTCCTAATGTATTCAGTATTGTCATTTTTTCCTACCACTCCATGCCTTTTCACTTCTATGTTTTAGGCAACAACTTTTTAAAATCTTGTTTATCACAGGGGCAGTGAGTGTCTCACTTGATTAAGTGTCTGACTCTTGATTTTAGCTCAGGTCTTGATCTCACAGTTGTGATTTGGGTCTCATGTTTGGCTCCACACACGGCTTGGAAACTACTTAAATTTAAAAAATAAATAAAAAATAAATGAAGTAAAAAAATCTTTTATTACATAATAAAAATAATATTTTTAATATAAGATAGTATAATAAAAGTTTTGCTCCTCCCACATAATAATTTTGCCTCTAACATAATAATTTTACAATTCTATTTAATTAAAAAACTGGAAAATCCTGAAACCAACCTTTACAATGATCTTAATATGTTAGGACTGAAAACAATATCCAAAAAATGGAAAGAGCCCAGATGTCCATTAACTGATGAGTGGATAAAGAAGAAGTGGTATATCTATACAATGGAATATTACTCAGCCATCAAAAACAATGAAATTTTTTAAAAAAACAATGAAATTTTGCCATTTGCCATGAAGTGGAAGGAACTAGAGTGTATTACGCTAAGCACAAAGACAGAAACAAATACCATCTGATTTCAGTCATATGTAGAATTAGAGAAACAAAACCTATGAACATAGGGAAAGGGAAGGAAAAATAAAATAAGGATAGAGAGGGAGGCAAAGCATAAGAGACTCAACTATAGGGAACAAATTGAGGGCTACTGGAGGGGAGATGGGTGGGAGGATGGGGCAATTGGGTGTGGGCATTAAGGACGGCATTATGAATGAATGAATCATCCAGAATGAATACTGGATGTTATATGCAACTGCTGAATCACTAAATTCTATCCCTAAAACTAATATTACACTATATGTGAACTAATTCAAATTTAAATAAGGTCTTGAAAGAAAAAAATGTCAGGATTGAAAACTCACTCATTTTTGAGTCTTAGGTTACAAGTTATCTATTGTTTAACAAATGCAGTGTCCTTTTATCTTTAAAGATTTATGCCTGAATATGTCATATTAGACTCAAAACATTATAATGTTTCATATTGCTCTGAGGTAGCACTTAAGTAATTCCAAGCTTGCTTCTCAGTTATGGTAATGACCCTTATCATTTGTCCCCTGCTTTAATAATCTTAACCACTGGGCGCCTGTGTGGCTCAGTGGGTTAAGCCGCTGCCTTCGGCTCAGGTCATGATCTCAGGGTCCTGGGATCGAGTCCCGCATCGGGCTCTCTGCTCAGCAGGGAGCCTGCTTCCCTCTCTCTCTCTCTGCCTGCCTCTCTGTCTACTTGTGATCTCTGTCTGTCAAATAAATAAATAAAAAAAATCTTTAAAAAAAAAATAATCTTAACCACTTTTCACAGACTAATGTTTTGATTTCTATTACTACTTACTTAGTTTCCTGACCTACCTTTCTGAATGACACAAGAACAACTCAGATTTAATCTCCATTTTTATAACTAACTTTTAGACCTACATTTGCCCTGATTGATTTAGGCCAGATTTATTTTGAGGTGGAGGAAATGAGTACTATGTCATAATTTTATTCTTTTTTTCTGATTCCTTCCAAGTTTAAACAATTAATGTTTCTTTGATATCTTCTGGTTATTGCTGCTGATCAGAGACAGGTCAGGAAGGTCAAGGAGTAAAATATTCCTTACATTGACCCATCATTTTGTAATATAAAAAAGCTTTAAAAAGATAGAGAATTTGATGAAGCTGTGGTATCTGAAAATTATTCAGAGAAAATTACAAAATGTCTCATAGCTTCTGGGCAATTTGCATTAAGGAAAAAAAAAAAAAAAAACAAACGGGGAAGCCAGGATATGACAGAATCTAGTTTTGCCATTCCCCATATCTCCACCTATTTCTTTGTTTTCTGTACTTTCCCTAGAGGCAAATTCTGATAGGTATAGAAGTCTATCCTTCCTATTGTGGTTCTGAGCAAAATGAGTTTCCATTTGCCCCACTTAATGTTGCTACATTGGGTGTCCTCTGCTCTTGGATACTTAATTTTTTTATGTGAAGAGAGGACCCGAGTTAACATGTTCATATAGATAAAATATATTATCTTAATATAAAATAATATTGCTTGGTTACCAAATTTTTCAGGTTTGTTTTAAAAACCTAAATTAAAAAATAAACAGAACCTGATATTTTTAATATCCTTTGTTGGTTGATTCTTGTGAATTTAGGGGTATAATTTCTAGAGCATATCATTGGGCTAAAATGGGCACCAAGGTAACATTGAAAGAGGAAAGGTTATAAATGAACAACCTCATGGCTGTGTGTGTATGTTAGTATGTATGTTAATAAGCATAATCATTTCTACCCATTCTGATTAGATGATGGGGTTTGTTTAATGCCAGTAGATACAACCAACTTCCTCTCATTCCTACCATCTGCCCTAATAAAGTCAACTGTTCAGTTTTCCGTAGACTGAACTTGGAGAAATTCAGTCCCAATCCTAGGACATGTGTGCATTAGCCTCATTTTATGCAGTGTAATTTTTTTCTTCAGTGATGAACTCTATTTTGACTTTTCTTAAATCTCGGTCTTTACGGCAACATAGGCTTCATTTGGATAGCTAAGTACCTTATTCTAACTACCATAGTATAAATGTTCTGAAAGAGTCAGCAATCCTCAAAGTTTAAATTACAGATCCTGATTTGGAGATATTAACGCCAAATTCCACACCAAAAAAAAAAAAAAAAAAAAAAAGTGTGTGTGTATGTATGTGTGTATGTGCACAAGTCTATAAAAATAATGATTCCTTGGAAGAACCTCATAGAATAAAATAGTTCTTTTATACATGTTTTTCAAATTAGAGTATATGTGAAAACTGTTACTTAATTTTCTAATATATTTTATATTTATGATTTTTTTTTTTACATTTCTGTGGTTATACCTTTTTCAGGGGCAAAGGATAGCTGCACTTCTTTTTAGGACAGTGTTTAAAAATTAGGCCTCTGGTTATTTTTAAGTTTCTTATTAAGAGATTTTTCTCTTAATAAAATAAAGGTAAAGATTTCCTTCATCTAATTTATGGCAATTTTGTTTAATAAATAATGTCTTCTTCCTTTTTTATTTCTTCCAGGTTGTAACTCAGCTGAATTTTTTTAATCCATTCTTGTATATGTGGAGGCTTTTAAAAACTAAATTTTTCTACTATGAAGTATAATAATAGTTGATGGAAAATGAGTATGTTAAGACCCCTGCGTTTAAATGGGGGTGCCTGGGTGGCTCAGTGGGTTGGGCCGCTGCCTTCGGCTCCGGTCGTGATCTCAGGGTCCTGGGATCGAGTCCCACATCGGGCTCTCTGCTCAGCGGGGAGCCTGCTTCCCTCTCTCTCTCTCTCTGCCTGCCTCTCCATCTACTTGTGATCTCTCTCTGTCAAATAAATAAATAAAATCTTAAAAAAAAAAAAAGACCCCTGCGTTTAATATGAAAAAAGGACCATTAACTTGAATTGAGTGGAGAATTGCCTCTTTGTGTTACCTTATTTTTCACCACCCTGAGTCTTATTCCCATACTAACAGCTGTTGTTTTTACAGCTTTAATTTTTAGTGTATGAATGTTAGGGAAATTTAAAAATTAATATAAAGTTATGGACACATTTTTTCATCTTTGCTTAGGTACATAATCACATTGCTATTTTCTTTCAAGATTTTATTTATTTATTTATTTATTTATTTAAGAGAGTCAGGGGAGGGGAGCAGAAAGAGAGGGACAAGCAGACAATGTGTTGAGCACAGAGTTCAAGGTGGGGCTTGATCCCACAACCCTGAGATTGTGTCCTGAGCTAAAATCAAGAGCCAGACACTTAGGTGATTGTGACAGCCAGATACCCCTGCATTGTTCTTTTCTGTTGAACGGAGGCAAAAGCATAAATCAAGAGGTACTATTAGCTCTTTTTCCTTCAAAAGATATTTTCTATCTTCTTACATTTTTTTCCCAGTTTCCTTCAGAGGTATGGTAATGTTCAAGGCTATCTTCCTGGTAATCAGTGTCTTCAAAACTGCTACTCTTGATAATTCTTCACTAAGTTTTCAAGATAGTTGCTGGCATGTTGCATTTTTCAGACATCTTCTGGTAATCCATACACATTCAAAATCAGAGGAGATACACTCCTCTGATAGCTTCTATTCTGCACTCTTTCTTATAGAACTATTAAGTTTTCACAATTGCTTTGGTGATAACAATTTCTACAACATAGGTAACTTTAGATTTATGTTTTATTATAAATAATAGTACCTAATATTTCTTAAGTATTTGATATGTATTGGAATAATACTAAGTATTTTATATGTTTTATTGCATTTAAGCAGAAGAAAAAAAGATCATTCCTGTGTCCAAAGGGTGCAATGGCTTATAAACTGAAAGCATACAATAATAGATTAATGGATTAAGTTCAGATCAGAGTCTATAGGTCTGAGATCCTTTCTGGAGTTTTCTATTGAATTACCCTGTGGCATTGAATTAGTCATAGAATTTATAAAAAGAGAAGTAATAAATCTCCTCTGTATTATGTAATACAGGAATATGTTAACAATTTAAATAGAAGATATCAGTAGATGTTTTATAAGAAAAGCACCATAAATAAAAACATAATTATTGAATTATGTAGTTAAATAAACATTACTCGTGTTTAGCTCTCCAATGTAGTAAGAGAAATAAGAGGCTTTGTCAGAGCATTCTAAACTTAATGTAGTATATTAGTTATCATACCAATATTATATTGTGACATCCTTTCAATTAGCTAAAAATGTTTTATAGTTTTAACACTTTAGTTTTGTAAGAAGAGTAACAAATATCATTAACCTTTTTTATGAACTGAAAACAGAGATAAATTCCCAGAGGCAGAAAAACATAAGCTGATATTCATTTAATATGTGAGCAATGAAGGACTCTTAGGTTATAGATGGTAAATAAAAAGCCTGATTATAAACTGAGACATTATTGATGAAGTTTTAGAATATAGGTGAGGTTCAGTGGGGTAGAGTCCGGAGCCCTTGACTAAGAAGGAACTCTTGAGATACATTTGGTGCAAAATGGTAGTTTATTAAAGCATGGGGACAGAACCCATGGGCAGAAAGAGCTGTCCTGGACTTGTGAGGGGTGGCAGGTTATGTAAGATGGGGTTGAGGGAGGTAAGGAAAAAGGGAGATTTCAAAAGAACTTTCATATGCTAAAGAGGACCTACAACATACTGGATACCAGATGCCTTGCCATTGTCAAGGTCCTTTTCCCTTTCTTAGCAAGTTATTAACATTAAAATAGTTGGGAGATCCCTAAAGAATGTCACATACTTCCCACCCAAGGAGTGGGGGTGGGGACAAGTTGCAGGGTGTCAGCCTTTAGCTTTGTCCTCAGCCTGTCCTCAGCCAGTCTTCTGTTCCCTCATCATTAGTAGCTTTATGATTAATCTTTAGATGAGCAAAACTGTAGAGCAACTGGTTTAATTCAAGCTACAGCATGCCATAAGCTTTAAATACTTAAGTGTATACATTTTTCTCTCATCTTTACTAATGGAACTTAGTTAAATTTATCTCAAAACAACAGAAATATGGGATTTCTTTCTTTTTAGGAAGGATTTACTCATTTTCTCCTTTCCCAGTTGGCTTCTAATTTTAAAAATGAGGGTGGTATGAGATGACAAAATACAACACTTTATAATGATAATTAAAATAGAAAGTAGCTGTTTCTGCTTTTTTCTCTCTCAGCAGGTCTTCCACTCATCCCACTTCCTTTACTTCACCTATTTCTTGTTCCCCTCACTTTATCACATGTGCCTATTTTGGTGAGAATCTAGTTTTGCAGAATGAGAACTTTAAACGTAATAATTACATGTGCTTAATGTAGATACTATATAAAGAGGCCACAGTGAGAATTACTACATTTTAGGGCAAAAGAGCAAAGTTTTAAGCTTTTGAAAATCAGTTGGCAGTGAGACATTTGCAAGTACTACATATAAGCCTAAAGTAGGAGCTTTTATTTTCAATTCGTACGTTTAAGCACAGTTAGTTATGCTGTTATATGAATACTAAAATTCGCATTGCTTTAGGTATACCAAGTAATTATGTGTCATCATTAGTAAAGTAGAAATTCAATGTATAGATTATTTTTTTTTTTTAGGCAGCTGTTATGTCTCTGTTTATATTATACACTACTAACTACATTGAAAAAAAATTTTTTTAAACTCTGGAGTAGTGGGAATAGAGACTGGGTAATGTTCTCACCAGTTGACTAACCAGACAGTCCCCTTTTAGTACAATTTCAAATTGTATCATCTTTCAACTTCATCTTTCTTCAGATTTGAGAAATAGGATATTTTCCTATATCTATATATCACTTCTGAGGAGCATGAACGAGTAAGATTTTTTCCTCTATAGATTAAAAGACATATGCAGGAGTGCTTGGGTGGCTCAGTTGGTTAAGTGCCTGCCTTTGGCTCAGTTCATGATCCCAGGGTCCTGGATTTGAGCCTCACATCAGGCTCCCTGCTCAGCAGGGAGTCTGCTTCTCCTTCCTGCCCCCCCATGGTATCTCTCTCTTTCTTTCAAATAAATAAATAAAATCTTAAAAAAAAATAAAAATAAAAATAAAAGATATATGAACCAACACTTTAAACTTTACAACTTTTCTTTCTACACAGTGAGTTATTTTTCTTCCTTTATCAAACATTAATTTGATAATCTTTATTGTTTTTCACATAATGCCAAAAATGAATAAATGTATATTGCAGATATAAAAAATACTAATAATCCATAGAAATATCACTATTCTTTCACCTTTCCTGCAATGAGATGTAAAGTACTGCCATTCATACACGTGGAATATGAAGATAAGTATTCTTATGAAAATCTGTTATGCAAATAATTTTCTCATCTGAGTTCCCTGATTTTTTGTTTGATAATTTGATTTATCTTCCTCTCCTTCTGTCCCTGTTCTCTTTCTCTTGCTCTCTCTACCCCTCTTGCTCTCACTCTTGCTTTCTCTCATGTGCTCTCTCTCTCTAACTCTCTTGCTCTCACTCTTGCTTTCTCTCATGTGCTCTCTCTCTCTAACTCTCTTTGTTTCTAATAAATAAAAATTTTTTTAAAATAATTTAAAAAGATAAATAAATCCTTTGGTTGAGCTAGATAAGTTGGTTGGCTTGCTTTATGCGCCATACTATACAAGAAATGCTTATCTTTAAACATTAGAACCTTACTTAGCATGGTGATATGTTAACTCTGTGACACTTAATGGGGAACTGATTTTCAACTGTCGTACTCTTGGCATCTCATGCTCACTGCAAAGTATATGTTCATTGAACAGAATGGAAGATGACATTGCTGCAGTACTTAAGTTTTTACTCTTTCTTTCATGGTTCCTCTGTACAATTAAACTGTCTCCTTTGATCTGTCATCATACCAAGATTTTATTTAAACACTCTGTAACTTTAACTGAAAAACAAAATGGGATTATCTCCATTTTGAAGTTTTCTATGTCCAGGAGTGGAAGAAGATGTAAATAGTTAAGAAGGCTAAAAACTGAGGAAAATAAATAAATAAGATCATATCTTCCAAGTAAAACTGAGATAACTACCTTCATTCCCTGGTTGTTACTTCTCCTGTGTAACAGTAGCCTTCAAACACTTAGTCACATGTTATGATACACTGATGTGTTATGATTTGTTGAAAGGTGTTTCCAACTAATTTAAAATTAACAAAATATGTAAATGAATATTTTAATTAATTAGAATAAATTCAAGGCTGCCCTTAGAATAATGTGACTCTTCCATTCTGCTCTGTTTCTTTCTTTTTTTTTTTTTTTAAGATTTTTTTTTTTTTAAGATTTTGTTTATTTATTTGACAGACAGAGATCACAGGTAGGCAGAGAGGCAGGCAGAGAGAGAAGGGGAAGCAGGCTCCCTGCTGAGCAAAGAGCCCAATGTGGGGCTCGATCCCAGGACCCTGGGATCATGACCTGAGCCGGAGGCAGAGGCTTTAACCCACTGAGCTACCCAGGTGCCCCTAAGATTTTATTTATTTATTTGACAGAGAGAGATCACAAGTAGGCATTGAGTCAGGTGGCGGGGGGTGGGGGGGGGCGTGGACAGGCTCCCTGCTGAGCAGAGAGCCCCATACAGGGCTAGATCCCAGGTCCCTGAGATCATGACCTGAGCTGAAGGCAGAGGCTTAACCTACTGAGCCACCCAGGTGCCCCTGCTCTGTTTCTTAAATGAGAGAAGAAAGGAGTAGATTTATAGCTGGTGCTCCTTGAATATCCCTAGGAGTTAGTCATGTACAAGTTTTATCCACCATGTATAGTCCTGAGAAAAGAAATTTATTAAAGGTAGCTTCTTTGTACCAAAAGATAATTATAGAGGCAAGCTCTGAATGGTTAGTTTATTATAACTCTTTTTTAAAGTGTAAAATAAAATTAGTGTGTTTGCCCTTTAATCGATAAATTAAGGAAAATTTAAGGCTGTCATTAAACTGCCTATTTTTTATCTAATTTACTTCCTCAGTAAGTCTATATTTACTCTAGTAAAGGCTACACACACACACACACAAAAGACTCTTCACAGATATTTCAGTCTACTTTACAAAGCTGAATATAAGGTAATCATGAAGATTAGATAAGTGGCATTCCTTCCATCTGCAGTGTGCTTTTCAAAGTGTGGTCCTTTGACCAGCATTACAAGCATAACCTGGAAACTTGTTAGAAACGTACTTTTTGAGGCCCCAACCACTTTCTAATCAAAATCTCTGATCTCTGGGCCAGCAGTCAGTGTTTAACAAGGCATCTAGGAGATTCTGATGCATGCTCAACACTGAGAACCACTTCTCTAACCATATGCTACCTTGATAGAGTAATATTATTAATAACATTATTAGTAACATTATTAGATGGCATTTCAAAGTTTAAGATTATTTAATCAGTAGAAGGCAGTGCAGTAATTGTTAGGACATTTTATTAAATTTATATAGTCAAGTAACAAGCATATAAATATTAATATATAGATTATAATCTGTTGACCAAAATATGTCTAGAAAAATAAAAGTGCTATACTAAGTGGTTTTTCAAGTCACCATGAGTATAAGGAATTTCTCACATTTACATTTAGCTAGTATGTGTCTTGTACACATTTAAATATCATTGCCTGTTAGCAGTAACATTTTTTAAGATTGTTTTCCTATGAAATTAAAATGGATCTATATTTCATTGACAAGTTTTCTGGGCTATAAAATCATTGTTTATGACACGCTTTTTTTGCAATTTGAGCAGTCTTTGAGGCATTTTCAGACTTTAATGTTACCTGGAAAGTGTCATTGATGAAAGAAAAAGATCACATTAAGTGATTTTCCATAGGCGGTTTCATAGTTTAGAAAGTATTTTATAACTTTCCTAGTTTAGAAAGTATTTAGAAGTTAAAGATGAAATGTTCTAAATCCAATTAAACCTTATTATTTTGAACTGTAGTGGATCAGAAAAGGTTATATATGAAGTAAGAACATAAACTTCTGCTATTCCTCAAGGAAAAAAAGAATTTGATAAATAAATAATGTATAAGAAAATTAGAAACAATTTTAAGCTAATTAAGAAAAAATTTCAGACTTTTAATGGCATTCTTTTTTACCATTGATTATAAATACCCTATTGATAATGAATGCATGTCATCTATTCATTTACAGGCACAGATAAAGCTACATTTATTAAAACCATTCTACTGTTTCTATTTTCTAGGAATTTCGATAGTGTTTTCTCATTTTATTTTAAATTGAGTTTTATTCCCTTGCTTTTTGCCTTCTACTTGTACCTTTTCATTTATAGTTTATAGATGTTTTTACCCAGTTCTTACCCTCCTGTCCTTCTTCCAATTCCAGCCTTTCATTTGGTTGCTTATTGCCTTAGATCCAGTATTTCAGTATTCTACTCCCTATTCCCCACTTGCCAGTGTGCTTACATTTAGGTTCTTGCTCTCCGTTCTGTTTCCCCTCATGTTTGCTTCTCAACCACTGTTTTCTAGGTTTGGTTTCTGGATTTTTGTATGGTTCCTGTTCTCTAACTGGTATAATCAAAACTGCAAGGATATAAGGAGAATTGGAAAGAAGAGGCATAAAGAGAATTGACATGTATTGAATGCCTATTCTATGCTAGGTGATTTAATTCTCATAAAATGTAGGTAGGTTTTATTATTATCTCCATTTTATTCATAAGTACACTGAAGCCCCAAGAGGTTAAATATTTTGTCCTAATTCACAGAGAAACTGAGTAATAGAACTGGGTTTCAAACCTATATTGGCTCATTTATTCATCCTTTTATTCAACAAATATGTATTGAGTATACATAATGTATGTTGGGCACTGTGCTAGGTGCTGCAACCCATCCAGCTCTTGCTCTCATGAAGCTTAACTGTGTGCTGGCATTGTCTGACTTCACAGATGGTGATCTTTCTGTTATACCAAACAGCTTTAGAGGACGAGAAAATTAAAAAGGAAATAGGAGGGTTCTGGTGTTTTATGGAAATGCTATATTTGATGTAGATGTAAAAAAAGATTATTTCGTGCATTATTTAGAATACCTTATCAAAGAGGTTGATTTGTGTCTAGTCCTACAAAGAGTCAAACAACTTCAGCACTCACCACTGTAGACACTGGTGCCTTTTAAATGGCATCACCACAGTACATACTTTCCTTTTATGTTCTCAAATAAAGAAAATTTGTGTCTATAGGCCCAAATTATCTAGAAGGTTCACCATTATTAATTGTACTCCCTAAATTATGTTTAGAAAAAGATGAAGACTTCTGTGTAAAGAATACATTTTTTCATCCATCCATCCATCATCCGTACAGTTGTTAATACTCTGAAAAATATTTAGGATGGTTTGCCCAAATACACAAAATACAACAGAACTTTTAATAAAATAAATGTGGGGAAATAAGGCAAGGAAAAATAAGATAAAATTAAGCTGTATTCTGTACTAGAAAGTGTCCATAGACTTGTCTTGTTTTCAAGGGTAACTTGATTCACAAGCATTACAATTTTCTAGAAAGACAAAAAAAAAAAAATGTGGCACAGAGCAGTACCAATTCCTAGGTATGACACTTAAGAAAGTTTCTCCAATGGCTCTTCCTAAAGAGGATCACAGAGAAATGTGGTATATAATGGTCTCAAACACTTCCCGATACAAATACGAGTTTCACTGAACCGTTTTATTGGATCCACTTGCATACAGTAAAACAATTCTTTGAAAAGTGAGAACAGGCATTCTAGGTAGACCACTGTGGCCAGACCAAATCTGATGGTGTCTTTTAGAGAATCTATAGAAATTAGTGAATTGCATCTCTTATAGGTAATTCTCATGTGTAATTTGTCAATTGGGTTTCTCATGTAGTAGGTGACATTGAATTTACACACTCTTTGAAGTGTGTTTTATTCACTACTGTAACATCAATGCCTAGAATAATACCTAGTACATAGTAGATGCTTAATAAATATTTGTTGTACGGATGGTTAAATGTTGTTATTTGAAGTATCTATTTAAGTGAAAGACTTCTTCTCAGCTATTTTTATATTTTTTTCATTTGCCCTTAAATAAAGTGTGCTGATACACGTTGGAGTACATCATCTTTACGTGATCCCAAATTCACTAAATGTTGAACATTGTTTATGTGACTTTTTCAAGCCCTATTGAAAGAATTCTTTTAAGATTGTTCTCAGTAATATTACAGGCTTGGTTTTTTAGATGCTAAGATTTTACAGTTTCTTAAAAAAGTTATAAACATCAATAAAGAAGTTTGTAATAAAGGAATAGTGTTTCTTCTCAGGAGACCTCAAAATCATACCAGATAATTTTAATTTGGAAAAAAATAGGTTCTGTATAATGCTAGCTTGACATTTCTTAGCTATATATTTAAATGAAAGGAATTAACTCCCAAACTTAGGAATTTAAGAATCTCTTAGAGAATTTAAAAACTTTCTATTTTTAAGGCAGGTTTTAATGAAAATCATAATGGTAGTGTTAAAATTTCCTTTTTAAAAATTATTTTTATTAGCATATAATGTATTACTTGCTTCAGGGGTACAGGTCTGTGAATCCTCAGTCCACACAATTCCCAGCACTCACCATAGCATATACCCTCCCCAAGGTCCATCACCCAGCCACCCTATTCCTCCCCTCCCTGTGTTAGTATTTCTTTAGAATTTCTGCCATTGTTAAATTCTGCATTATGCTGGGATTCAGTGGACCAATAATTCTGGTAATTCTTTATTCTATGTAATTATAAGGTATTAATAACTGATTTATATGCATCTTAAAAATTTATAAGATTGACCAGCATCTAACACATACTTGATGCATTTTACTTTGCCAAGTCCTTAACCTGAATTGCCCAGAACTACAATCTTATTTAATACTGTCCTACTACTTCTAATAAAATACTTAAAAAATCATTCTTTCTCTATATTCGTCCATAATTTGCCTTTTATTTCATTTGTCTTTCTTCTTACTTACTGGAATAGTTTATTTTGCAAGCTTTCTTCCTGTATTGCTCCCAATTACTGTAACCTGTTAACATCTATAGTAATAGAGAATTAGGAATGGATTCGATCATGTATTTCATGCATAACTTTTAGCCTAAAGCATATCTTTACCATCACAATATAAATATATACCTATTTTGATTGAACTTTAGAAAATTAAATTTTCCTGTCTTCATTCTCTTATTTCAGGTTTAACCACACTTGCCTTGAGAACGCACTATCTTAAAACTTATGTTGTATAGTGAAAGCCTATCACTTCATTGATTCTTTTTTAATATAACAAGATATGCAATTTGTATTGAAAATATAGAAGATGGTAAATTGAGTTTTCTTCTACCCAATACATGAGAAAGTTGACATGGTGACTTCCTGAGTTCGCTTTAATGATTATATCATTAAATCATAGAGATGGGAGAGACACAAAATGATCTCAGGTTTTAGGGATTAATTATTTCATAGGTAATGGTCAAAAAGTACCCTATTTCTTGCTCTATGAAAATCAGTTGAGCTATGATAGCAATCTAAGGCTACATCTTAAAATTTAGGTTATTAGATGAGCCTTACATCAAAAACCTCTGAGTTATAAGAGATAAGAAGGGTCTGCTAATATATAAAGTTCCCTGGATATCCTGGTTCTCAGCTTTTATTCACTGGTCCCAAAGAACTGAGTCTTGATATCTTAAAAACAATGTTTGGGGAACTACAAAGTATGGTCTATAGGAAACATGATTTATAATTATTTTTAAGTTAATTTTACTACTCTGCCTTCCTTCTTTTTGGCTACTTTCACTCAGTCTGCTATTTAATCTTTAATTTCAGGCCACAAAAGAAGTAATAGAACGGGAAGCGCCAGGGATGGCCCTGGCAATGCTGATGGGATCACTTAATGTTACACCTCTGGGCATGCTCTCTAGGTAAGAAAGTCATTAACATGTTGCAAAGAAAATTAATTCCATACCACTAATCACTATAGTAGACTGATAAACGCAAGAAACTTCAGTTAATAACACTTAAATTTGCTCCCTTTTTTCCCCAGAGTTAAGAGTCTTAGTATCCTGTCTAGGTAAATCTTGACCATTTTCCTTCAAGTTTTCCATTTTACATATTATGTTTAAACTTTTAGAAAATATAATTTGCTAAAAGGTGTCATTCATAACCCAAAGAGTCCAGTTTACTAAGATGTAAAATTATTTTTGTGTGTGATTATTTATAATCATCAGTTAACATTCATTAATTGTCATCAAATGCTAATTTAATAAAACAAAACAGTAGAGGTTTTTTTTCAATAAGTTATTCTCATGTTAGGAATTTGTAAATAGGCATATTCATGTATGGTCATAAAAAGAAGCTGGATTAATAATATATTGGTAGTATATTATGTTAGTATATTTAACACTATGCCTTTATTGACATAGATGTTGACATCCATTCCCTGTGTGATGTTATTGTTTTACTAACTGTTAGATTAAAATCTCCTTTAATGATGACAACATACATCATTTAAATTAAAGACAGACCTATCAACTTAGTGAGAATTTGTTGATTTAATGACCATTGAATAATAGACAATGGATCTCAGAGCAAGCTAAAAATACACGGCAACTTTATAATTGCATGGTTTCATAATCATTACATATAACCATTTATTCATCCTGTGTGCAATATGAATGCAAAACTAAGTATATCTACATAACACATGGAATATGAATCATAATGCCTTTTCTGTTACTTAGACAGGGTTTATATCCCATTAATAGCAGACACTTGAATCACAACTACAGGAAAATGAGAATTGGTCATTAGTTACTATATTCTTTTTGCTATTACAGGTACTATAACATTTAATTTAAGTAAGAGCAAAAAAGAATTACAATAGCATGTAGAAATTTTAAATTTAAAAGTCCATGCTGATCTTTAAGGAACTTACATTGATTCTTTCATGCTGTTCTTTTTTTTTTTTTTGTAAGATTTATTATTATTTTTTTTTTTTTCCAGAGAGTATAGTAGGGAAGGGCACAGAAAGGAGACAGAAACACAAGCAGACTCCATGCTGAGCACAGAGCCCAACGTGGGGCTTGATCTCATGACCCTGAGGTCACATCTGAGCAAGAGTGAGAGTCAGACACTCAGTCGACTGCTCTACTCAGATGCCCCTATGCTTCTCTTTTTTAAACTAATATTACCTATACTTCTGAGGTCAAGGGTCACATTTGATCCCTTTTCTCTATGGAATTAAGTAGTGCCTTTGAACATAAAAGAACTCTTTCTTGGCATGCAAGGATATAGTAAAGAAAAAATTGAACTTCATCTCTTTTTGTAATAAAAATCTAATTCAGCAAACGTAATGATACTCTGTTTGCTAGGCCCCGTATTAACCATCAGGTATACTAAGGATAGAAAGAAAATTAAGACATGGTCCTCACCTTAAGGATCCCACAGTTTAGCTGGAGAAATCATTCTTTGCCGCTGTTAAAGTAACTCTTTAGAGCTTTCTTGATCCAGTATAGAAATAGCACTTTTTGTTTTCTTGAAAGATTTTCCTGGATTAATTCCTCTTCTCCCTTCTGAATCCACATAATAGCTGAGGACTGGACTGCTGAGTGAATGGAAAATTAATCAGCAGGAGTTGATTCTAAGTACTTTGGAATAAGTCCATCATCTTTATGCTGAAGGCTTTGAAAATTAAAGTAAATATGGAACATGGTAACAGATTCTTTTGGCTATTTTTTTCTGTTCATTGCTGACTAAACTCAGAGTTTATTTACAAATTTAAAACAGAGAGAGTAGTCTATGTGAGTTATGCATAAGAAATTGGAATACTTTCCCAAATGTTCATTTTTTTGTGAACATTTTCTAGGTCTTTTTAAAAATTACCTTTTTAAAACAGCCATGATTATATCGATGCTTCCTTTCTACAGCATTTTCACCTTGTGTGTACTTTGGGCTTTGTACATGCTTCTATTATAGCACATGCTATATTTGTAATTATGTACTTATTTGTATCACCTCATTTGTATGAAATCCCTAAGAACAGGAACTTTTCTCTTATTCATTTTTATATCCTCAGATTCCAAAACAACTGACATGTAGTAAGAACTCAAAAAATGTTTATTGTTATAATTACTGTTGATAAATCAGTGTTTCATCCTAATTCTATAGAATTTTTTTTCAAAGTAATATATCAAAATTGTTACCTTGCCTTCCTGTTTTTATCTCTAGACAGTAGCATTAAATAAAAATATTTTTTTTAATTACTAAATCTGTTTAAAATGGTTTTCATCTGTGTGATGAAATATCCTCTAGTTTTTTTGTGCAAGTCAGTTACAAGATAGTATCAAGTAATAGTTAAGACCATCTTCTCTGAAGCCAGACTGCTTGGGTTCCATCCTGGCTCTACTATTTACTAGCTACTTAACATTTTTGAGGGATTTTTTCCTCATCTACATATGAGGATGTTAATAGTACTAACATTTTTGGTTTAGGTGAATTCATATAAATTGCTTAGAACAACAACTAATTCATAAGTCTTATTTAAGTGTTGATCATTGTTGTGTTGTTATTGGCTGAGAGCAAGTATGCTGATATAACCTTCTAATAACTTTCCTTCTTCTGGAAATATCTTCATTTTACCTTTGTTCCTGAAGGATATTTTCACTAGATACAGAATTCTGGATTGGCAGTCATTTTCTTTCAGCACTTTAAAAAATATTTTTCCACTGTCTTCTGGCTTTGTGTCTTCTACCAAATTTAAGTGATTCACAGAAAGCAGTGCTAACAGGGAATGTTATAGCTGTAAATGGGTTAAGAAAGAAAACCCTTGTTTTTTACATTAAAAAAAAAATCTCATGAGATGCTTGGGTGGCTCAGTTGGTTAAGCATCTGCCTTTGGGGCAGGTCATGATCCGAGAGTCCTGGGATTGAGTCCCGCACTGGGCTCCTTGCTCAGTGGGGAGCCTGCTTCTCGCTCTGCCTGTCACTCCCCCTTGCTTGTGCTCACTTGCTCGCTCTCTCTCTGACAAATAAATAAAAGCTTTAAAAAAAAAAAAAAAGGATCTCAGAAACAACTACATAACATTAAAATTTAAGGAACTTGACAAAAAAACAAATTAAATCCAAAGCTAGCAGATAGAAGAAAATAAAGATTAAGGCAGAAAGAAATAAAATAGAAATGGAACAATAATAAAGAAAAATCAGTTTAAATATTGACTCTTTGAGAAGATCAACAAAACTGAAATTTTTAGCTATATTGACCAAGAAAAAAAGGAGACGGTCTCAAATTACTAAACTCAGAAACAAAAATGAGGACATTACTGCCAACTCTATAGAGATAAAAAGGACTATAAGAGAATACCATGAACAACTGTATGTCAATAAATTGGATACCCTAGATAAAATGGAAAAATTCCTACAAACACAAAACCTACTTAGATAGAATCAGAAAAAAATAGAAAATCCACATAGATCTGTAATTAATAATGAGATTGATTCAGTAATCAAAAACTTAACCTACAAATAAAATGACTGTACTAGATGGCTTCACTGGAGAACTATACCACACATTTAAAGGAAAACAGTCACCAGTCCTTCTCAGACTCTTCCAAAAAATGGGAAAAAAAGGAAATACTTCCTAACTAATTCTATGGGATCAGCATTGCCTTGATACCAAAGCCCGACAAAGAACTACAAGAAAACTATAGACCAGTATCCTTTACGAACATTGATGTAAAAATCTTCAACAAAATGCTAGCCAAACTAATTCAGCAGTTTATTAAAAGGAATTTATAACATGAGCAAGTGAAATATATCCCTAGAATGCAAAGATGGTTTCAACATATGAAAAGCAATCAATGAAATATACCACATACAGAAAAAGCATTTGACAAAATTCAGCATGTTTTCATATTAATGAAACTCAACAAACTGGGAATAGAAGGAAACTGCCTTAACAAATTAAGGCTTATATTTCAAAACATACAGTTAACATCATAATGGTGAGAGACAAAACTTTTGCTCCAAAGTAAGAATAAGAGCAGGATGAACACTTTTGCTACTTTCATTAAACGTACTATTAGAAATTGTAGCCAAAACATTAGGCAGGAAAAAGAAATAAAAGGTTTCTAAATTAGGAAGGGAGAAGTAAATTTTTCTGTTTGTCTTAATCTTATTTGTAGAAAACCTAACAATTCTACACACACACATACACACACACACACACACACACTCACTCTCTCTCTCTCTCTCTCACATACACACACACCCAATTAGAACCAATACATATATTCAGCAGAGTTAAAGATATATAATCAATATGCAAAAATCAGTTGTGTTCCCATTCATAACAATGAAAGATGCAAAAAGGAAATTTTGAAAACAATTCAACTTAAAATTGCATCAGAAAGAATAAAATACTTAGTAATTAACTTAATCAAGGACGTGAGAGACGTGTACACTGAAAACTAAAATTTTGCTGACAGAAATTAAGGAAGATTTAAATGAATGGACGTAAGTTCATTGTTTATGGTTTGGAAAACAATATTGTCCAAAAACAAAATTATCCAAAGCAATTTGCAGATTTAATTCAATCCCTATCAAAATACAGCAACATAACTTTTTGCAGAAATAGAAAAATCCATCCTAAAATTTATATGGACTCTCTAGGGGCCCCACAGAGACAAAACAACCTTGGAAAAAACAACAAAGCAGGAAGACTCCTGCTCCCTGATACCAAACTGACTGCAAGGTTACAATAATCAAAAAAGTTGTACTAGGATTAAGTCAGATTTTTAGGCCAATGGAATAGAATAGAGAGGCCAGAAATAAACTTTTTCCTATAAGGTCAAATGATTTTTGAGAAGGGTACCAAGACAATTCAGTAAGGATAAAGATAGTCTTCAACAAATGATACTGGGAGAACTGGATATCCATTGGCGAAAGAATGAAGTTTCCCCCTTACCTAACAAAATATACTAAAATCAACTCAAAATGTATCAAAGACCTAAATGTAAGAACTAAAATTATAAAACTCATAGAAAAAAAAATTAGGAAAAGCTTCATGACATTAAAATTGGCAGTGGTTTTCTAGAATATGACACCAACATTACTGGCAACAACAAAAAAGAGGCTTTTAATTGGACTTTATCAGCATTGAAACCTTTGTGCCTCAAAGGAAACTATCAACAAAGTAAAATGGCAAAATGGGAGAAAGCATTTACAAATCATATATCTGATAAGGATTTAATATCCAGAATATATAAAGAACTCCCACACAAAAAAAACCCAATTTAAAAATGAATAAATATTTCTCCAAAAAAGATAAACAAATGGCCAGTAAGCACATGAAAAGGTGTTCAACAACACTAATCATTGGAGATATGTTAATCAAAACCACAATGAGATACTATCTCACACCCATAAGGATAGCTATTATAAACAAACAAGTGTTGGTAAGATTGTGGAAAATTGGAACACTTGTGCATTGCTGGTGAGAGTGTAAAATGATGTAGCCATTGTTCAAAGCAGTATTGCAGTTTTTCAAAAAAATTAAAAAGAATTCCCATACCGTGAAGTAATTCCACTTCTTGGTATACACCCAAAGCAACTGAAAGCAGAGACTTGAACAGATCCTTATATACCAGTGTTCATAGTGGCATTATTCACAATAGCAAAAACGTGGAAGCTACTTAAAGTCCATTGACAGATGAATGGTTAAGCAAAATGTGTTATACACATACAATGGAATATTAGCCTTAAATATGAATGAGCTGCTAATATATGACACAACATGGATGAATCTTGGACACATGCTGAGTGAAATAAGCCAGACACAAAAAGGACAAATACTCATTTCACTTATATGAGGTATCTAGAATAGCCAAATACATAGAAAGTAGAACATGATTACCAGGGGCTGGAAGGGTAGAACAGGAAGTTATTGTTTAATGGGCACAGAGGATTAGTATAGCATGACAAAAAAGTTCTGGAGATGGACAGTGGTGATGGTTGCACAATAACTTTAATATTAAGCCAAAGAACTATGCACTTAAAATTAACTAAAATGATAAATTTTATGGTGTGTATATTTTACCACAATTTTTTTAAAAAATACTTTAGGATAGGAAATAAAACATACACAGCATGTACATTTTCTTGGGTCAGTTCTACAAAACTTCAGGCACAACATCCAGATTCAAAATCAGAGGAAGTACACCGGGTTACAAAAGACAAGTGAGACAGACTTAGGGTGAATGACCACCTTCAGGCAGAGAAGCGGACACCTTTCCTCACCCAGCAAGTATAGTTTGCTATATATTATAAGCCTCATAAGAGTTTTATCATAGTTGAGACCCATTCATCATGAATCATATAATACACAACCTGAATAATATGTTTCAAGTTCCTTACGGTATCTTCAGATCCTTGCACAGAGCATAGCAATTCTATGCAGTTTTGATTCATTTACAGATCATAACATCTAGAGCACAGGATCAACTCCATGTATTTTTTAAGAATGATCCTTCAAGTGTCTCCTCAGCCTTGGAAGCTTTGGAAGGGAGTTAAGTCCAGCTGTTCTCCCTTCTATATCATAACCTTGTGATGGCTCATGTTGGGACTACTTGTGCAGTATGAAAAGTATCAAACAAGGGAAAATTCAAAGTAGCTTTGGGTTGAAAATGTCCTAAGCAATTGACAGAAGTAAGTCATCTCTCAAGGGATTCTGCTTCAAATTAGACCTCACAGATTTCTCAGAGATAAAATTCTAAGGAAGTTATAAAATACCCCACCCCCCAAAAAAAGTGACAAAACTCAAGGTATCGTAAGAAATGAGAGACTACAAATGTTTTCCATTTTTTCTATGATGCATTTTGTGTTAACTTTTGAGAAGGATGTAAAGTCTGTATCTAGATTTCATTTTTTTGCATGTAGATGTCCAGTTATTCCAGTAACCATTTGTTGAAAAGACTGTCTTTGCTCTGTTATATTGCTTCTGCTCCTTTGTCAAAAATCAGTTGACTATATTTAAGTGTGTCTACATTTCTGGGCTCTCTGTTCTCTTCCATTCATTTATTTGCTGTTTTTTCACCAATACTACACTATATTGATTACTATAACTTTATATTAAGAATTGGAGTCTGTTACTATAAGTCCTCTAACTTCATTCTGCTTCAGTGTTGTGTTCACTCTTTTGAATCTGTTGCCTCTTCACAGAAACTTTAGAATCAGTCTATAGATATCCATTAAATAATTTGCTGGAATTTTTATTCAAAATGCCATGGAATCTACAGATCAAGCTGAGAAGAACTGACATTCTGACAATATTCAGTCTTCTTATTCATGAACATGAGATAGGAACTTTATTTAGTTCTTTGTTGACTTCACTGAGTGATAGTTTTCCTTATGTAGCTATTATACGGATTTCTTTTAGATTATATGTTTTTCACTTGAGGACTACTAATGTAACTAGTATCATCTTTTAATTTCAAGTTTCAGTTGTTTCTTGCTCGTGTATAGGAAAATGATTGGCTTTTGTATATTAACTTTGTATTCTGCAACCCTGCTAAAATCACTTATTAGTTCCAGAAGGTTTTTTTATTGATGATTATTTCGATTTTTTTACATAGTTGACACATGTCATCTATAAACAAAGGCAGTTCTGTTTTTTCCTTCCAAGTTTGTATACCTTTTATTTCCTTTTCTTGTCCTATTGCATTAGCTAAAATTTCCAGTACAGTGTTGAAAAGGAGTAGTGAGAGGGGATACCATACATGATCTTACTAAGAAAGCTTTGAGTTTCTCACCATTAAGTAATATGTTACCTGTAGGTTTTTATAGGTTTTTTTTTTTTTTAATCACATTAAGGACATTTCCCTTGTGTCCACACTATTTCTAGTTTACTGAATTTTGATCACAAATGGGTCTAGGATTTTGTCAAATGCTTGATCTGCACCTATTGATATGATCATGTGACTTTTCTTTCTTTGCCCGTGATGAAAAATATTAGTTGATTTTGAAATGTTGAACCTGCCATGCATATCCAGAATTAATCCTACTTGGTCATAGTGTATAATTTTTTTACATATTATTGGATTCAATATGCTAATATTTTGTTGAGGATTTTTGCAGACAGTGGTGTGTAGTTTTGTGTTTTTTTCTTCCATTGTCTTTGCTTTGTTTGGCCTTAGGGTAATACCAGCCTAATAGAATGAGTTTAGAAGTATTTCCTTTGCATATTCTTTAAGAGATTATAGAGAATTGAGGCAATTTCTTCCTTAAATGTTTGGTAGAATTCACTATGGATACATCCAAGTCTGGTGCTTCCTGGTTGGAAGATTATTAATCTTTGACTTAATTTCCTTAATAGAAGTTAATAGGCCTATCTAGATTGTCTGTTTCTTCTTATGTGAGTTTTGGCAGATTGGATTTTTAAAATAATGGTCCATTTCATCTAGGTTATCAAATTTACAGGTATGGAGTTGTTCAAAGTATTCTTGTCTTTTTAATTTGCATAGGAACTGTAGTGATGTCCTCTTTTATTTCTGATATTAGTAATTTGTATATTCTCTTTTTTACTTAGCCTGGCTAGAGGCTTATCAGTTTTATTTATAATATCAAAGACCTAGTTTTGGCTTTATAGATTTTCTCTATTAATTGCCAATTTTCCATTTCATTTATTCTTCTCTCGTTGTTATTTTTTATTTCAATTCTGCTATTTTGAATTTATTTTATTTTTATTTTTCTATTTTCTTAAGGTAGAAATTCAGATGATTGATTTAAGATCTTTATTTTTGTAATATTTGTATTAGATGCTCTAAATTTCCCTGTAAGCACTGCTTTATCTGAATTTCAAAGTTTAGTTTCTCTCTCTCCTTCCATCTCTCCCTCTCCTCCTTACTCTCCCTCCCTACTATTTCTTAAAATTTTCATTTCTTTGTCTTATTTGTATGATAACTAGAAATTTGTACTCCTTAATCGCCTTCACCTGTTTGACAATTCCTCTATCCCCTTTCACTTTTACTTACTTCAAAATATTTCAAAATTTCTCTTGATATTTCTTCTTTGACCCAAGTGTTATTTAAAAGCATGCTGTTTATTCTCTACATATTCTGGGATTTTCCAGTCATTTCTCTGTTACTGATTTTTAGTTTAATTCCATTGTGGTCTGAAAGTAGACACTGTAGGATTTCTATCCTTTTAAATTTGTTAAGGTATGTGTTATGACCCAGAAAGTCTACCTTGGTGAAAGTTTCACATGAGCTTTAGAACAATGTATACTCCATCATTATTGGATGAAGTAGTTTATAGATGTCAGTTATACCCAGTTGTTTGATGGAGTTGTTGAGTTCAAGTTTGTCCTTACTCATTTTCTGCTCAGATACTCATGTATCTATCCATTTCTGACAAGGTGGTATTATAGTCTTTAAGTACAATAGTGGACTTACTTCTCTTTGCAGTTTTTAGTTTTTACCTCACAAAGTTTGACACTGTGATGTTAGGTGCATGCACGTTAAGATCATTATGTACTCTTGGGGAATTGACCCTTTATCCTTATAAATATCTTTCTTTAGCATGGATAACTGCCTGAAACTAATACAGTTACTCCTCCTTTTTTTGATGAATGTTAGCATGGTATGTTTTTCTATATCCATTTACATTTAACCTATATGTACCTTTATGTTTACAGTGGGTCTCTTCTAGACAATATATAGTTGGGAATCTTAACAATCTCTGTCTTTTAATTGGTGCATTTAGACCATTGACATTCATAGTGATTATTAATATCGCTGGATTAATGCCTACCATATTGAATATTTTTCCAATTTTTGCTGTTCTTCATTCCTATTTTTATCTTTTGCTTTTTCTGCTTTTGTTTAATTGAGGCTTATATATGATTCAATTTTTTTCTCCTTTCTTAGCATATTGACTATACTTCTTGTTTTACTATTTTTATGGTTTTCCTAGAGTTTACAGTATACATTCACAATTAACCCAAGTCCACTTTCAAATGACACTATACTGTTTCACAAATAGTCTGAATACCTTATCATAAAATTATCCTAATTCCTTACTCGCATCCTTTGTATTATTGCTGTCACTCATTTCACTTATATATAAGCATATATATATACACATAAGATATATACATAAGCATATATAACTGACTATATTATATTTTTATATATAACTGAATATATTATAATTATGAACAAACTTATATGTTAGATCAGATAAGAATAAGAAAAATAAGTTTTTATTTTACTTTCACTTATTCCATCTTCTACGCTCTATGTAAGGACCTACATTATTTCCCTTTTCTCTAAAGAACTTCTTGTAACATTTTTTGCAAGACAGATCTACTGGCAACAAATAACCTCAATTTTTATTTGAGAAGCCTTTATTTCTCCTGCACTTTTAAAAGGATAATATCACAGTACAGAATTCTGAGTTGGTTGTTCTTTTCTTGCAACAATTAAGTATTTCCTTCTACTTTCTTCCTGCTTGCATGGCTTCTGAGGTAAAGTCAGGTATAATTCTTGTCTTTGTTCCTCTTTATGGAAGGGTTTTGTTTTATTTTTTCTCTGACACTTTTCAGGATTCTTTTTCTTTAATTTTCTATAGTTTGAAATTATATGCATAGGTGTAGTTTGGGGTTTTTTTGGTTTTCATTTTTGCATTTATCTTACTTGAAGTTCTCTGAGATTCCTGAATCTATGGTTTGGTGTCTGACATTAATTTGGAGAAATTCTCAAACATTATTTTTTCAAGTATTTCTTCTGTTATTTTCTCTCTTCTGTTATTCCCATTACACATATGTTATACCTTCTGTAGTTGTCCCGCAGTCCCTGGATATTTTATTTTGTTTTCAGCCTTTGTTCTTTTTGCTTTGCAGTTTTAAAGGGTTCTATTGATATACCCTCTAGCTCAGAAATTCTTTTCTCAGCTGCGTCTAGTCTACTAATGCGCCCACCAAAGGTATTCTTCATTACTGATCAATGTTTTTTCATGCCTAGCATTTCTTTTTAGTTCTTTCATTGGATTCTTTCTGCTTACATTACCCATCTGTTCCTGCATTCTATCTACTTTATCCATTACAACCCTTAACATATTAATCATAGTTTTAAATTCTGATCTGATAATTCCAAAATCCCTGCCATATCTGGTTATGATGTTTGCTTTGTCTTTTAAAATTGTGTTTTTGCCTTTTAGTATGCCTTGTAATTTTTTATTCTTGATAGCCATACATTGTGTATTAGATGAAAGGAACTGGGTTTCTTTTTAGATTTTTTTTTAATATTTTTATTTAAATTCCAGTTAGCTAATATACAATGTAATATTAGTTTCAGGTAAACAATTTAGTGATTCTGCAGTTACGTATAACACCCAGTGCTCATCAGAGGTGCTCTCCTTAATCCCCAGCACCTATTTTACCCAGCCCTCCACTCACCTCCCCTCTGGTAACCTCAGTTTATTCTCTAAAGTTGAGAGTCTGTTTCTTGGTTTGCCTCTCTTTTTTCTCTCTATACTCATTTGTTTCCTAAATTCCACATACAAGTGAAATCATAATGGTATTTGTCCTCCTCTGACTGACTTATTTCATTTTCACTTAGCATAATACTCCGTAGTTTCATCTACATCATTGCAGATGGCAAGTTTTCATTGTTTTTTATGGGTAATACTTGTGTGTGTGTGTGTGTGTGTGTGTGTGTCTGTGTGTGTGTGTGTGTCTATAACACATCTTAATCCATTTATCAGTTGATGGACATTTGGACTGTTTCCAGAATTTGGGTATTGTAGATAATGCTGCTATAAACATCAGTGTGCATGTATCCTCTATTTACATCTTTTTGAAGAACTTCCATCTCATTTTCCACAGTGGCTGTACCAATTTGCATTCCAACCAACAGTGCAAGAGGTCCCTTTTTCTCCACAAAAAAAGGAAATGTTTTAAATGTCCTTTAGTAATATAGTGATGAGATTTAGGGGGTGGGGAAGTGTTTCATAGTCCTACAATTAGGTATCAGTCCTTTAGTGAATTTGTGCCTCTGGACTTTGCACCTCGCAACTGTTTCTCATTTCTCATTTCTCATTCTCCCCAACCTTAGGTGGGACAGCATGACTAGAGTGAGCAGAAGTTGGGTATGTTGCTTTTTCCAGGTCAATTACGCTCTGATAATATCCCAGTGGATTATGCTCTGATTAACTAGTTATCCCTGAAGTCAGGCTTTAAGAAGAACACAGTACTAACAGTATTTCAAAATAGTTCCTTTCCTCTCCCTTTGCTGGAAGCACAAGGACTTTTTTCATTATCTTCCGTAGGAACCTGGTTATACTCTCGGAAATAAATCTCACAGTATTTTGGAGGGTCCCCTATGACTGGGTCCTCCTGGAATTTTTAACATCCACTTGTCCATATCAAGCATCCAAGTATTCATCAATTACAATTCAGGCTTTCCCACCTCAGCACTGTTTCCTATAGCTGTTTTCCTTGTGAGTCTCTGCTTTGGTAAGCCAGAACTTTCTGTTTTGCCTATTGGTCTCTCCAGTCTTGGAGACAGTAGTTTGACCTGTATCTTCCATCTCTTACAGATCTAGAAAGGGTTCATTTTTCAGTCCATTCAGCCTTTTACTTGTCTTTAGGTTGGAGTGGTAACTCCTAAGCTTCTAACATGCAGTACTAGACATCACAAGTCTGTAAATGGTATTTAATTTTTAATTTTATTTAATTAAAATATAGTCAACACATAATAGCACCTCACTTTTAGGTATACAACATAATGATTTGACAACTTTATATATTATGCTATGCTCACCACAAATGTAGCTACAATCTGTTACCATATATTATGTATTCCCTATGCTGTACCTTTCATCCCTGGGACTTATTCATTCCATAACTTCACCCATTTCACCCATCAACCTACTCCTCTCCTCACCAATTTGTTCTTTGTAGTAGTATAATTTGTTTATTGATCTTATGTACTACAACCTAGATTACATACTAGTACGATTAGTTTTAGGAGGGTATTTTCTGTTGCCTTTTTTTTTTTAAAGAGTCTTTCATATTTTCAGTACATTTATGTTATTTACAAATAGGGGCAATTTCTTCCTTCCCAATTGGCGTTACTTGTTGTACTAACTAGAACTTCCACCACTATGTTCTGGAGCCATGATGAGATGGACATCCCTGCCTTTTTCCTGATCTTATGGGAAAAGCTTTCAGTCTTTTATCAATTAGTATAGTGTCATTTATAGGCTTTCTGAAAAAGCTTTTAAGTTTGAGAGAGTTTCTGCTCTGTTTCTTTTCCAAGTTTTTCTGAGACTTTTTATGATGGATGGATACTGATATACATTTTGCATAAATTCGTATAATTGTGTGATCTTCTTTTTTCCTAGCCTGTCAGTGTGATTGATTTTATTGACTTTTTTACATGTAGAACCAGTCTTGCATTCTTAAAATAAACTCCACTGGGTTGTGTCATATCATTCTTTTTTTTTTTTTTCCCTTTTCATTCTTTTTGTATATTGCTGAAATCTGTTTGGTAACATTTTGGTAAGAATTTTCATATCTATATTTATAAGAGAAATTGATTTACAGGATTTTTAAAAATATTTTTATATGTTTTTACTGTCAAGGTAACATTAGCTTCATAAAAAAAGTAATATAGGGGTGCCTGGGTGGCTCAGTGGGTTAAGCCGCTGCCTTTGGCTCAGGTCATGATCTCAGGGTCCTGGGATCGAGTCCCGCATCGGGCTCTCTGCTCAGCAGGGAGCCTGCTTCCCTCTCTCTCTCTCTCTCTGCCTGCCTCTCTGTCTACTTGTGATCTCTGTCTGTCAAATAAATAAATAAAATCTTAAAAAAAAAAAAAGTAATATAAAGTGTTTCCTTTTCTTCTTTATCCATTCATCTGTTGAAGGGCATCTTGGTTTGGCTATGGTGGACATTGTTGCTATGAACATTGGGGTACAGATGGCCTTTCTTTTCACTACATCTGTATCTTTGGGGTAAATACCCAGTAGTGCAATTGCAGGGTAATAGGGTAGCTCTATTTTTAATTTCTTAAGGAATCTCCACAATGTTTTCTAAGTGGCTATACCAACTTGCCTTCCCACCAACAGTGTAAGAGGGTTCCCCTTTCTCCACATCCTGTCCAACACTTGTTGTTTACTGTCTTGTTGATTTTGGCCATTCTAACTGGTATAAGGTGGTATCTCAATATGGTCCATATATATACAATGGAGTATTATGCCTCCATCAGAAAGGATGAATACCCAACTTTTGTATCAACATGGATGGGACTGGAGGAGATTATGCTAAGTGAAATAAGCCATGCAGAGAGAGTCAGTTATCGTATGATTTCACTTACTTGTGGAGCCTAAGAAATAATAGAGAGGACATTGGGAGATAGAGAGGAGAAGTGAATTGGGGAAAATCAGAAGGGGAGACGAACCATGAGAGACTGTGGACTCTGAGAAACAAACTGAGGGTTTTGGACAGGTGGGGGGTTGGGTTTGCCTGGTGGTGGGTATTAAGGAGGGCACATATTGCATGGAGCACTGGGTGTGGTGCATAAACAATGAATTTTGGAACACCGAAAAAAAATAAATTAAATTTTTAAAAAGATACACAATCTCAAAAAAAAAAAAAAAAGTGTTCCCTTTTCTATTCCCTGGAAGAGTTTATGTAGGATTTATATTAATTTCTCTTTAAATATTTTGTAAAACTTACCAGTGAAACCACATGACCTAGAGATTTGTTTTTCTAGAGTTTTTGCACTGTAGATTCAATTTCCATAAAAATTATAAAGCTTTGCAAACTATCTATTTTATATTTGATTAACTGTAACATTTTGTGCTTTTTAAGGAATTCATCCATTTCATCTAAGTTATCTAATGTATACGGACTTTTCCTAGTATCTTCTGATTAATATGTTTTTGTCTTAACTGTCTATATTAATATTACTATTTCATTCCTTTATTGGTAATTTGTCTTCTTTTTCCATCTTGCTTAAGATATTTCAGTATTATTGATATTTTCAAAGAATGAGATTTTGTTTCATTGGTTTTCTTTATTTTTCCATTTGCAAATTTCATTGATCTCTGCTCCTTATGATTTCATTCTTTATTTTGAGTTTATTTTGCTCTTTACAGTCCTTAAGGCAGAAACTTATGTTGTCGATTTGAGATTTTACCTCCTTTGTAATATATTACAAGCACTGTCTTAGGCACACTGCACAAAATCTGGTATATTGTCTTTTCATTTGCAATCACTGCCATATTTTTTTTTTCATTTCTTTTGAACTTATTTGTTCCTTTGGTTATCTAGAAATTTATAAACTTGAAGTAGTTTATAAGTAGTTCAAAGTGTATGAGAAATTTATAAACTTGAAGTAGTTTATAAGTAGTTCAAAGTGTATGGGAATCTACTGTTAGCTTTCTGTTATTGATTTCATTTGCTTCTATTGTGGACATCAAATACAGTGCATGATTTCGATTATTTTAAACTTTTTGAGGTTTATTTTTATGGTCTCAGGTATGATCTCTCTTGGTGAATGCACTGGAGAAGAATGTAGATTGTTCGGTCAGGTGCAACATTCTGTGTCAATTAGATCCTGATAATTGATGGTGTCTTTGAGTTTTTTCCATATCGTTATTGATTTTTTCATCTAGTTCTTCTATCACAATATCTAAAAAAGAACTCATATCCAAAATAAACAAAGAACTCCTAGATATTTACCCAGTTAATTTGAAAACTTATGTCCACGTAAAAATCCACACCTGAATGTTCAGAAAATCATTGCCAAAAGATAGAATCAACCAAGATGTACTTCAGCAGGTAAATGGATAAGTAAATTTTGTTGCATGCACACAATGGAATATTATTCAATGATAAAAGGAAATGAGCTATCAAGTCACAAAATGACACACAGGATCCTAAATGCATATTGCTAAGTAAAAGCCAGTTTGAAAAGGTACATACCATATGATTCCAATTTTGTGACATTTTAGAAAAAGTTAAACAGTATAGATAGTAAAATGATCAGTGACTGCCAGGAATTTGTGGGATGAATGGATGAATCAGAACAGATTTGGGGGGCTGTAACACTATCCTCTATGATACTGTAGGGCGGGAAATATGGAAAGATGACATTATGCATTTGTCAAAACTCACAGAACTGTACATCACAAAGAATGCTTAACATATGCAAAATTTTTTTAAAACACCATTTAAGCAGTTGGCAGATCCCAGAAAATAATGCAGACTCCGACAAGAGCATCTAAATGTATTGCAAATATAAGAAAGGCATCACTATGGATTCAAGTTAAGTTTAAGATTATATTTAATTTTAACCATATTTAGGTTAATATTAATTTAGTATTAACCATACAAATAGTTATAGATAGAAGTATTTGTAGATATGTGTATCTACACAGGTTAGCATACACACATATATTCCTTTCCTCTTTAGGCAGAAAGGGTCCAAAAGAAATAATGCCTCAGTAACAACAAGCACACCTAATGCTCAGATCTTGGTTTTTTAATACTGTTGACCAGTAAAAGGAATTTTCTTCAGACAAATGGCTATTCCAGTGGGGCAAGAAATATACAAGATAAGTCTCGAGTGTCTTTTAGTGCTCAAAAGTAAGAAAATGCTCAAAAAAGCAAACAAAAAACTACACTGATGGATGTATGTCAAAGAAACATAGGAGCCAATTGACAAAGCTCCCAATGGTAAAAGATGGAACAGTTTGAGCAACAAAATGCAGTAGTACTTTATTGTAACCCAGGATATAAATATACATGAGTCCATCTAATATAAATAAATGATTGAATAAATTAATAGTGACAGAAAAGAAACAAATCTTTCATGTAGAAGATTTCCAAATTATTTATGTAGATGCTCTGCCCTCAAGGAGAGGCACGCTACTCCTCACTCCTTGGTTTGGGCTGCATGCAGTGACTAAGAGTATAGCATGGAAAGGGAAGGAAAAGAGTAACTTTACTGCAGAGAAATCTGACAAAGTGATCAAAGTCAGTTAACATTCATGTATCATGATATGATTTTATACCTTTGATATGATGTGATGAAAATAGCTGTTTACTTCTGTGGTCTTCCTCCCCAAATCCCACAACTGTAGTTTTATGGGAAAATATCAGACATACTCTAGTAATGGGCACCCTATAAAATACCTAATCACTACTCCTGAAAATTGTCAAGTTCATTAAGTCCAAGGAAAGTCTGGGAAACTGTCACAGCCAAGAGGAGCATAACAAGACTTGAAAACTAAGTGTAATATGGCAATCTGGAAGGGATCCTGTAACAGAAAAGGGACATTAGAAAATATAAATAATGTATGGACTTTAGTTAATGATAATATACCAATATTGTTGCATTAATTCTAACAAAATATATCATACTAATGTAAGATGCTAAATATAGGGGAAACTGGTGCAGGGTATATGTGAACTCTCTATATTTTTAATCTTCTCAGTTTCTCAGTAAATGTAATGTTCAAAAAAATTATATTTTTAAAAACAGTTCATTTTAGAGCCATATTCTATACAACTTTCATATTTTAGAGCCATATTCTACACAACAAATAATTCTAATCTTATATAAGCTCTTCCTGAGGATAGTAGAAATTTAAATGTTTCCTGATTCATGTTATGAAACTATAATAATCTTGTTACCAAAACCAGAAAAGAATAGTTGAAAGAATGAAAAATAGAGGCTAATATCATGGTGAACATAGATTAAAAAACTTCAAAAATAAAATATTAACACACCAAATCCAGCAATATATAAAGAACAATACATCAAGACCAACATTGATTTATTTCAAGGATACAAAGATGATTCAGCATTAGATAACTGGTTAACATGAATCATCACATTAACAAATTAAAGGGGAAAAATAATATAGTCTTATAAAAACCATTTAACAAAATTCAACACCAATTTATGAATAACACCTCTTAGCAAGCTAGGATTAGAAGGGAACTTCCTTTACCTGATTAAGCAAATACAGTTAATAGATGCTATTAGTCTTCTCTTTAAAGTTAGGAATAAGACAGAGTCCTACTATAGCTACTTCTGTTCAAAATTGTACAAAGTAAAAGAAATAAATAGAATAGGCATTGAAAGGTCAAAACAGAGCTTCATGATTATCTATACAGAAACTTTATAAAAGCCAGTAGTCATTTAGAACCAATGGAAGAGTTCATCTAGTTTGTTAGATAAAAGATCAAGATATATATATCAATTGCTATCCTATAAATCCAAAACGTAATTTTTTAAAGAGAGCCAAATTTTGCAAGGTTTATTTTGTGTTTAATTTTTATTTCCTGACATGGATATTATATAACTTTAGCTCAATTTTCTGAACTTCCCTTGTTACATAAAAATGGATTTATTAAATGTATAAATGATCATAACATTCTACTAGAGGCTGGAGGGTCTATACCTGCCCTCCGAAGTTTGTAAGTCTTGAACACCCTGCAGAAACAAATGAAGATGCATAAGTTACAGAACAAAAATAATAGGCCTATATATAAATGAACAGTAAGGTGCTTATACATTTGTAATAGTGGGAAAACTATCCTGTTTTCTGTTTCCCACAAAAGCTTCCCAATTTTGTAAAAGTGGGAAAACAGGGTAAAGATAGTGACTAGGAAATTTGAAGAAAATCAGTAGGATATCCTTGTTCAAACTGGCCAAGGTGAAGTATGTAATTTTCTAGTAACTCTATGGACACTTCTTAAGGGAAGTGGTTTTATCAGAGCTGTTTTATAGGATAAGATCAGCCTAAATTGTGGTTCGAATATAAGGATAGTCCAGTCTGGCATTGCTTTGTAAAAAACTGTTAGGAGTTGAGGCAATTTTACCTTGACCTTTTTACATGCCACATTGAAAGAATTTTAGTGATTACCCTTTATAGATTCTAATAAATTCTGCCATTAACATTTTACTGTAGTTGCTTTATTACTTGTCTGTCATCTAGTCTTTCAAACAACATAAAGAAAAAAGACAAAAAACAAAAACAAAAAAACCCTGTCAACATCAAGCCTTGTCAGGATGGGCAGCAATCCTGCTGGTGGGAATGTGGAGAATGATTTGTTTTTATATAGTAATGATACACATCTGCTTATTACTATGATTCATAAACCACATCTAGTAATATACCCTTGAAAGGTATCTTACGCTTTTTGACCATGAGCCACAGTAAGAAATATACTTCACATTATAATCCCATATCCACACACACACACGTGTGTGTGTATGTCTCTATTTGGTTATGTATATATACATATATATGTATACACAGACATGCATATATATGTATATAGAAGTTACAAAATGTTTAGGAAACAATAAACCTAGCAATAAGGAAGGCATTCTGGTAGTTTCTGTTCCTTTTTGGGTATTTTGGCATGCTACTTGTGACTATTTAAGTCAGTTACCCTCCTTTTAATTGCCTTTGACCTGCAAGTTAAAGAACATTGGCTTATAGAAAACCTTGCATATACATACAAAGAGAAATGTAAAAGAATGTTTTTTATAATAACTGCATTTTTTGTAATAGCAACAAATGGAAGCAAAAAAATGCCCATAAACAGAATAGATGGATAAATTGTGGTATAATTATACAACAAAATATGGCACATCAGTAAAAATGAACCATAGCTATGTACATCAACATGGAGAAATGCCACAAACACAATGTTGAATGAGAAAACCAAGTTATATAAGAATATATACGCATGATTCCATTTGTATGAATTTCAAAAACATGTTAAACTGGATAGAACAATATATTTAGATAAAAATATGTGCAAAAGTATTTTTTTAAGTAAATAAGTGACTGATGTGTGCTGCAACATGGGTGAATCCTGAAAGCATTATGCTAAGTAAAAAAAGCTAGTCACAAAAGACCATGTGTTATGTGATTCCACATGAAATTTCAGAATATGCAAACTTAAAGAGACAAAAGTAGATTGTTGGTTGTATCAGGCTGGGGATTGAAAGAAAATGTGGACTGCTGATGGGCATAGGATTTTTTGGGCAGGCTGATAAAAATGTTCTAAAGTTGATCATGATGGTGGTTGCACAAATCTGTGAATATACTTTAAAATTTTTTGATTTTACACTTTAAATGGATATGTTGTAGAGTATATGGGTTCTATCTCAATAAGGTAATTATAAAAATAAGTAAGGAAGTGGTTTTAAGATTCAGGAAAAGAGTTTTTTGCAAACAAGAGGCTTGAGATCAGGACAAGGCACAAAGTAGTCTTTGAAGATATAAGTAGTCTTTGATGATATAAGATACATAGCTGGGTTCTTATTATTATCTGTATACCTATTATCTATTATCTAGATTGTAGATACATAGGTGGGTTCTTATTGTGTACATTTTATGCCAACAATATAAATTTTTATTTATTTAATACTTAATAAAAATTTATTTTTAATGGAAATAAGAATATATTTAAATATTCTTTAAATATCTGTGCCTTTAAGTTTAACATAATATATTGAAATTCTAGTATAAATCTTGATTAGGACCAGTCTTTACTGAAATATCCCATTTAAAAAACTATTCTTTATGTATTTAAATTTTGAAAAATATATTTTAGAATATAAAAGTTGCTGTTACATTCTCTGTAAGTCAGAATATACTCAAAGAACTCTAACCTGTCCATTTCTTTACATCACTGTTGCAACCATCTGAATTCACATCTGTTATTCCAACATTCCCTTAACTGGTTTCTTTGCTTCCTGTTTTCCATCTGTCCAAAAAGTTTTTCACATCACAGCCCAGAGATATGTTTTTGAAACAAAAATAACAGCATATTATTCCTCTTTTCAAAACTTCAGTGAAATATCATTTTCCTATGAATACAAACTGAATTCTTTAAGATTATTCTCCAGGACCTATATAAATTATTTCTGCTTAACTGCCTTTTTAACAGCATTTCCCACTGTTTTAACTTGAGCTACTATAACAAATTACCATAGGCTGGGTGGCTTCTAAACAAACAGAAACTTACTTAACACAATTCTCAATTCTGGAAGTTTGAGAGTAGAGTGCCAGCATGGTTAGGTTATGGTGAGAACCTCTTCAAGGATGTAGAATTCTGACCTTTTGTTTTTTAGCCTTACGTGATGATGGGTCAAGAGCTCTATAGAGTCCCTTTTATAAAGACAATAATTCCATTTATGAGAGCTCTACCCTCATGACCTAATAAGCACATCCCAGGGGCCCCATCTCCTTATACCATCACATTGGGGTTAGGATTTTGACATATGAATTTTCTGGGGAACCCCAATTATTTACTCCATTCCACCCATCCATTCTCATTGTTACCTCACATATCAGGTATGTCTAGCTTTTTGTCCTTCTTACATACCATTTCCTCTACCTGAAATGTTCTTCCCAGTCTGCCTCTGTAACACCTGTTTGTTAGGTACCAGCTTGGATTTTTCCATCTTTCATCCCTAATCACTATTACCCTCCCTCACCTAAGACTGAAACACTCTTCCTGTCATTCACATAGCCTTTCACATACCCTTAGCACTTATTTAATAATCTTAACACTTCCTGATATTTTTCTGTAAATCTGTAAACTCCCCTAGGGTAAGACTATTTACTTAGTCTTGTGACCTATGGCCTAACACTGCCTTGCCTGTGGTAAGTACTCAAACAATACTTGCTGAATGAATAAATGGATTCATTCTGGTACCCATACGTTATATATTTTGGAAGGTGTTTTAAATAATAAAAATAATATAAATTATTCCACAATTAACTTGAAAATAGGTTCAAGATTTTTATTCGTGTTTATTGTCTTTCTTTTTCTCCTTGGTAGCTCTACACTGGATATATATTGAAGTTAATGACAGTTCAGTCTGTTAATGAGTCTAGTGTGCTAACTGAGGTGACCTGATTTTTAAATATATTCCTTATTTTAATAAATTACTTTTGTATTATCATTTAATATTAAATATATCTGGCTGTTTATGCCTTTTCTAATTTGATATGCTTGAAGAAGATAAAACAGAATAATCTTTCAAAGGAAATAAACCAAAATCCTTTTCTTGTTTCTGTTTTTTCATGCGGTGTTTATTTTATGAGTATGAGTTCAGGCAGATGTATCTCAACCTTTTGTTGAATAATGTGTTGCTATCCAGCTCTAGTGCTGAGAAAAATAATAATTTTATCTTCTGTACCAGATGTAGAATTATTTAAAAATTAGAACTAAGGGTAAGTAGTATCTGTCAAAGGTATCAGAAATTTATGTTTATGTATTAAAAGCTGGAAGGTAATACATGATAGCTACCTCATGGGTGTTCTGAGTATAATATAAAATTACCAGTAAATTATATGACAGATAACAAGCACTAATTAAATATTAGATGTTAAGTTACTTACAAGTCATTTTTTATCTCTTTTCCACATCAATAATGGTGAAAGAAAAAGTCCGTTCTCATCCCCCTATTTTCCCCCAAAGCAAAAAAAAAGAGGAAAAAACAGTAGAAAAGAAAGTAGGATATCTCTAGAAAAAACAAGGCACTATATAAGGTACTGAAACAGATACATCAAAGAACATGAAGCAAAAATCTTCAACTTGTGTTTAGTGTTTTCTATTATCAGATTTTCTTTATACTTTTTTTTTAAGAATTTTTTTTTATTTATTTGACAGACAGAGATCACAAGTAGGCAGAGAGGCAGGCAGAGAGAGAGAGAGTCAGGGAAGCAGGCTCCCTGCTGAGCAGAGAGCCCGAGGCAGGGCTCCATCCCAGGACCCTGGGATCATGACCTGAGCCTAAGGCAGAGGATTTAACCCACTGAGCCACCGAGGCACCCCTCTTTATTCTTTGTATATTATATCATTCCCTTTCGGTTTATCTTGACGATCAAGTGACAAAATGGCAATAAGTACATACCTATGAATAATTATATTGTGTAAATGGACTGAATGCTTCAATCAAAAGAAGAGAGTGATTGAATGGATAAAAAGGTAGACCCATTTATATACTGCCTATAAGAGACTCTCATTTTGGACCTAAAGCCCATGCAGATTGAAAGTGAAGCGTTGGAAAAACATTTAACATGCAAATGGAAATGAAAAGAAAGCTGAGGTAGCAATACTTATGTCATATAAAATACACTTTTTAAAATTTTTTTTATTTTTTATTAGCATATAATGTATTATTAGCCCCAGGGGTACAGGTGTGTGAATCATCAGGTTTACACACTTCACAGCACTCACCATAGCACATACCTTCCCCAATGTCCATAACCCACTACCCTCTCCCTACCCTCTCTCCCCTGGCAACCTTCAGTTTGTTTTTTGAGATTAAGAGTCTCTCACGGTGTGTCTCCCTCTAATCCCATCTTGTTTCATTTTTTCCTTCCCTACCCCCCAAACCCCACACACCCCCTACTTTGCCTCTCAATGTCCTCATATCAAGGAGATCATATGATAATTGTCTTTCTCTGATTGATTTATTTCACTCAGCATAATACCCTCTAGTTCCATCCACATCATCACAAATGGCAAGATTTCATTTCTTTTGATGGGTGCATAGTATTCCTATATATCTATATATATATAGATATATATAGATATATATATCTATATATATCTATATATATATATATCTCACAACTTCTTTATGCATTCATCCATTGATGGATATCTAGGTTCTTTCCATAGTTTGGCTATTGTGGAAATTACTGCTATAAACATTTGGGTGCATGTATGCCTTTGGATCACTACATTTGTATTTTTAGGGTAAATACCCAGTAGTGTGATTGCTGGGTCATACGGTGACTGTATTTTCAACTTTTTGAGGAACCTCAATGCTGCTTTCCAGAGTGGCTGCACCAGCTTGCATTCCCACCAACAGCGTAGGAAGATTCCCCTTCCTCCTCATCCTCGCCAGCATCTGTGGTTTCATGACTTGTTAATTTTATCCATTCTGGCTTTCATGAAGTGGTATCTCATTGAGGTCTTGATTTGTATTTCCCTGATGCCGAGTGACGTGGAGCACTTTTTCATGTGTCCTTTGGCCATTTGGATGTCTTCTTTGCAGAAATGTCTGTTCATGTCCTCTGCCCGTTTCTTGATTGGATTATTTGTTCTCTGGGTGTTGAGTTTGAGATGTTCTTTATAGATTTGGGATACTAGCCCTTTATCCGATATGTCATTTGCAAATATCTTCTCCCATTCTGTCAGTTGTCTTTTGGTTTTGTTGACTGTTTCCTTTGCTGTGCAAAAGCTTTTGATCTTGACAAAGTCCCAATTGTTCATTTTAACCCTTGCTTCCCTTGCCTTTGGTGATGTTTCTAGGAAGAAGTTGCTGCAGCTGAGGTCAAAGAGGTTGCTGCCTGTGTTCTTAAGGATTTTGATGGATTCCTTTCTCATATTGAGGTCTTTCATCCATTTGGAGTCTATTTTTGTGTGTGGTGTAAGGAAATGGTCCTGTTTCAGTTTTTGCATGTGGCTGTCCAATTTTCCCAGTACCATTTGTTGAAGAGACTGTCTTTTTTTCCATTGGATATTCTTTCCTGCTTTGTTGGAGATTAACTGACCAGATCAACTAGTCTTGTTTAGTTGACCAAGTCAACTAATCTTGTGGAGTTGAGGGTCCATTGCTGGGCTCTCTATTCTCTTCCATCGATCTATGTGTCTGTTTTTGTGCCAGTATCATACTCTCTTGATGATTACAGGTTTGTGATAGAGCTTGAAGTCCGGAATTGTGATGCCGCCAGCTTTGGTTTTCTTGTTCAACATTCCTCTGGCTATTCGGGCTCTTTTCTGGTTCCATATAAATTTTAGGATTATTTGTTCCATTTCTTTGAAAAAAGTTATGGTATTTTGATATGGAATGCATTAAATGTGTAGACTGCTCTAGATAGCATAGACATTTTCACAATATTTGTTCTCCAATCCATGCGCATGGAACCTTTTTTCCATTTCTTTGTGTCTTCCTCAATTTCTTTCATGTGTATTCTATAGTTTTCTGAGAACAGATTCTTTGAGCCTTTGGTTAGATTTATTCCTAGGTATCTTATGGTTTTGGGTGCAATTGTAAATGGGGTTCACTCCTTAATTTCTCTTTCTTCTGTCTCGTTGTTGGTGTATAGAAATTCAACTGACTTCTGTGCATTAGTTTTATATCCTGAGAGTTTACTGAATTCCTATATGAGTTCTAGCAGTTTTGGAGTGGACTCTTGGGTTTCCACATGAAGTATCATATCATCTGCAAAGAGGGAGAGTTTGACTTCTTCTTTGCCAGTTTGAATGATTTTCTTTTTGTTGTCTGACTCCTGAGGCATCCTAGGACATCTAGTACTATCCTGAATAGCAGTGGTGAAGATGGACAGCCCTGCCATGTTTTTGGGTTTTCCACATAAAGTATCATACCATTTGCAAAGAGTGATAGTTTGACTTCTTCTTTGCCGATTTGGATGCCTTTAATTTCTTCTTGTTGTCTGATTGCTGAGGCTAGGACTTCTAGTACTGTGTTGAATAGCAGTGGTGATAATGGACATCCCTGCTGTGTTCCTGACCTTAGCGGAAAAGCTCTCAGTTTTTCTCCATTGAAAATGATATTCGTGGTGGGTGTTTCATAGATGGCTTTGATGATACTGAGGTATGTACCCTCTATCCCTACACTTTGAAGAGTTTTGATCAAGAAAGGATGCTGTACTTTGTCAAATGCTTTTCCAGCATCTGTTGAGAGTATCATATGGTTCTTGTTCTTTCTTTTATTAATGTATTGTATCACATTGATTGATTTGTGGATGTTGAGCCAAGCTTGCAGCCCTGGAATAAATCCCACTTGGTCATGGTGAATAATCCTTTTAATGTACTGTTGGATCCTATTGGCTAGTATTTTAGTGAGAATTTTTGCATCTGTGTTCATCAAAGATATTGGTCTGTTATTCTCTTTTTCAATGGGGTCTTTGTCTGGTTTTGTGACCAAGGCAATGCTGGCCTCATAAATGAGTTTGGGAGTTTTCCTTCCATTTCTATTTTTTGGAACAGTTTCAGGAGAATAGGAATTAATTATTCTTTAAATGCTTGGTAGAATTCCCCTAGGAAGCCATCTGGCCCTGGGCTCTTGTTTGTTAGGAGATTTTTGATGACCGCTTGAATCTCCTTACTGGTTATGGGTCTGTTCAGGTTTTCTATTTCATCCTGGTACAGTTGTGGTAGTTTATATGTCTCTAGGAATGCATCCATTTCTTTCAAATTATCAAACTTGCTGGCATATAACTGCTCATAATATGTTCTTATAATTGTTTGTATTTCCTTGGTGTTGGTTGTGATCTCTCCTCTGTCACTCATGATTTTATTAATTTGGGTCCTTTCTCTTTTCTTTTTGATAAGTCTGGCCAGGGGTTTATCAATCTTATTAACTCTTTCAAAGAACCAGCTCCTAGTTTCATTGATCTGTTCTACTGTTCTTCTGGTTTCTATTTTATTGATTTCTACTCTGACCTTTATTATTTTTTTTCTCCTGCTGGGTTTACACTTTCTTTGCTGTTCTTTCTCCAGCTCCTTTAGGTATAGGGTTAGGTCGTGTATTTGAGAACTTTCTTGCTTCTTAAGAAAGGCTTGCACCACTATATACTTTCTCTCAGAACCTCCTTTGCTGTGTCCCAAAGCTTTTGAACAATTGTGTTTTCATTTTCATTTGTTTCCATGAATTTTATTAATTCTTTAATTTCCTGGTTGACCCATTCATTCTTTAGTAGGATGCTCTTTAGCCTCCATGTATTTGGGTTCTTTCCAACTTTCCTCTTATGATTGAGTTCTTGCTTCAGAGCATTGTGGTCTGAAAATATGCAGGGAATGATCCCAAGCTTTTGATACCAGTTGAGACCTGATTTGTGACCTAGAATGTGATCTATTCTGGAGAATGTTCCATGTGAACTAGACAAGAATGTGTAATCTATTGCTTTGGGATGGAATGTTCTGAGTATATCTGTGATGTCCATCTGGTCCAGTGTGTCATTTAAGGCCTTTATTTCCTTTGATCTTTTGCTTGGATGATCTGTCCGTTTCAGTGAGGGGAGTATTAAAATCCCCTGCTATTATTGTATTATTATCAATGTGTTTCTTTGATTTTATTAATTGGTTTATGTTGTTGACTGCTCCCATGTTAGAGATGTAGATATTTAAAATTGTTAGATCTTCTTGTTGGACAGACACTGAGTATGATATAGTGTCCTTTGTCTTCTCTTATTATAGTCTTTGGCTTAAAATGTAATTGATCTGATATATGGATTGCCACCCCAGCTTTCTTTTGATGTCCATTAGCATGGTAAATTGTTTTCCACCCCCTCACTTTACATCTGGAGGTATCTTTGGGTCTAAAATGAGTTTCTTGTAGACAGCATATTGATGGGGTTTTTTTCCTGTTTGTTTGTTTGTTTGTTTGTTTTTAATCCATTCTGATACCCTGTGTCTTTTGATTGGGGGCATTTAGCCTATTTACATTCAGGGTAACTATTGAGATATATGAATGTAGTGCCATTGTATTGCCTGTAAGGTGACTGTTACTGTATATTGTCTCTGTTCCTTTCTGGTCTACTACTTTTAATCTCTCTCTTTGCTTAGAGGACCTTTTTCAATATTTCCTATAGAACTGGTTTGGTGTTTACAAACTCTTTTAGTTTGTGTTTGTCCTGGAAACTCTTTGTCTCTCCTTCTATTTTCAATAATAGCCTAGCTGGATATAGTATTCTTGGCTGCATGTTTTTCTCATTTAGTGCTCTGAATATATCATGCCAGTTCTTTCTGGCCTACCAGGTCTCTGTGGATAAGTCTGCTGCCAATCTAATATTCTTAGCATTGTATGTTACAGACTTCTTGTTCCGGGCTGCTTTCGGGATTTTCTCTTTGTCACTAAGACTTGTAAGTTTTACTATTAGATGACAGGGTGTGGACCTATTCTTAATGATTAAGGGGGGGGGGGGCTCTCTGAGATCCTGGATTTTGGTGCTTGTACAACCTTTGCCATATTAGGGAAATTATCTACAATAATTTGCTCCAATATACCTTCTGTCCCCCTCTGTCTTCTTCTGTAATCCCAATTCTAATATTGTTTCCTCTTATGGTATCACTTATCCCTTGAATTCTCCCCTCGTGGTCCATTAGTTGTTTATCTCTCTTTTGCTCAGTTTCTTTATTCTCTGCCATTTGGTTTTCTATATCACTAATTATCTCTTCTGCCTCATTTATCCTAGCAGTAAGAGCCTCCAATTTTTATTGCACCTTAGTAGCTTGATTAGATTAAGATAAGATTAATCAACTTTAATAGCTTGATTAGATTTTAGTTCTTTTATTTCTCCAGAAGGGGCTTTTATTTCTGCAGACAGGGTTTCCTGATATCTTCTATGCCTTTTTCGAGCCCAGCTAGCACCTTGAGAATCGTCGTTCTGAACTCTAGATCTGACATATTATCAACAAGTATTGATTAGCTCCCTAGTCTTCAGTACTTCCTCTTGTTCTTTTTTTTGTGGTGAGTTTTTCTGCCTTGTCATTTTATCCAGATAAGAATATATGAACGACTATGGTGAGTGCTGTGAAGTGTGTAAACCCGGCGATTCACAGACCTGTACCCCTGGGGATAAAAATATATTATATGTTTATAAAAAATAAAATTTAAAAAAAAAGAATATATGAACGAGAAAATAAAATACTAGAAGGGTTGCAAAGACCCTAGTAAAATGTGCGGTAACCAAATCAGAAGAGACCCCAAATTGTGGGGAGAAGAAAGGGGGAAAAAGAAGTTCAAAAAAAATTAAAAAGAAAAGAAAGAGGAAAAAGAAAATATGTGTATTAGACTGGGGAATAGAACAGAGCCACCCACTTTATTTGGGGAGTATTTTGGTCTCTTAGAAGAAACTACTTCCCAAAATTTTAAAGAATGAAATACACACACACACACACACACACACACACACACAAATAAGGGTAAACATGGTGAAGGGATGGAATATGACTGTAAAGATGAAAAATTTTTTTAAAATTCTAAAAAGGGTGTTAATAAGATAAGTTGGTTGGGAAAAGAAAGGGAGAATTTGCTCAGGCTGGTGACTAGCACAAACCCTGTGCTAGATTTAGTGTATATTTTGATCTATTAGAAGAAGTTGTATCCCAGAATTTTTTAGAAGAAAAAAACCACAAAAGATAAAATTAGATACAATGAAGGATAAAATATGACTATAACAATAAAGGTTCAAAAAGATTTTTTTAAAGGAAGGTATTGTTAAGATAAGCTAGTTAAAAAACATTAAAAGAGGAAAGAGTAAAAGTTTTAAAAAATGAGAATAAGAAAAAAATAAAATTTAAAAAATTTAATTAACTTTGCAAGACTAAGGAATCATGGGGAGAAAGCCATGAATTCCATGCTTTGTTTTCTCCTCCTCTGGAATTCGCTCTTCTCCTTCATCAGTGAGCTTGGTCTTGGCTGGATTTCTTGCTGATCTTCTGGGGGAGGGGCCTGTTGTTGTGATTCTCAAGTGTCTTTGCACCGCCCTTGCCAGGAATTGGGCTAGGTAATCTGATCCAGTTCGCTCTCCAGAGCTTTTGTTTCCTGAACACTTTCCATAGAGCTCTGGAGGACAGGAATGAAAATGGTGGCCTCCCGATCTCTGGCCCAGAGGAGTCAAGAGCTCGGGGCCCCACTCCTCAGTGTGCCCTTGGAGAAAAGCGCTCAATCACTCTTGTCTCCCTGGTCTCCAGCTGCGCTCCAAGCTCACCCAGGCTGTGACAAAGCATTTCTGTCTCTGGCACATAGCCCTGTTTGGAGTCTCCAAGCCCAATAGATCCCTGCCGCTCTTCCAGGGGGGTCTTCCTGGATCTGACACTTGTGGTGTCCCTGCTCAAAGAGCAATGGTCTGACTGTGCCACAGATCACAGTTTAAGGTAACCCCAAGCTGAGAACTCACTCCTCTGCTCCGTCTCTGTAGCCAGCTTTCCCGCTCTAATACCTGTGAGCTCTGGTACACTCAGACACCTCTGATTCTTCTGTAACCCTGAGGGACCTGAGACCATGCTGTCCCCACAAGGGCTCCACCCCCACTTAGCCTCTGGAGCGATGTGCCCCAGTGGAGCAGACCTCTAAAAGTTATGATTTTGTGCTCCGTTGCTCCACCGCTTATTGGGAGCCAGCCCCTCCCCCCACAGTCTATCTTCCTGTTGCTTCAGATTCACTTCTCCACAGGCTCTACCTTTCAGAAAGTGGTCAATTTTCTGTTTCTAGAATTGCTGCTCTTCTTCTCTTTGGTCTCCTATTGGATTTGTAGGTGTTCGGAATGGTCTGGTATCTACCTAGCTGAACTGCTACCTGATGTCATCTCAGCCTGCTAGTCTTCTGACATCTAGACTCCTCCCAAAATATAGTTTAAAACAAAGACTGTAATAGGGGTCAAAGGACACTACATAATCACAAAGTGAACAATCCAACAAGATACAAGAATTGTAAATAATTATGTGCCCAATGTGGAAACACATAAATACATAAAGCAACTATAAATAGACATAAGAGAAGAAATTGATAATACAATAATACTGGGGGACTTTAGCACCCTACTTACATTTATGAATAAATCATCCGGACAGAAAAATCAACAAGGAAATGGTGGCTTTGAATGACACAGTAGACCAGATGGATATAACAGATGTATTCAAAACTTTCCATCCAGAAAACAGAAGAATACACATTCTTTTCAGGTGCACATGGAACATTGTCCAGAATAGATCACATGTTAGGCCACCGAACAGGTCTCAACAACAACAACAAAACAAACAAAAAACAAAACAAAACAAAACAAAAACCATGTATCTTTTCTGACCACAATAATATGAAACTAGAAATCTATCACAAGAAAAAATTTGGAAAGAACACATGGAGGTTAAATAACATGCTATTTTAAAGATTTTATTTATTTATTTGATAGAGATCACAAGTAGGCAGAGTGGCAGGCAGAGAGAGAGAGGAAGGTAAGCAGGATCCCTGCTGAGCAGAGTGCCCGATGCGGGGCTCAATCCCAGGACCCTGGGATCATGACCTGAGCTGAAGGCAGAGGCTTTAACCCACTGAGCCACCCAGGTGCCCCAAATAGCATGCTGTTAAACAATGAATGCATCAACCAAGAAATCAGACAAAATCGGAAAATAAATGGAGACAAATGAAAATGAAAACACAATAGTCTTTGGGATGCAGCAAAAGCTATTTTAAGAGGTAAGATTACAACAATACAGAATGCAATACCTTGCAGTCCCTATCAAAATAACACCAGCATTTTTCACAGAACTGGAATAAACAATTCCTAAATTTGTATGGAACCAGAAAAGACCCCAAATAGCCATAATAATGATGAAGAAGAAAACCAAAATTGGAGGCATTTCAACTCCAGACTTCAAGCAATATTACAAAGTTGTAATCATCAAGACAGCATGGTGTTTGCACAAACATAGACACATAGATCAATGGAATAGAATAGAGAACCCAGAAATGGATGCTCAACTCTATGGTCAACTAATCTTAAACAAAGCAAGAGAGAATATCCAATGGAAAAAGAAGACAGTCTCTTCAACAGATGGTATTTGGAAAACTAGAAAGCCACATACAGAAGAATGAAACTGGACCACTTTCTCACACTGTATAAAAAAATAATTTCAAAATGGATGAGAGACCTAAATATGAAACAAGAATCCATCAAAACCCTAGAGGAGAACACAGGCAGCTCTTGAACTTGGCCACAGCATTTCTTACTACATACATCTCCAAAGGCAAGGGGAGCAAAAGCAAAAATGAACTATTGAGACTTTATCAGGATAAAAAGCTTGTGCACAGCAAAGGAAACAATCAACATAACTAAAGGCAATCTAGAGAATGGCAGAAGATATTTGCAAATAACATATCCGATAAAGGGCTAGTATCCAAAATCTATAAAGAACTTCTCAAACTCCACACCCAAAAAACAAAAACTCCAGTCAAGAAATGGACAGAAGACATGAACAGACATTTCTGCAAAGAAGACATGGAAATGGCTAACAGACACATGAAAAAATGCTGAACATCACTCATCATCAGGGAAATACAAATCAAAACCATAATGAGATACCACCTCACATTAGTCAGAATGGCTAAAATTACCAACTCAGGAAACAACAGATGTTGGTGAGGATGTGGAGAAAGAGGAACCCTCTTACACTGTCGCTGGAATGCAAACTGGTGCAGCCACTTTGGGAGACAGCATGGAGGTTCCTCAGAAAGTTTAAAATAGAGCTACCCTGTGACCCAACAATTGCACTATGAGGTATTTATCCAAAGGATAGCGAAATAGTGATTTGAAGGTGCACATGTACCCCACTGTTTATAGCAGCAGTGTCCACAATAGGCAAAATATAGGAAGAATCCAGATATCCATCAACTGAATGAATAAAGAAGATGTAGTGTAAGCGCTCCTGGGTAGCAGTTCGTTAAGCATCCAACTCTTGATTTTGGCTCAGGTTGTGATCTCAAGGCTGTGAAATAATAAAGATTAGAGCATGAGAGACTGTGGACTCTGAGGAACTGAGGGTTTTGGAGTGGGGTGGGAGGTTGGGTGAGCCTGGTGGTGGATATTGTGGAGGGCACATATTGCATGGAGCACTGGGTGTGGTGCATAAACAGTGAATTCTGGAACACTGAAAAGAGATTTTAAAATAAATAAAAATTAAATATAAAGATTAGAGCAGAAATAAATGAAATAGAAACAAAACAAACAAGCAACAAAAACACAATAAAACAGTTGAATAATATCAGGAACTGGTTCTTTGGGAAAAAATCAACAAAATCAATAAACCTTTAGCCAGACTCCTCATATGAGAAAGAGAGAGAGGACTCAAATAAATAAAATTAGAAATGAAAGAGGAGAAATAGCAAGGCAATACCACAGAAACACAAAGGACAATAAGAGAATATTATGAAAAAGCATTTGCCAGCAAATTGGATAACCCTGAAGAAATTGACAAATTCCTAGATACATGTAATTTCCTAAAATTGAATCAGGAAGTACAAAATTTAAACAAACAAATTACTAGCAGTGAAATTGAATCAGTAATCAAAAAACTCCCAAAAAACAAAAGTCCAGGACCAGACAGCTTCCCAGGCGAATTCTTCCAGACACTTAAAGAAGAGTTAATATCTATTCTTCTCAAACTATTCCAAAACTTAGAGGAAGGAAACTTCTAAATTTATTCTATAATGCAAGCATCACCCTAATTCCAAAACCAGATAAGGAAGAGGAAAGGAAAACTACAGGCCAGTATCTCTGGTGAACAAAGAGGCAAAAATCTTCACCAAAATATTAGGAAACCAAACCCAACAATTTAAAAAATCATTTGCCATAATCAAGTGGGATTTATTCCAGGTATAGAAGAGTGATTCAGTATTCTCAAATCATTCACCATGATACGTCACATTAGAGGAGAAAGGATAAAAACCATATAATCATCTCAAAAGGTGTACAAAAAGTGTTTGACAAAGTACAACATCTATTCATGGAAAAACTCTCAAGTGCAGTTATAGGGAACTTACCTCAACATGATAAGGATGATATATGAAAACCCACAGGTAAAATCATACTCTATGGTGAAAAACTGAGAGGTTTTCTTCTAAGATCTGGAACAAGACAAGCATGTCCACTCTTAACACTTTTAATCAACCTAGTATTGGGAGTCCTAGCCACAGCAATTACACACACACAGACACACACACACACACACACACACAGAAATGAAAAACATCCAAATTGGTAAGGAAAAAGTAAAACTTTCACTATTTGCAGATGTCATGATATTTTATATAGAAAATCCTAAAGACTCCACCAAAAACAAAACAGAAAAAAAAAAAATTGCTGGAACTGATGAATGAATTCAATAGAGATGCATGATACAACATTTATCAGTACAACAATCCAACAAATACACTGTTGGATTTCTATAAACTAATAATGAAGTAACAGAAAGAAATTAAGAGAACAGCTCTATTTACAACTGCACCAAAAAGAGGGAAATACCTAAAAATAAACTTTCACTATTTATTTCACTAAAATAAAACTTTCACTATTTGCAGATGTCATGGTATTTTATATAGAAAATCCTAAAGACTCCACCAAAAACAAAACAAAAACAAAAACTTGCTGGAACTGATGAATGAATTCAATAGAGATGCATGATACAACATTTATCAATACAACAATCCAACAAAACACTGTTGGATTTCTATACACTAAGAATGAAGTAGCAGAAAGAAATTAAGGGAACAGTTCTATTTACACCTGCACCAAAAAGAGTAAAATACCTATAAGCCTAACCAAAGAGATGAAAGTCCTTGTACTTGGTAAACTATAAAACGTTGATGAAAGAAATTGAAGATGACATGAACATATGGAAAGGTATTCCCTACTTATGGGTTAGGAGAACCAATAGCATTAAAATGTGTATACTACCCAACACAATCTCAGATTTAATGCAATCCCATCAAAGTACTAGTAACATTTTTTCACAAAACTGGAACAAGTAATCTTGTAATCTTTATGAAATCACAAAAGACCCTGAATAGCTAAAGCCATCTTGAGAAAGAACAAAACAGGACATATCACAATCCCAGATTTCAAAATATATTATAGACTCTAGCAATCAAAACAGTATGGTACTGGGACAAAAATAGACACACAGATAAATGGAACAGAACAGAGAGCCCAGAAATAAACCCATGCTTTTATGGTCAATTAGTGTGTGACAAAGGAGGCAAGAATATACAATTGGTAAGGGATGTTTCCTTCACCAAATGGTGTTTGGGAAACTGAATAGCTACATTGAAAAGAATGAAACTGGACCACTTTCTTACATGATCCAAAAGAATAAACAAAATAGATTAAAGGCCTCATGTCAGACCTGAAACCATAACAATCCTAGAGGAAAACATAGGCAGTAATCTCTTTGATATCAGCTGTAGAATATTTTTCTAGATATGTCTCTTTTGACAAGGGAGACAAAAGCAAAATTAAACTGTTGGGGACTACACCAAAATAAAAAGCTTTTGGGAAGCATTAACAAAAGTGAAGGACAACCTACTGAATGCAAGAAGATATTTGCAAATTACATATCTGATAAAGGGTTAGTATCCAAAATATATAAAGAAGTTATAGAATTGAACACCAAGAAAAAAAAAAAAAAGCCCTACTAATTCAATTAAAAATGCATAGAGGACATGAACATTTTTCCTAAGAAAACAAACAGATTGAAAACAGACACACAAAAGGATACTCATCAACATGCTCAGGGAAATGCAAATCAAAACCACAATGAGATACCACCTCACTCCTCTCAGAATTGCTAAAATCAAAAACACAAGAATTAACAAATGTTGGTGAGGATGTAGAGAAAAATGTACCCCTGTGCACTGTTGGTGGGAATGGAAGCTGGTGCAACCAATATGGAAAAGAATGGAGGTTCCTCAAAAACTTAAAAATAGAATTATCATATGATCCATTAATTTTCAGTACTGGGTATTTGCCCAGAGAAAATTAAAACACTAATTCAAAGAGATATATGTACCCCTATGTTTACTGCAGCATCATTTATAATTTAAAACTGGAATGCAAGTGTCCAGCCATAGATGAATGAATAAAGTAGACGTGGTATGTGTGTATAGTGGAATACTATAGCCATAAAAAATGAAATCTTAAAAAAAGGAAAAAAATGAAATCTTATCATTTGAAACAACATGAGTGGATCTAGAGCATATAATGCTAAGTGAAATAACTCAGAGAAAGACAAATACCATATGATTTTAGTTGTATGTGGACTTTATAAAACAAAACAAGCAAAAAAGAAAAATTAAAATAGACTCTTAAATAAAGAGAATAAATTGATGGTTGCCAGACAGGAGGTGGGTGGGAAGATGGATGCAATAGGTGAAGGTGATTTAAGATTATGCTTATCGTGATGAGCACTGAGAAATGAATAGACTTGTTGAATCATTGTACTGTACACATGGAACTAATATAACACTGTATATTACTATACTGGAATTGAAATTAACAACTTTAAAAAAAGGTCTAGATCTTTACAGTGAATTCATGACCTTAATTATCTAACTCCAAGTTACTTTTTTTTTTAATATTTTATTTATTTATTTGAGAGAGAGACAGTGAGAGAGAGCATGAGCGAGGAGAAGGTCAGAGAGAGAAGCAGACTCCCCGTGGAGCTGGGAGCCCGATGCGGGACTCGATCCTGGGACTCCGGGGTCATGACCTGAGCCGAAGGCAGTCGTCCAACCAACTGAGCCACCCAGGCGTCCCTCCAAGTTACTTTTTAAGTGAAAATTGGCCTGGTGTTTATTAATTATCCAGTATGTTCTAGGCATTGTATAACACATTTCAAGAATTATATTAATCCTTAAAATAACTCACGTTTTGAAAACTAGGAATTAGACTCAGTATCTAAGCCAATATTACATTAATAGTAAAGAGTAGTACCAAAATTCAAGCACACTATCACAGTAGTGCTTAAGGATTGGAACAGAATCAGCTAGAGAGCTTCATGAGTGCTATATCTCATCCCCATAGTTTCCGATATAGTGAGGAGAGGGAAGAATCCCAGAAGGAGAAAAGGGAGAAGAAGCAGCAGAAAACTTATTTGAAGAATAATGGCTGAAAATGTCCCTAACCTGAGGAAGGAAATAGACATCCAGACCCAAGAGTTCCAAATTAAATGAATTTAGAGACCTACTCAAAGGCACATTATAATTAAATTGTCAAAAGTTAAAAATAAGAGAAAAAAAAACTTTTTATATACAGGGAACCTTATAAGATACAAGTAGATTTTTCAGCAGAAACTTTGCAGGCCTGAAAGGGGAGACACAAAATATTCAAGTGCTAAAAGAAAAACAAAACAAAACAAAACAAAAAAAAAACTCTGCCAAACAAGACTCCTTTATCCAAGAAAGTTCTTCTTCAGAACTGGAGGGAGAAAGAGTTTTCTATACAAGCAAAAGCTAAAGAGTTCAGCACTACTAGACTGGCCTTATAAGAAATGTTAAAGGGACTTCTTTCAGCTGGAACAAAAGGATGATAATTAGTAACAGGAAAACAAATGAAGGTGTGAATCTCACTTGTGAAAGTAAATATATGGTTGAATTTAGAAAGTCTAATGTTGTAATCACGGGCTGATCCCTTTAATGTGCAGGTTAAAAGACAAAAGTATTAAAAATAACTAAGTGTAGTAACTTGTTAATTGATAAGCAACTTAAAGAGATATAAATTGTAGCACCAAAAACATAACATGGTTGAAGGAGTAAAAATATAGAACTTTAGAATGTGTTCAAACTTAAGTTGTTGTCAACTTAAAATCAGCTGTTATAGATATGTTTTATGTAAGTCTCATGGTAACCCCAAAGCAAAAACCTATAGAAGGCACACAAAAGATAAAGAGAAAGGAATGCATACACACCACTACAGAAAGCCATCAAATCACAAAGGAAGGGAGCAAGAGAAAAATCAAAGGTATTACAAAACAGCCAGAAAAAAAAATTTACAAAATTATACTAAGTCCACTCCTCTTAATAATTTCTTTAAATGTAAATGGACTAAATTCTCCCAATCAAAACAGGGTGGCTGAATGGAGTAATAAAAACAAGACCCCACTATATGCTGCCTATAGGAGACTCACTTCAGATATAAGGACACAGATTGAAAGTGAAGGAATGGAAAAAGTATTTTCCAATAGAAAATGAAAGTTGGGTTAACTATGCTTATATCAGACAAAATAGATTTCAATAAGAGGGTTGTAATAAGAGACAAAAGATCATTGTATCATAATAAAGGGGTTAATCCAACAAGAGGATATAACATTTGTTAATACTTATGCACTAAACATAGGAGCAGATAAATATATAAAGCAAATATTAACAGATCTGAAGGGAAGAATAGAAATGCAATAATAATGGGAGACTTCAGTATCCCACTTTCATCAATGAATAGATCATCCAAACAGAAAATCAGTAAGGAAACATTGAACTTAAATGATACTTTACACCAAATGGACTTAGCAGACACTTATAGAACCTTCCTTTCAAAAGCTGCAGAATACACATTCTTCTCAAACACACTTGGTGCATTCTCCATGATAAATATCTTGACCTATCATGATAGATCATATATTAGCCCACAGCACAAATTTTAATAAATTTAACTAGATTGAAATCCTATCAAGCATCTTTTCTATCCATAAAGGTATGAAACTAGAAATCAATTACAAGAAGAAAATTGGAAAAATCATGAATATATGGAAAGTCACCAATATGCTGCTGAACAACCAGTGGGTAAAAGAAGAAATCAAAAGCATAATCAAGAAATATCATGGAAGAAATGAAAATGGAAATATAGCATACTAAAACTTATGAGATGAAGCAAAAGCAATCTAAGAGGGATGTTCATAGCAATAAATGCCTACAACTTTAGGCCATAACTAAACTTTATACCTCAAGGAACTAAAATGAACAAATTAAACCCATATTTATTAGAAGGAAGAAAATAAAGAACAGAGCAAAAATAAAGGAAAAAGAGATTAAAAATACAACAGAAAAAATCAAAGATATTAAGAGCTGATACTTTGAGAAGATTTTAAAAAATAGATTCACAAAAAAAAAAAAAATGAAAAGAGCACTCAGCTAAATAAAATCATTTGTACAAGAGGAAACAGAACTGATGCTACAGAAATACAAAGGTAGTAAGAGACTATTGTGATCAATTGTGTGCCAACAAATTGGACAACCTACCAGACATGGATAAATTTCTAGAAACATACAACCTACCATGACTTAATCTTGAAATAGAAAATCTGAGCAAACCAATTACTAGTAGGGAAATTGAATCAATAATTTGTAACCTCCCAGCAAGTCAATGACCATATGCCTTCACTATTGAATTTTACGAAACAATTAAAGAAGAATCAAGGCCAATCCTTCTCAGACTCTTTCAAAAAATAGAAGAGGAGGGAACACTTCTAAACTCATTATATAAGAGCAGCATTACCCTGATACCAAAACCAGAGAAGAAAAGAAAAATACAGGTCAGTATCCCTAATATTGATGCAAAAACCATCAACAAAATATTAGCAAACTGAGTACAACAGTACATGAAAAGGACCATGATGAAGTGGGATTTTTTTCCAGGGTGCAATGATGGTTTAACAACTACAGATCAGGGTGCCTGCGTGGCTCAGTGGGTTAAAGCCTCTGCCTTCGGCTCAGGTTATGGTCTCGGGGTCCTGGGATGGAGCCCCACATCAGGTCTCTGCTCAGCAGGGGGCCTGCTTCCCCCTCTCTCTCTGCCTGCCTCTCTGCCTACTTGTGATCTCTCTCTCTCTCTCTGTCAAATAAATAAATAAATAATCTTTTAAAAAAATTCACAGATCAATTGATGTGATAGACAACATTAACAAAATAAAGGATAAAAATTATTATATAATCCTCTCAACAGATGCAGAAAAAGCATTTTACAAAATTTAATATCCATTCATTATGAAAATTCTCAACAACATGGATATAGAAGTAATGTACCTAAATATAATAATATATCACAAGCCCACAGCTAACATCATACTCAATGGTGAAAAACTGAAAGTCATCTGTCTAAGATCAGGAACAAAACAAGGAAGCCTACTCTCACCACTTTTATTCAAGATAGTACTAGAAGTCCTAACCAGAGCAATTAGGCAAGAAAAAATAAATAAATAAAACTCACCCAAATCAGAAAAGAAATAAAACTGTCTATTTGCAGATAACATGCTATTATATATAATAAATCCTAAAGACTTCATAAAAAAAAAGTTAGAACTAAGAAATTAGTAAAGTTATAGGATACAAAATCAGTATTTAAAAATCAGTTGCATTTCTATACACCAATTATGAACTATCAGAGAAATTAAGAAAATAATCCCATTTATAATTGCATCAAAAAGAATAAAATACCAAAGAATAAAATTAACCAAGGAAGTGAAAATCCTGTACACTGAAAACTGCAAGACATTGATGAAAAAAATTAAAGACACAAATAAATAGGAAGATATTTCATGGTCATGGATTGAAATAATTAATATTATTAAAGTGTCCATATTTCCCAAAGCAATCTGCATAGTCAGTGCAATTCCTATCAAAATTCCAGTGGCATTTTTTTATGGAAATAGATCAATCATTCCTAATAGAAACACAGAAGACCCCACATATTCAAAGCATTTTGAGAAAGGTGAACAAAGCTGGAGGCATCACACTTCCTGATCAAACTATATTACAAGGGTGTAATAAAGCAATATGGTATTGGCATATAAACAGACACACAGATCAGTGGAACAAAATAGAGTACCCATAAGTAAACCCATGCATATATATATGGTCAATTAATTCATAACAAAGGAACCAAGAATATATAATGGGGAAAGGATAGTGTCTTCAATAAATGGCGGGAAAACTGGACAGTTACATGAAAAAGTATGAAATAGGACCACTACCTTAAACCATACACAAAAATCAACTCAATATAGATTGAGTTGTAATATAATTATCTTACATTATAACATAATGTAAGACCTGGACCCATAAAGTGTTTAGAATAAAACATAGTGGATAAGCTTCTAGACATCAATACTGGTAGTGCTTCTCTGGATTTGGCTCCAAAAGCAAAGATAAATGGGACTATGTCAATCTGAAAACCTGTGCAACAAAGGAAGCCATCAACAAAATGAAAAGGCAACCTATGAAATGGAAGAAAATACTCACAAATTATATATCTGATAAGTTAATATCCAAAATGTATGAAGAACCCCTACCACTCAGTAGAAAAAAAAAATCCAATTAAAAAATAGACAAAATATCTGAATAGACATTTTTCCAAGTAAGGCATCAAAATGGCCAACAGGTATGTGAAAAGATGCTAAATATCACTAATCCTCAGGTAAATGGAAATCAAAACTGCAGTGGGGTACCACTTTACATCTGTTAGAATGACTATTATCAAAAAGATGATAACAAGAAGATACATAGAAAAGGGAACCCTTGTGTACTGTTAGGGAATGTAAATCAGTTAAGTCACTATGCAAAAGAGTATGGGAGTTGCTCAAAAACTTAAAAATAGAACTACCATATGATCCAGCATTTCCATCTGTGCATCTATCCAGAGGAAATGAAATCACTGTTTTGAAAAGATATGAGTACCCCTGTGTTCATTGTGGCATTATTTACAATAACCAACACATGGAACAACCTATGTCTCCTAACAGATGAATGGATAAAGAAACTATGATATGTATGTGCAATGGAATATTATTGAACAATAAAAATGAAGGAAATCCTGCCTCTTGCACCAAACATATATGGGACCTGAGTATATTATGCTAAATGAAATAAAGCAGACAGAGAAGGTCAAATACTTTATTATCTCACATGTGTGTGGAATCTAAAAATAACCAAACTCATAAATACAGAAAATAGATTATTGGCTGCCTGAGGCAGGCATTGCAGAGTAGGTGAAATGGGAGAAGGTAGTCAAAAACACAAACTTCCACTTACGAGTTAAATAAATCTTAGGGATATAATGTCAGCATGGTGACAATTAATAGTAAGGAGGTAAAGGAATGAATAAATGGGTTATGTATTATACTGCTGTATTATATATTTGAAAGTTTCTAAGTAGATTGCAAGAGTTCTCATTACAAGAAAAAAAATTAGTCACTGTGTAGTGATGAATGTTAACTAAACTTATTATGGTAATCCTTTCACAATATATAAACATATTACATCATTTTTGTACACTAAAACTAATACAATATTATTTTTCAATTGTTTCTCTATTAAAAAGAATATGAAAATTTTAAAATAAATAACTGTTGACTCTTTGTGAATAGAACACAAGAAAAAAACAATAAAATATGACAATTTTATATTATTTCAGAAAGTTAAAGTAGTTAAAGTATAAAATCATTCTGGGGCACCTGGGTGGCTCAGTGGGTTAAAGCCTCTGCCTTCGGCTCAGGTCATGGTCTCAGGATTCTGGGATCGAGCCCCGTATTGGGCTCTCTGCTCAGCAGGGACCCTGCTTCCTCCTCTCTCTCTCTGCCTGCCTCTCTGCCTACTTGTGATCTGTCTGTCAAATAAATAAACAAATTAAAATCTTTAAAATAAAATAAAATAAAATCATTTCCAGAAAAAAGTTTTGGGAAAAAGTTCTTACACGACTTTTAAAATCTTAGTTGTAAAATTTTAGAAATAGACTAATCTCTTTGTTTTCAGATGATGAAAATGAGATGTTACCAGGTAAAAGAAACATAGCCAATTATTGGTAGAGTATGATTCCAACTCTTATACGAAATCTAGGCCTTCAGCTCTTGACTCCTGTTCATCCAGTGCTTTTTTACTGTTTATGTTTCTTATTTAACCACTTGTTTTTTTTGTTTTGTTTTGTTTTGTTTTGTTTTGTTTTGTTCTAACCCCTTGGTTTAAAAGTATCTTGGAAATTTTCAGTGATCCCTGAAAGACCTTTCTTCTTTTACTTGTCCATGTTCTTCAATGGCTCTTTCAGCAGCTAAGCTCTCCAAACTCTTCCCACCGCCATTCATTTGTGAGAAACTTTATTTTACTTTTAAATTTACATCCTTTTCTGAGAAGCAAGAGCTCAAATGTAAGTCTCACTCAACTCTTGATTGCTTTTTGTGTTAGAATTTTGAACATAAATGTGACTGCGCTAGACATTTTTAATACATTTATCTCATTGAAATCTTAGAACTATATGAGATACGAAGAAACTAAATTTGAGAAAGAAGATGTTTTGACCATTATTTCTTTAAATTGGCTAATTTATTCTTTTTTCATGTTCAGTACATTTTTCCAATCTACCACTAACCATTATTGTAAAAACCTCAGCCAGAATGCCCAATTTGTATAGCAATTGGTGAATCTCTAGTTGTAACAATCTTTTTTTAATTTAATTTTATTTTTTCAGTGTTCCAAGATTCATTGCTTATGCACCACAGCCAGTGCTCCATGCTATACCTGCCCTCCTTAATGCCCACCACCAGGCTAACCCAACCCCCTACCCCCCTCCCCTAGTTGTAACAATTTTATTCTAAAACAGTTGTTCGCATGTAAATACAATGATTGATCTTTGTTGTTGAATGTATTTAAACCAACCATTCATTGCAATTTAGTATTCATCCATTCTCTTTCCTTTCAGGCCTGTATGTGGAATCAGAGGGAAAACTCTCATAATTAACCTGCCAGGTAGCAAGAAAGGATCTCAGGTAAGCAACCTTGAGATTTATATGATTTAGTGTAAAGTTTTACCAACTATGAGAGTTAGTCAACCAAAATGTTAGAGGACTCCATGAGACTGCCCTCACTAGTGTCTGATACCAGTTGCAATTTAGTGCATTCCCAAAAACCACCCTCAGTTTCAGTAATTCACCAGAAAGACTCACAGAACTCACCAAAGGATATTAAGCTGACAGTTATGCTTTATGACACAGAATGGATACAGATTAAAGTTAACCAAGATTGGAAGAGAGGTGAATGCATTACTCTCTTGGCATCAGTGTATAACAGCTCAGGGAGTATTGCCAATCAGGGAAGCTCCAAGCCTTCAGTGTTCAGAGTTTTTGCTGGGGCTCATCACATGCTGCCCATAAGGCTGGCCTTTAGTCTCTAGCCCTTTCCAAAGGTTAGGCTCTTTCCTTTATTCCCCAGCACTTTCCAGAAGCAAAACAGACACCAAAATGCCCAATGCCCTCATCATAAATCACGTTGTTACACTGTTTGGTAGCCCAAGTTGCCAGGCAACAAAGACATTTCTATCACATCCCAGTAAATGAAAGCAAAGGCCAAACTCTCTGGGGTAAGGTTAATTTTTCATTACATAAGTTATCCCCTGGCTTTGGCCAAAGTTCTCTTACAGAAAAATGATTGTATTTGTCTGGCTGGGCATCTATATTTACTACAGCATTTATATTACAGATATAACACCAGTATCAGTGTGAATATATCTAAGATTTAGAGGATTCAGTGTGGGATAGGGATAAATTTGAGAAATAGGTAATTTATCCTTTAAAACCATTATACATATTTCATATTTTTATACTAATATACTAATTTTTTACCTTGATCTACTATTTTTGTCCTATGATACAATTCCACAGAACTATTTACCACAGACATTAGCTGTCTTGTTTAGGCCATTTTCCATTGCTATTACATTTTGAGGAGGATTTAACTCAATTTCCCAATAAATATGATCATCAATATCAATATTATAATCTTACTAGCAATGACAGTATTATAACATTTCACAGTAGAGTTGTGGATATAACCTGAAATATGAGTGAAAAGGTAACTGGCACACTATTAGAGTCCTACATAGACATTAACAGTTAGCCTAGTCTATCATTATATCATATGATCAAAATGTCTCCCAGAGCTATGCTATTCAGGTTTATGGGCTTGTCAGATTCCCAAAGTAGGAATAGTCTCACCAACATATGACTTTAACCTTTCTGGCATCTGTTACAACTGAGCTAAGAAACAATATCCTCTCTTGTTCTAAGGATTTTGAGACACCAATATAGTTGATCTCCCTCGTTACATAACCCATTTATTCATTCCTTTACCTCCAGTTACCATTCCTCCTTCTTTCCATTTATACTCAGACTTTTCCTTTAAAATCTTTTGATGAGACAGTTGATTTGGCCACTGTGCTGGTCTGGATTGCCACCAGTAATACTTGTTTAACAAGTGCCACCTGCTTAGTCCTTTTCCATTCATACAAGATAGGGTTGCTAGTGAGCAGTCTCAAACATCAGGTGATATAACTGCATTCACTGTCAATCCCAATTTGGCCAGATGGAGTCAGGCATAATCTACCCCATCAGGCCCTAGGAACTCTGACAGAAAGGTTTAAAGGTATAGTTAGTAGTTTCTGCTTAAGAATCATCCTGCTCTGGGATGCACAGTTGCAGCCCTGATCTTTGTACTATAGCGTCAGGTAGAAAAAAAAGTTGGTGTGATATGATAAAAGAAAAAGTATAGTCCTAAAGAAAAAGTGTAGTCATACCAGCAATGTGTCCCAGCCCCCTCTTCCCTAGAAAGGTAGAGGACTATATTTAGTGGAGACCCTCCCTCAGCCTCCCCCTTGTTGAATGTGACCACACACTAATGGTCACTAATGAAAGCATATAAGCCATGCTCCTCCGTTTTTAGACAACAAACGTTTCCATAGTCCATTCCAATTTTCTATCAGATCATTGCTCTGAATATGAAAGTGTGTACTTTGGTCTAAAGGAATGTGACTCTGCAGTCATTGGTACAATATTTTCTGTTCTAGTCCTTTTATAGTATACTGAGTATTTGCATCTACCATTGAGTAAGCAAAGCCCAGTCCAAAGTAAATGTCTATTCCTGTTAGGATTCATTTGTAGCCTCAAGGGACTAGCAGCATCAGTCCAACTTGCTAGCTATGTGCAGGACTTTCCCCTATGGAATATGCTGCATAACCTTCTGCTGTCTGCCTTTTTTGTTAGCAGATAGAACAGTTCTTGTTGGCATTTAGTGCCTCAATGGGTGCAAGAAGAATAAATCAATTTAGCCCATATCTGCATTGTTGCAGCCCCCCATTGCCCACTCATCTCATGGGCCCAGGTGCCATGTCAAGCATGCATACTGGGATATCTGCTCACCAGTTCCAATTAACTTCCGTTTCTGAAAGGGTGTTCTTCTGATGGGCATTGATGTATCCTACTTAAACATACCCCTTACATTCCCAGAGTGACTTCCATAGGCTATGCCCCATACAAGCATCCATTTGGTAAACCAATTTTCCATTGCCCTTCTGCCTGACCATATGGCCAGGCCACTGAACACTTCTTATGAGTTGGTAAAAACCCAAACATAGGGGCAAACATCATGCAGTTCAGCCTATCGAGCTGATTTGTTTTTACCTTCTTCAATCAGAGTGGCGGCCTTCCAAACAGGATGCTGTCCCTTCATCTTGGAATTGCCATCCATAAACCAAGCAGCTCTTTGTTGATCAGTAGAAAGCTGTTTATAGGGCACCGCCCAAGTGGCCCAAGTGGCCATAGGATCCAGCAGCTCCTCAGGTGGTTCCGAAGTCGGCCCTAGGTGAAAAGAGGCTACCTGCTCGTGAGTACCTCCTTGCATTCTCCTGGTAGCATGATCCTATATGCACCATTTCCATTTTATTATGGAATTCTCTTGGGCATTGCCTTCCCCATTAGAGCACTTCTCTGATATTCCCAAGACATTATGGATATTTCAGTTTTCAAGATTATTTTATGTTCTTCAGTCATAAGGGTAGTCTCAAAGTCCAATAGCAAGCTAGTAATTTTCTCTCAAATGGAAATTTTCTGGCCCAAAGTCCCAGCAGTTGTTGCTAGGTGGCACTCACAGATTTCTTCCGTGAACCCAGTTTGCACTCCACACAGTTCTGTTGTACACCAAATTAATGATCTGTGTAGACTCAGGCAATATTATTTATTCCCACTTAACATGTATTATGTATACTGGTGGAAGAGTGGGTTTATATGCTTTCTATTTTACAATATGAGGTAAAGGAAGAATTGTCTAGTCAAACACAATATCCATCCCCATAATACAATCAGGTAAAGGAGACTGATCACTTCATATGAAGTTCACTGTCCAGACATTCTAATTTTCATCCCAACTTTCACTATAATAACATCGACTGTTGCATCCCTGTACCCTTTCAGTCTAACTGTACCTCCCATTAGAACTTCAACAGGTATTTACACGCTGGATCCCATGTTGAGAAATCCCAGAAAAGTAACTTCTCCATCCCATGGCCATTTTATCCATTTATGTGCATATGGCCTTGGATTTCTAGGCAGGGTTTGTACCAAGGGTTTCACACTCTTTTGTCAGGCCTTATCTTGATTAGATTATGGGACCATCACTTAAGGTGATTCAAGATGAGGTTTCTTTTAGTTATCTTTGCCTTCCTTTGCCTTTTAAAATTCCTTCAAACTAGGGTAAATAGAGATTGTTTAGGACCCTTCAATGTTGGGAGACCAGCTCCCATCTGTCTGCTCAACCCATAATGCTGCTTAACACCTTTCTTTTGCCCCCAGCAATGCCCACTTTATTCATTCATTTCTTAATTATTATTTAAATATTTCTACCCTTATAGGACAGGTCTCTTGAATCTTTCATTTCTTTACTCCATTCTCTTAGGAATAAGTCTAACTTTATTCACTATTAATCATTTCCGCATAACATTTTTTTTGGAAGCAGCTCAGGGAGCGGCAGCTATATGTTAGATCAGCCAAAATCTAAGCTTGGCACAACCTCAGGATTCACCCCAACATTCTTCCTTTTGTTTTAGCTAGTGCAAATAACAATAACTAAGAGATTATAAATTTACCTTTTTTCTTTATGCATCCACTGACATACCTTAAAAGTTTGATCTGTCATTTCAAAATTCCATTGCTAACTTCTATCACCAATAATTAATCACAGCACAGCTGCAGTTGCATTCTGTGGGTGACCCTGTGTTTATCCAAGCTCTAAAGATTAACCATCCCCACCCTGTCTTCCTTTCTCTGCCCACATGATTTTTCATGATCACATGAGTCAGGATCTTTCTAGTGAGTCACACTTCTAACACCAACTGTAAGGATTTTGGGCCAACTGTAAAAGTTAGCCAACTATAAAGTTGGAGCACTCCACAAGACTTCCTTCACTCTGGACACCAACTTACAATTTAGAGGGTTTCTAAAACCACCCTCAATTTTAATAATTAACAAGAAGGACTTACAGAACTCACTGAAAACTGTTGTACTTACTGTTGTGGTGTATTGCAGGGAAAGAATACAGACTGAAACCAGCCAAGAGAAGAAGCACATAGGGCAAATCCTGAGAGGTACTAAATGAGGAACTTCTAATCATCCTCTGCCATGGAGCCAGGGACAGCATTACCTCTTCTTGACCATAAAAGAGATAATACAGAATATCACTAACTAGGCACACTTACCTTTGCCTTTGATGTCCAGTGTTCTTATTGAGACTTGATCACATATTACCCATATGGTTGACCTTTAGTCTAATCCTTCCCAGAGGGGAAACTTAGGCCTTTAATCCCCAGTTCCTTCCAGAGGCAAAACTAATATCTTGTTTCCCAAAGTCCTCATAATAATCCACATTGTTAGATTGTCCAGTGGCCAAATCTCAGGCAAACAAAGACACTCCTTTTAGGCAAGACCAGGAACTAGAGTTCACCTCCCAAAAGCTGAAAGTAAAGGCCAGAGTTCTTGTTGGTCAAGATTAAATTCTTTGCTATATAATCTTTATTACTAAAATGATTGAGCTATATAAAGAGAGTCAAAAGATCAGGTACCCTTATAGGAATTCCCATAACCCTCTGTAAATTTTAAGATATTTCTTTACATCTTAAATTTTAAGGTAAGTTACTTTAAATGTAAAAAAGAAAGACCTGTGCTTGAACACATTCCAAAAACATCTCTGGCCCTATGTTCTGATTTTAAAGTTCTCACCTATTCTCTTTTAGTGATACGTTATAGGTTATATTGGGCACTTGAGCAGGAAACTATGTTAATTTTTATGTAGTGCTCTATACAAACATTTTTTGTATATTACACAATGTTGCCTAGCTATATTTTATGATAATAGTCAGAACTTTAGCTCGCTGAATAAAATAAGTCAGTCCTCAATTGATTTGTGAATTCTAGTGTTCTGCTTTAACTAGAAAGGTGAAACTGTTTCCTGCCTTTCCCATGATGTATTAAAACCTGAAGTTGTATAGAAATTTTACTTTAAGAAAAATATACTATATGCTTATATAGTACTCTAGTTCTACAGCTTACAGAGAATACTATGTACCATGTTTACTTCATATTTCACATTGCAAAGATTATATTTTCAATATTATTCATTCTTAAGATAGATGGAGAGAAATATAGATCCCAAATCACAAGTAAGTTGACTGTTACCATTTTATATGCCTATAAACGTGCTTTATCTTCATTTTTTTTCTTCCTCTTACATACAGGAATGCTTTCAGTTTATACTGCCAGCTCTACCTCATGCCATTGACCTTTTACGTGATGCCATTGTAAAAGTAAAGGAAGTTCATGATGAACTTGAAGATTTACCTTCCCCACCACCTCCTCTGTCCCCTCCTCCCACAACTAGCCCACATAAACAGACAGAAGACAAAGGGGTTCAATGTGAGGAAGAGGAAGAAGAGAAGAAAGACAGTGGTGTTGCTTCAACAGAAGATAGTTCTTCATCACATATAACTGCAGCAGCCATTGCTGCCAAGGTAAGCCTGCTGACAGAGACCCAAAGATCTAAAGGAACCGCAGGTAAATGTACTGATTTCATCCCTCTTTCCATCCAGTTTTCTTCTTGAGTTCAGTTCCTCTTCAGGGCATCCTTAGAAAAGAATCAGGATATTCATGACACTCATAGCTATGTGCCCTCCATAATGTAGAGTCCTTGAAAGCATTGAAGTTTGTTCTTGGTTATGAGACATTAAAGATATTGCTGTTACTTATTGAAGTAATAGGTAAATAGGTAAAATGTGACATTTAAGAACTCTTTGGAAATGTCATTTTTGTGGTCATATTAAATATACAACTTTCATATATTTAAAACATCAAATATTCACAAATTCATAAAGGAGCTGCAGACTGAAGGTAAGAGACCTTAGATGATTCAAAAAATTAGTTGAGAAAGAGTAGTATTTTTTTAAGATGGGTTTTTCAGCAGTTAACACTTCTTTAAATTTTACTTGACCCAAATTACCCTAGTGATATAAAGAGGAAATAGATATAATGTATTCACATTTTTTATTCAATAAAGTAGTAAATATTATTAGAATAGTACCGAAGTATTACAGATTCTCTTTGGGCGATTTTGGTAGTAAATAGAGTACAATACGGTACTTGCATAAATTTAATCACTTTATTCATAAAACATCACTTACATTATTATTCATACCTAGTATAATCTACCCAGTATACTTAAAAATCTTCGGAAAATAACATATCGTTGCTGGGACTAATGATCGTTCATTGAGAACACAAGATTGAAAACCAAATGAAGGAATTCCTAAAGTTTTAGGTTATCACCCAGATATTTTGGCTATGAGGATAACTTGAGAGGAATTTTGACAACACATAGATTAGAAAGGATCGTAGAGATCTTTTTAAGGTGTCCTTTTAGACAACCAATAATTCTTTCACTGAAGACCAAATGATTTCATCTCCAGATCTGCTCAGTTGGTCCATTAAATGTTACGTAAGGAAAGTAAATGTTTTAATTGCATGTGATTTTTGTTTTGTTTTGTTACATTTTGTTTTTATGGAACTGATTGGTTAAATACATACATTTTAAAATCATTATATCTTCTCTTTTACTGTTAATTAAGAGTAAAAAGTACCATCAATTTCAATCTTAAGAAAAAGCTTACAATATTTGAAATCTAAGCTGATATTGTCATACTACATTTGAAAAATTTTGGCATTTCATTGTTTCATTTGTTTTCACCCTTTTCCTTTCTAGTCATTTTGCTTGTATAGTTTCATGTCTTCCTGTCACTGTATTCATAGTTGTTATGTGTTGTGCATTAGAAGCATCCATTCTACACCAGTCCAGCTGTTATCATGGCACACGGTGAGCAGCCCATTCCTGGTCTCATCACTTATTCCCATCATGCAACAGGCAGTACAGACGAACGGGTAAGACAATAGGCTTTTGCACTCATGGTTTTGCAAGCATACAGCCTACCTTGTTTCCTTGGAAGATAGGCTATAACATATTATGGAAGATGTGTTTTATTCTGAAAGGTCTTCAGCATGCTTTTTTTCTAAAGAGTAAGTGCCACTGAGCCTATTCCATCAAGGAATTTAATAGAGTTTCTCCTATACCTGAAATACTCTAATATCGTTAAGATTCTTAAAATACAAACAAATTGGTCAAATTAATATTTAATTTCTGTTAACCTTGCTTTTTGCCTCATGATTTTTCATCTTACTTTCTTTTCCTTCATTATGTTCTCATTAAAACCATTTAGAGAATTGAGTCTTCATACAACTTCTGAGATACATACAGAATCTGAGATTCTGAGAAGATTCATACAATGAATCTTCTAATAAAAACTTGTAAAAATACATATCACTTGTTTTAGTCACTGGCTGAATGATAGTTTGTAAAAAGTTCCAGGCTAGAAAAGATCAAACTGATAAGTATAACTGACTAAACAGTAATAATTTAGATGATGGATGCCAAAAATCTATCTCAGTCCCTAATATGGTTATAAAGTGAGAGGCAGTTGGTTAAGCTTCTGTTCTTGATTCTGATCATGATCCCAGGATCCTAGGATCAAGCCCTGCATCAGGCTCTCTACTCAGCTGGGGGTCTGCTTCTCCTCTCCCTCTGTCCCTACTCCTTCTCTCTTTCTCTCTCAATGCTCTCTCTCTAATAAATCAAATCTTTAAAAAAAAATAAAATGAGAGGCAAAAAAAGGAGTAATAAAGTGAAATTTGGCTTAAAATCCTTAGGGAGATCCAATTAAAAAAGGAATAGAAGGCATGAACAAACGTTTCTATAAAGAAGACATCCAGATGTCCAACAGACACATGAAAAGATGATCAACATCACTTATCATCCAGGGAGTGCAAATCAAAACTGCAATGAGATACCACCTCACACCTGTCAGTATGACTAAAATCAATAACATAGGAAACAAGTGTTGGCAAGGAAGTGGAGAAAGAGGAACCCTCATGCACTACTGGTAGGAATGCAAACTAGTACAGCCACTCTGGAAAACAATATGGAGTTTTCTGAAAAAGTTAATTAGAATTACCCTACAAACCAAGAATTGTTCTACTGGGTGTTTACCCCCAAAATACAAAACACTGAATCAAAGGGAGACATGCACCCCTATGTTTATAGCAGCATTATTTAGAACAGCCAAATTATGGAAGCAGCCCAGATGTCCATGAACTGATGAATGGGAAAAAAAGATGTGATATGCATGTAAAATGGAGTATTATTCAGCCATAAAGAAGAATGAAATCTTGCCATTTAAATGACATGAATGAAACTAGAGAGTATAATGCTAAGCAAAACAAGTTAGACAAATACCATCTTATTTTATTCACATGTGGAATTGGAAACAAAGCAAATGAGCAAAGGAAAAAAGAGTTTTGTTGGCATTTGGGATTTACCTGTGGTTGCAACACAAAGATAACTGTGGCCTGAAGCAAGTGCTTAAAAATATGCTCCTTCAACAGTGTGGTTTACCTGGTCCTATCAGTTGAATTCATTGGGCATCTCAGTGGATGAATGATCTCTAAACCCGTTAATAATTTGTTGAAAGTAAAATCGTAACTTTATTACAAATACTAAATGAATACATATCCAAGGTATTATGTCTTACATTAATTATTGAGGGTACCAGAAAGATACTACAACTGCTTCACAGGAAAGCTCAAATACAAATATATAAGCATTAAGAATGTAGAAATGGAAAAAAAAAAAAGAATGTAGAAATGAATTTACAAATATTAATCTCATTATTACTTAATGGTTAAGTTATGAATATTCTAATAGAAAAAGGGATGTAAAAGTACTTAATGCAGTACCTGAATAAAAGTAAATATTTGTTATTTTAGGTGGTTGATCACCTCACTGATCCTAACTCAACTTTCAGATGTTACTGATATAATTCCTCCTTCACACCTCCTCTTTCCTTTGCCCAGTTGAACAATCCTTTCTTCTTCTTATTCAGCCTTTAGGCTCCCTATAAGGCCTACCTCCATGGTTATTACATTTTTATAGGTGGTGACCTCCTTTGGAAATGGGATTAATGCTTGTTCTCCTCTCTAAAGGCTCATACATACAACTGTTGAGTTCATTTGCAAGGCCTGTTCCTTAGATTAATTTTTATGCCACAAGAAACAACAAGTGTTGGCAAGGACATGGAGAAAAGGGAACCTTCTTGCACTGTTTGGGAATGCAAACTGGAGCAGCCACTCTGGAAAACAGTATGGAGGTTCCTCAAGAAGTGAAAAAATAGAGCTACCCTACAATCCAGCAGTTGCTATACTACCCTATAATCCAAAAAATTAAAAAATATTGATTTAAATGATATATGCACCCCAATGTTTATAGCAGCATTATCTACAATAACTAAACTATGGAAACAGCCTGAGTGTCCATCGATTAATGAATGGATAAAGAAATACATTATTTACCCATTAAAAAGAAAGAAATCTTGCACTTACAATGATATGGATCGAGCTAGAGAGTATTATGCTAAGCACAATAAGTCAGAGAAAGACAAATACAATATAATTCACTCGTGTGGAATTTAAGAAACAAAACAAATGAGCTAAGGGGAGAAAAAAGAGAGAGAGAGAGATGCAAATCAAGAAACAGACTCTTAACTATAAAGAATAAACTAATGGTTACCAAAGGGGAGGTGGGTTGGGGATGGGTAAAATGGGTGATGGGGATTAAGGAATGCACTTATCAAGAGGAGCACCAGGTATGGTATGGAAGTGTTGAATCACTGTCTTGTATACCTGAGACGAATATTACACTGTATGTTAGCTAACTAGAATTTAAATAAAGGCTTTAAAGGATAAAAAAATTTTAAAAATTAAAAAAAAATTCTTGTGCTACCTAAAGTCCAGCCTTCTCCCTAAAGCCTTTCATAAATCCAATCTATATTTATCTTTGCTTTCATTTTGTATTACATTCATTCACCAAATATTTGTTTTGGTATATATAGACATATAGATATATACACATATATATACATTTATATGTCACTCTGCTAAATGCCATGAGTTTTTAAATGATCATACATGATTTAGGCCCTGCCCTTGAGGAATTCACTGTGTAATACAAAAAAAAAAAATTCTTAAATGAACTAGTTTTATAAGTGTATCATAACTGTTGGTAGTCTCATGAGATTAAAAAAAAAAAAAAACTAGTCTTATTATTCCAGATTTTATTTTAAGAAATCCTGTGAAATTTATCAGTGGCTATTTTGAAATTACTTGGCATGATAAATTCCCAGGAAACAACCTAGTTTAATCCACCATCATCTTTCATCTCCATTATTTCAGTGGTTAGTCTCATCAGTTCCACTTTAGCCTCTCTTCAGTTTACTCTTCTCAAAGCCAGAGTCAGCTTTTTAGAACATAAAGTAAATCATGTCACTTTTCTACTTGAAACTTTCAATGATTCTTGCTACATTTAAAATACAACTAAAACTCCTTGACATGTTCTGCTAGATTCTACATGATGTGGCTCCCCCCAACTTTACTAGGCCCTTGTCTAACCATTCCTCTCCCTTTCCTCATTGCTTACCAAGCTTCATCAAGCTTTTTCTTGCCTTGGGTAATGTGCTGTACCCACTGAAATATTCTTAACCCCATTCTTTGCCTAAATGACTTCTATCTATTCTTTCTGTCCCAGTGTATCTCTTTCTTACAGGAAGACCTCTGATCTGCTTCCTTCAGTCTAAATTATGTTTGCAGTTACTCTCTCTTATAGCATCTCATTCTTTTCCTTTATAGCACTTATCACAATTTACAATTATATACTTATTCATGGGTTTAATATTTATATATATGGATTGTAAGGTCCATGAGGACAAGGATCAGATCTCTTAGTTTATATATCAATCTACCCAACATCTAGCACAGCTTGGCACATATTATACACTGATAAAATATTTGTTAAGTATGTTCCATGAAAAATTATAATATATCATCTGTCTATAGAGAATAGATGTCCATTAACTAAGTTTACAAGACAGACATAAAGAAAGATATATTTAGTAATGCCTATGATGTATATGGACTCTTCCATGAAATAATCAGCACAATCAGCATATTCTTTCCCTCTAGTAAGCCAATATATTATGTGACTATAGTAATAATGATGAGATAATTTTTGAATGCTAACTATGTAGCAGGGACTATTCTGAGTGGTTTATATAAACCATTAGAAATTAATACCAAAATGCACGTATAGGCAAGATTATACCTTTTATTTTCCTGGAAGGCAAGTATATATAGCAAAACAAATTTTAATAAGGATTTTTATTAATACCATTGAGGACAACAAAAATTCTGAATAATTTTAAACAATAAGGGAATAATTTTAATAAGTATAAATAGTCCTTGTAAGGAAACAAAGTCATGAATATTTAAATTTTTACATTTGAGGGGCACCTGGGTGGCTCAGTGGGTTAAAGGCTCTGCCTTCAGCTCAGGTCATGATCCCAGGGTCCTGGGATCGAGCCCCGCATCGGGCTCTCTGCTCCGTGGAGAGCCTGCTTCCTCCTCTCTCTCTGCCTGCTGCTCAGCCTACTTGTGATCTCTCTCTCTGTCAAGTGAATAAATAAAATCTTTAAAAAAAAATAAATTTTTACATTTGAAAAAATATCTGTTATCGTTATATCTCATCTTTACTGTATAGACAAAATTATAAAGTATGGCTTTTCTTGATAAATATTAATCATAAATTGCTGTGGATTTTTTATCATTAATTTTCATCTAGATTTAGGTCTTCACATTCCTTCTTTTGGTATTTATCATGTGTATTTTTTATTTATTATTTTTTATTTCAAGTTTTTATTTAAATTCTAGTTAGTTAACATATACTGTAATATTGGTTTCAAGAGTAGAATTTAGTGATTCATCACTTACATAAAACACCCAGTGGTCATCACAAGTGCCCTCTTTAATTCCCATCACCCAGTTAGCCCATCCCCTGCCCACCTCCCTTCCAGCAACTCTCAGTTTATTCTCCTTAGTCAAGAGTCCTTATGGTTTGCCTTCATCTCTTTTTTGCTTCCCCTTCCTCTATGTTCATCTGTTTTGTTTCTTAAATTCCACATATAAGTGAAATCATATGGTATTTGTCTTTGACTTGTTTCACTTAGCGTTATTCACTTTAGCTCCATCCCCGTTTTTGCAAATGATAAATTTCATTCTTTCTCATGGCTGAGTAATATTCCATTGTATATATATTCCACATCTTCTTTATCCATTAATCAGCAGATAGACACTGGGGCTCTTTCCATAATTTGGCTGTCATTGATAATGCTGCTATAAACATTGGGGTGTATGTGTCACTTTGAATCAGTATTTTTATATCCTTTGGGTAAATACCTAGTAAAGCAATTGTGAATTATAGGCTAGTTCTATCTTTAACTTTTTGAGGAAACTCCATATTGTTTTCTAGAGTGGCTGCACCCAGTTTGCATTACCACCAACAGTTCACATTTATTTTTCTTTTTTTTTTTTAAGATGTTATTTATTTGAGGGAGAAAGAGAAAAACAGAGAGAGAGTGCCTGAGTAGAGAAGAGTAGAGGAAGTAGGAAAAGCAAACACCCCCCCCCCACTGAGCAGGAAGCCCAACATGGGGCTTGATCTCAGGACCCCAGGATCATGACCTGAACCAAAGCAGATGCTTAACCAGCTGAGCAACCAGGTGCCCGAGTTCACATTTATTCTTATTAAATTTCATTTTGCTACATTTATCTGATCAGTGTAGCCAAGGAGATCTTATTCTAAATTGGTATCTGCCATTTAGTACATTACCTGCCTTTTCTAGCCCTGTTACCTGAATAAATGTTAAACATGCTTTCACTGAAGTCACTGATATAACTTTTTTTAGGATAGGCCACTTCACACACTACCAGAAATCCTACTGGTTATGATTGCTTAACCAGCTAACATATATTTCTCTTCTAGCCCATCAGAACCAACTTTCTCTATCTTGTCCACAGGAGTTTTATCAATGACTTGTCAAATACCTTACTGAACTCAAGATACATTAGTTTGACAGTTCTGGTCTTTAGTAAAATTTTTATAACAGTCAAAGCCACTAAAGGATCAGTATTCAGAAACTCTAGAAAGATACATGATATATGTTTTCTGAAAATCCTTTTCGTATTCATATTTTTAATCTACTTTTATCAGTTCCGAACTTATATTGCAAACTTGGATATCTAGATAGATTTTTAGAAAATACAACTCATTCTTAAAAGTCTTTATATCTATGATGGAGCTAACCAACAAGCTGGATAATGACTCTAAAAGCATTACCATCAAGACTGACAAATTGTTGCTGTGGAAGCCATAGACCTCCATGCATGCCTGCTTTGAGAAATTAGCTCCAATTATTAATGCATTTGCTTACTACCTACCCAAAATTAAATCCAAGTGCAATAGAAATTGTCTATTAGTCTTCCAACTTTTCTATAAATTTAAACATTTTTTTCAATACAAAAATTTTAAGTGGTTAAAATGATTCAAAGGCATAACTGTATGCTCACTTATGAATTCCCTTGGCATCAAAACACAAACTTGTGTATTTTTTTTATTGCTATTCTTTCTGGCATTTTAAAAGACTAGAGAGTTCAGGATGCCTGTGTGGCTCAATCAGTTAAGTGGATGCCTTCAGCTCAGGTCATGATCCCAGGGTCCTGGGGTTGAACCCCACATTGGGCTCCCTGTTCAGTGGAGAGCCTGCTTCTCCCCCTCCCTCTGCCTGCCACTCTGCCTATTTGTGCTTTCTATCTTTCTGTCAAATAAATAAAATCTAAATAAATAAAGGACCAGAGAATTCTAAAAGAGAAGTGATAGGAGCAAGATGGCAGAGGAGTAGGAGACCTAAATTTCATCTGGTCCCAGGAATTCAGGTAGATAGTTATCAAACAATTCTGAACACCTAAAAACTCAACAGGATATAAAAAAAAAAAATAGCAGCAATTCTGTGAACAGAAAAGCGACCACTTTCCAGTAGGACGTGCAGAGAGGTGAATCTGAGACAATGTACAGGAAGATACACTGCAGGGGGAGGGAGCCTCCATCAGCCGGCTACTGCCAAGTGATAGAGCACCAGAACAAAAATCAGAATGTTTAGAAGTCTGCTTTATGGAGGGACATCACTCCAGTGGCTAAGCAGAGGGTGTAATCCTCCCGGGGACAGTGCAGTCTCATGACCCTCAGGGACACAGAAAGACCAGAGGTACCTGAGTGTGGCAGAGCTCCCATGTAGCAGAGCAGGGAAGCTGCTGCAAAGATGGAGCTGAGAAGTGGGTTCTCAACTCAGGGTTGCCATAATCCATCATCCAAAGTACAGTTGGACCACCACTCTTCAAGCACGGACCACACAAGTGACAGATCCAGGAGAACGCCCCCCTTCCTCCACTAGGAGGAGCAGCGTGGGAGCACACTACAGGAATCTGCTGGGATTGGAGACTCCAGATGGGGCCATGTGCCAGAGATAGAAATGGTCAGTCACAGTCTGGGTGAGCTCAGAGTGTGGCCAGAGACTAGGGAGACAGGAGTGATTGACTGCTTTTTGCTGAGGGCACACTGAGGTGGGGGCCCCTGAGCTCTCAGCTACTCTGGGGCCAGAGATTGGGAAGACACCATTTTTATTCTCGTCCTCCAAAGCTGTATGAAAAGCTTTAAGGGAGCAAAAGCCACCCAGAGCAAACCCAAGCAGATTACTTAGCCTGGCCCCTGACAAGGGCGTTGCAATTCCACCTCGGGCAAAGACATTTGAGAATCACTGCAATAGGCCCCTGCCCCAGAGGATCAGCAAGAACATCCACCCAACACCAAGTTTACTAATCAGAACCTCAAAATAGCACCACTAGGGGAATACAGCACATAGAACTCATGGCTTTTTTCCTATGATTCTTTAGTCTTACAAAGTAAAATATTTGAAATTTTCTTAATTTTTTCTTTTTCTATTTTTTTAATCTTTCCCCTTTCCTATTTTAACCAACATCTTATCAGTACCTTTTTTAAAATCATTTTTTTAATTTTCATTTTTAGAGTCAAATTCTATTCCTTCTTCGTATTTACCCTTACAGTGTGTGTGTGTGTGTGTGTGTGTGTGTGTGTGTGTGTGTGTTTTCTCTCTTTCTTTAAAATTTTGGGAGGCAGTTTCTTCTAACAGACCAAAATACACCCAAAATCAAGTACTGACTGCTAGGGTCCTAATCAATGCAGACATTAGTAAGATGTCAGAACTAGAGTTCAGAATGACAATTATAAAGATACTACCTGGGCTTGAAAAAAAGCATAGAAGATACTAGAGAATCCCATTCTAGAGAAATAATAAAACTAAAACCTAACCAAGTTGAAATTTAAAAAAGCTGTTAATGAGGTGCAATAAAAAATGGAGGCTCTTCATACTAGGATAAATGAGGCAGAAGAGAGAACTAGTGATATAGAAGACCAAATGATAGAGAATAAAGAAGCTGAAGAAAAGGTAACTGCTGGATCACAAGAGGAGAATTCAAGAGATAAGTGGTACCGTAAGATGAAACAATATTAGAATAATTGGCATGCCAGAAGAAGGAGGAGAGAGGGGGGCAGAAGGTATATTGGAGCAAATTATGGCAGAGACCTCCCCTACTTTGGGAAAGGAAACATCCATCAAAATCTATGAGGCACAGAGAACACCCCTCAAAATCAATAAAAATAGGTCAACACCCTGTCATCTAATAGTAAAATTTACAAGTCTCGCAGGCAAGGAGAAAATCTGGAAAGCAGCTGAGGACAAGAGGTCTGTAACATACAATGGTAGAAATATTAGATTAGCAACAGACCTAAGCACAGAGACCTGGCAGGACAGAAAGGACTGGTGTGATATATTCAGAGCACTAAATGAGAAAATTATGCAGCCAAGAATACTATATTTAGCTAGGCTGTCACCGAAAATAGAAGTAGAAATAAAAACTTCCAGTTCAAACAAAACTAAAAGTATTTGCAAACACCAAACCAATCCCACAGGAAATTTTGAAAGGGGTCCTCTAAGCAAAGAGAGAGCCTAAAAGTAACAGACCAGAAAGGAACAGAGACAATACACAGTAATAGTCACCTTATAGGCAATACAATGGCTCTAAATTCGTATCTTTCAGTAGTTACCCTGAATGTAAATGGGCTAAATGCCCCAATCAAAAGACATAGGGTATCAGAATGGCTGAAAAAACAAGACCCATGAACATGCTATCTGCAAGAAACTCATTTTAGACCCACAGACACCTCCAGATGTAAAGTGAGAAAGCTGGGATAGCAATCCTTGTATCAGATAAATGAGATTTTAAGCCAAAGACTATAATAAGAGATGATGAAGGACACTATATCATACTTAAAGGGTCTGTCCAAAAAGATCTAACAATTTTAAATATGCATGTCTCTAACATGGGATCAACCAATTATATAAGCCAATTAATAACAAATTCAAAAAAAATATCAACAATAATGCAATAATAGTAGGGAAATGGACAAATCATCTAAGCAAAAAAATCAACAAGGAAATAAAGGCTTTAAATGTCACGCTGGACCAGATGGACATCACAGATATACTCAGAACATTCCATCCCAAAGCAATAGATTACACATTCTTGTCTAGTTCACATGGAACATTCTCCAGAATAGATCACATTCTAGGTCACAAATCAGGTCTCAACTGGTATCAAAAGCTTGGGATCATTCCCTGCATATTTTCAGACCACAATGCTCTGAAGCAAGAACTCAATCATAAGAGGAAAGTTGGAAAGAACCCAAATACATGGAGGCTAAAGAGCATCCTACTAAAGAATGAATGGGTCAACCAGGAAATTAAAGAATTAATAAAATTCATGGAAACAAATGAAAATGAAAACACAATTGTTCAAAAGCTTTGGGACACAGCAAAGGAGGTTCTGAGAGAAAGTATATAGTGGTGCAAGCCTTTCTTAAGAAGCAAGAAAGTTCTCAAATACACGACCTAACCCTATACCTAAAGGAGCTGGAGAAAGAACAGCAAAGAAAGTGTAAACCCAGCAGGAGAAAAAAAATAATAAAGGTCAGAGTAGAAATCAATAAAATAGAAACCAGAAGAACAGTAGAACAGATCAATGAAACTAGGAGCTGGTTCTTTGAAAGAGTTAATAAGATTGATAAACCCCTGGCCAGACTTATCAAAAAGAAAAGAGAAAGGACCCAAATTAATAAAATCATGAGTGACAGAGGAGAGATCACAACCAACACCAAGGAAATACAAACAATTATAAGAACATATTATGAGCAGTTATATGCCAGCAAGTTTGATAATTTGAAAGAAATGGATGCATTCCTAGAGACATATAAACTACCACAACTGTACCAGGATGAAATAGAAAACCTGAACAGACCCATAACCAGTAAGGAGATTCAAGCGGTCATCAAAAATCTCCTAACAAACAAGAGCCCAGGGCCAGATGGCTTCCTAGGGGAATTCTACCAAGCATTTAAAGAATAATTAATTCCTATTCTCCTGAAACTGTTCCAAAAAATAGAAATGGAAGGAAAACTCCCAAACTCATTTATGAGGCCAGCATTGCCTTGGTCACAAAACCAGACAAAGACCCCATTGAAAAAGAGAATAACAGACCAATATCTTTGATGAACACAGATGCAAAAATTCTCACTAAAATACTAGCCAATAGGATCCAACAGTACATTAAAAGGATTATTCACCATGACCAAGTGGGATTTATTCCAGGGCTGCAAGCTTGGCTCAACATCCACAAATCAATCAATGTGATACAATACATTAATAAAAGAAAGAACAAGAACCATATGATACTCTCAACAGATGCTGGAAAAGCATTTGACAAAGTACAGCATCCTTTCTTGATCAAAACTCTTCAAAGTGTAGGGATAGAGGGTACATACCTCAGTATCATCAAAGCCATCTATGAAACACCCACCACGAATATCATTTTCAATGGAGAAAAACTGAGAGCTTTTCCGCTAAGGTCAGGAACACAGCAGGGATGTCCATTATCACCACTGCTATTCAACACAGTACTAGAAGTCCTAGCCTCAGCAATCAGACAACAAGAAGAAATTAAAGGCATCCAAATCGGCAAAGAAGAAGTCAAACTATCACTCTTTGCAAATGGTATGATACTTTATGTGGAAAACCCAAAAACATGGCAGGGCTGTCCATCTTCACCACTGCTATTCAGGATAGTACTAGATGTCCTAGGATGCCTCAGGAGTCAGACAACAAAAAGAAAATCATTCAAACTGGCAAAGAAGAAGTCAAACTCTCCCTCTTTGCAGATGATATGATACTTCATGTGGAAACCCAAGAGTCCACTCCAAAACTGCTAGAACTCATATAGGAATTCAGTAAACTCTCAGGATATAAAACTAATGCACAGAAGTCAGTTGAATTTCTATACACCAACAACGAGACAGAAGAAAGAGAAATTAAGGAGTGAACCCCATTTACAATTGCACCCAAAACCATAAGATACCTAGGAATAAATCTAACCAAAGGCTCAAAGAATCTGTTCTCAGAAAACTATAGAATACACATGAAAGAAATTGAGGAAGACACAAAGAAATGGAAAAAAGGTTCCATGCGCATGGATTGGAGAACAAATATTGTGAAAATGTCTATGCTATCTAGAGCAGTCTACACATTTAATGCATTCCATATCAAAATACCATAACTTTTTTCAAAGAAATGGAACAAATAATCCTAAAATTTATATGGAACCAGAAAAGAGCCCGAATAGCCAGAGGAATGTTGAACAAGAAAACCAAAGCTGGCGGCATCACAATTCCGGACTTCAAGCTCTATCACAAACCTGTAATCATCAAGAGAGTATGATACTGGCACAAAAACAGACACATAGATCGATGGAAGAGAATAGAGAGCCCAGCAATGGACCCTCAACTCCACAAGATTAGTTGACTTGGTCAACTAAACAAGACTAGTTGATCTGGTCAGTTAATCTCCAACAAAGCAGGAAAGAATATCCAATGGAAAAAAAAGACAGTCTCTTCAACAAATGGTACTGGGAAAATTGGACAGCCACATGCAAAAACTGAAACAGGACCATTTCCTTACACCACACACAAAAATAGACTCCAAATGGATGAAAGACCTCAATGTGAGAAAGGAATCCATCAAAATCCTTAAGAACACAGGCAGCAACCTCTTTGACCTCAGCTGCAGCAACTTCTTCCTAGAAACATCACCAAAGGCAAGGGAAGCAAGGGTTAAAATGAACAATTGGGACTTTGTCAAGATCAAAAGCTTTTGCACAGCAAAGGAAACAGTCAACAAAACCAAAAGACAACTGACAGAATGGGAGAAGATATTTGCAAATGACATATCGGATAAAGGGCTAGTATCCCAAATCTATAAAGAACATCTCAAACTCAACACCCAGAGAACAAATAATCCAATCAAGAAACGGGCAGAGGACATGAACAGACATTTCTGCAAAGAAGACATCCAAATGGCCAAAGGACACATGAAAAAGTGCTCCACGTCACTCGGCATCAGGGAAATACAAATCAAGACCTCAATGAGATACCACCTCACAGGTAGAATGATGGTCTGGATGGTTAAATCAGGATAGTTAAAATAAACAAGTCAGGAAATGACAGGTGTTGGTGAGGATGTAGAGAAAGGGGAACCCTCCTACACTGTTGGTGGGAATGCAAGCTGGTGCAGCCACTCTGGAAAAGAGTATGGAGGTTCCTTAAGAAGTTAAAAAATAGAGCTACGCTATGACCCAGCAATCACACTACTGGGTATTTACCCTAAAAATACAAATGTAGTGATCCGAAGGGGTCACATGCATCTGAATGTTTATGGCAGCAATGTCCATAATAGCCAAACTATGGAAAGGGCCTAGAAGTCCATCAACAGATGAATGGATAAAGAAGAAGTGACATATATATGGAATATTATGCAGCCTTCAAAGAAATGAAATCTTGCCATTTGCAGTGAGGTGGATGGAACCTAGAGGGTATTATGCTAAACAAAATAAGTCAGTCAGAAAGACAATTATCATATGATCTCACTGATATGAGGAATTTGAGAAACAAGACAGAAGATCGTAGAGGAAGGGAGGAAAAATGAAACAGAATGAAACCAGAGAGGGAGAAAAACTCTTAATAGACTTTTAATCTCAGGGTACAGACTGAGGGTTGCCGGAGGGCAGGGAGGTGGAAGGGATGGGGTGGTCGGGTGATGGATGTTGCAGAGGGTATGTGCTATGTTGAGTGCTGTGAATTGTGTAAAACTGATGAATCACAGACCTGTACCCCTGAAACAAATACATTATATGTTAATAAAAATATATATAAATAAAATTAAATAAAAGAGAAGAGGGAATTTGGTTATGTATTTCAATTTTGATCTTATAACTATTTCTTCTTTCATTTTTTTTAATTAACATATAATGTATTATTTGCCCTAGGAGTACGGGTCTGTGAATCGTCAGGCTTACACACTTCACAGCACTCAACCATAGCACATACCCTCCCCAAAGCCTATAACCCAACCACCCTCTCCATACCCCACCTCCCCTGGGCAACCCTTAGTTTGTTTTGTGAGATTAAGAGTCTCTTATGGTTTGTCTCCCTCCCAATCCCATCTTGTTTCATTTATTTCTTTTCTACCCCCCATACCCTCCCACTTTGCCTCTCAAATTATGCTGAGCGAAATAAGTCGGTCAGAGAAAGATTATTATCATATGGGCTCCCTGATATGAGGAATCTATTTCTTCTTTTAGAAGTATTCTCTCAACCAGTAAAATAAGCTTTAGGGCAGAAAAGCAACATAGATTGAAAGAATTAGCACAGTTCCTTAAAACTGTATGCATTCTCATTACAGTTTCCCAAATGGGGAAAATTCTGTTGTTTAATAATTAACAGTTGAAATTGCATTGCAGATTTGAGATTAACTGGGACAGATTGTTTTCTCCATACTATCAGTTGCATAAAACAGTAAGAGAACTTACTAGTTCTCTAGAATAGGAATGTTATTTGGAAGTGATTTGGCATTTCTTCTTCTCATTGGTGCTGACATAACCCACTACAAGTTCTGCTTATTCTAGGGGGATCATCACCACTTGGCAAGGCTTGGATTCATCTCTTATTGTCTTCTTTGTAAACATTGAGAAATTGCAATTTTCAGTTCTTTACCTTTTTTTACTTCCTTCCTTTCCTTATTCTCTTCTCTTGCTTTTTGTTGTATTAACATAAAGAACATCAAGGGTAAACATCTGTCCTTTCTGCTTAAACTATTTTTCTGAGTTAATTCTTTATTCCATTTCTTCTCTCTCAAAGGGAACTTATAATTCTTAAAAGTTAGTGTTTGCTTCTACTTCTTTATTTTTAAGGAAATAACTTTTCAGTATCAACTGTGTATAAGACAAAATGTTCATTCTTTTACTTCTCCCTAATTGTTGAGTGCATAGGCCACTTCTTAATTTTGAAACAATCCCTCTCATGGTTTTTATTACTAACAATGTTTGAAATTGTATTGGGGTGCCTGGGTGGTTCTGTCGGTTAAGCATCCAACTCATGATTTCATCCCAGATCATGATCTCGTGGGTCATAGGATTAAGCTCCCCTTCGGCCTCCATGCTCAGTGTGGAGTTTGCTTGAGTCTCTCTCTGCCCCTCCCCCCACTCACATGCTCTCTCTTTCTCTGTCTTGCTCTCTCTTTCAAATAAATAAATCTTTTTAAAAATGCTTGTGGTTTTACAAGTAATACATGGGTACATTCTCCATATTAAAAAATAAATGTGAAAAAAGAAATTAAGAAATAAAAATGAAACAGAAAAAATTAATACCCATTCGAATCACCTTCTCATTTTTTTCTCATTTGCTTTCACACTGCCCCAGAAATAACTTTTTAATCAGAGGGGTATCAAAACTTTTTATACTTTTCTATAAAAACACAGTAAATGAAATCCTAACAGTTTGTAAGTGGTGTATGTGTGCACAAGTGTTTAATTAAGAAAAGAAGAGAGAAACTTGACAAGCTGCTTATAAAATTTATATAGAATTGATATGCAAAGGCCAAAAATAACCAAGATGTTCTTGAATAAAGAAAAAAAAAGTGGAAAGACCTGTTCTATAAATATCATGTCTTAGAATGACATAATTAAAGTACTGCATTATTGGTGCAATAATTAACAGACCAGTGTAACAGAATATAAGCCCCAAAAATAGCAACACACATGTGGACACTTGGTATATGAGAGTTTGTACTACATACTAGTTGAAAAATTCTTTTTTTCAATAAATGATGCTGGGACAGTAGGCTATCTGTACTTTAAAAAAAATGAAGCTGTTTTTTCTGTCTCATAGAGTATACAAAAATCAATTCTAAGCTTAATGGAGACCTAAATATGAAAGGCAAAAACCGTAAAGTTTTTTATAGAATGATGTAGGCCAGTGTTTTCATTATGTTGGGTTAAGGAAGGATTCCTTTTAAAACTTAATTGAAGTAAAATTCACATAACATAAAATTCACCATTTTAACCATTTTAAAGAATACAGTTCAATGGCTTTTGATACACTCACAGTGTCAGGCAACCGTCCCCTCTACCTAATTCCAGAATATTTTATCACTCCCCCACCCACCAAAAAACACCATACCAATTAGTCAGTCATGCCCCATAATCCTTTTCCTCACCTTCTGACAACCACTAATTTGCTTTCTGTCTGTGTGGATTTGACTACTCTGGACATTACATACAAATGGAATCATACAATATGTGGCTTTTTATGCCTAGGTGCTTTTGCTTAAGATCATGTTTTCAAGGTTCATCTGTGTTGTCACATATATCAGAACTCCTTTTTATGCCTGCACAATATTCCATTGTGTAGGAACACCACATGTTGTTTAGCCACTGATCAACTGACAGACACTGGGAGTGGTTCCACTTTTTGGTAATTAAAATAATGCTGGTATGAACATCTGTGTACAAGTTTTGGATTGAATACTATTTTTCCATTCTCTTGGATATACACCTAGGAATAGCATTGTTGAATCATATGATAATTCTGTTTAACTTTTTGAAGAACCACAAAACTGTTTTCTGCTGAAATATATCATTTTACATACCCAACAGCAATATATGAGGTTCCAGTTTCTCTACATACTCAACATTTGATATTTTCCTTAAAACGAAACAAAACACAATAAGGGATGCTTCAGTGTCTCAGTCAGTTAAGTGTCTGCCTCAGCTCACATCGTGATCTTAGGGTCCTGGGATCTTGAATCCCATGTCAGTCTCCTTGCTCATTGGGAGCCTGCTTTTCCCTCTGCCTGCTGATTGCTCTCTCTCTCCTTCTCTCTTTGACAAGTAAATTTTTTAAAAAAATGAAACTATAGTCATTGAGTGGGTGTGAAGTGGTATCTCATTGTGGTTTGATTTACATTTCCCTAATGTCTAATTATGATGAACATCTTTTATTGCTGCTCTTTGCCCTTTTGTACATCTTTTTAAAAGAAATGTCTATTCAAGTCTTTGCCTCTTTTAAAGAATGAGCTCATTTTAAAATGGATTATTTGTCTTTTGTTGTTGAGTTGTAAATGTTCTTTATATATTCTGGGTACTAGACCACTATCAGATACATGACTTGCATATATTTTTTCCCACTCAGTAGCCTGTCTTTTCTACTTTTCTTGATAATGTCCCTTGATGCACTGAAGTTTTAATTTTTTTTTTTAGATTTTATTGTTTATTTATTGAGAGAGACAAAGCAAGAGTGGGGAGGAGCAGAGAGGGAGGGAGAAAGAATATCAAAGAGACTCCATGCAGAGCGAAACCTGATGTGGGGCTTGATCTCACCACCCTGCAATCGACCTGAGCTGAAATCAAGAGTGGGATGCTTAACCAACTGAGCCACCCCGTCACCCAAAGTTTTCAATTTTGATGAAATCTTATTTGTGTAAATTTTCTCTTGTTCCTTGTATTCTTGGTATCATATCTAAGAATCTATTACCAAATGTAAAGTAATGAATATTTTCCCATTTTCTCCTAAGTATTTTATCACTTTAGCTCTTATATTTAGGTCTTTGGTTCATTTAGAATAATTCTTATATATGGTGTCAGATAGGGATCCAACTTCATTTTTTTGAGCGTGGATATCCAGTTGTTCTGACACAGTTTATTGAAAAGCCTGTTCTTTCCCATTAATGGTCTTAGCACCTCTGTCAAAAATCAATTAACCATAAATGTAAAAGGGTTTATTTCTGGACTCTCAGTTCTGTTGCACTGATTTGTATGTTTATCCTTATGCCAGTATTACACTGTTTTGATTGCCTTTGTACCATTTAAGTAAGTTTTGAAATTAGAAAGTTTCAATCTTCCAACTTACTTTTTCAAGATGGTTTTGGCTATAGGGACTCCTTGGGATTCCATACGAATTTTAGGATGGGTTTTTCTATTTTAGCAAAAAATTTTGTTGGTATGTAGGGTTTGCATTGAATCTGTGGATCCATTTGGGTAATATTGCCATCTTAACAATATACATCTTTCCCATTTTGTTTTTTGGGTTGGTTTTGTGTGTGTGTGTGTGTGTGTCCTTAAGTTTTGTAATTTTCAGTGTAGTTTGCACATTATTGATTAAATGTATTCCTTAATGTTTTATTCTCTTTCATGCTATTCTAAATGAGGTTGCTTTGTTGATTTTCTTTCTGAATTTTTCAGTGTTAGTGTATAAACATACAACTAATATTAGTGACCTTGTGTATCTTACAACTTTGCTGAATTTATTAGTTCTAATCTTTCTATGAATTATGGGATGTTATATATATAACATCGTGTCATCCATGAAGATATAGTTTTATTTCTTCCTTTCCAATTTGGATGCCTTTTATTTCTTTCCCTTCTCTAATTTCCCTGGCTAGAACTTGCAGTACAATGTTGAAAAGAAGTGAAAGAAGACATCCTTGATCCTGTTCGTAGGGAGGAGTTTCTTCTCTCTTATCATTAAAAGTAGGGTCTTAACTATGAATTTTTCTTAGATGCCCTATATCAGATTGGGAAGTTGCCTTCTATTTATTTGTGGTTTTCTTTGTGTTTTTATCATGAAAGGGTGTTCAAATTTGTCAAATGCATTTTCTACAACAATTGAGATGATCATGGGGATTTTTTTTCATTCCGTTAATGTGTTGATTATATTTCTGATTATGCTGATTATATTTCTTATGTTAAAACATACTTACCCTTGGAATAAATCCCACTTGGTCATGGTATGTAATCATTTTAATATGCTTTTGGATTCAGTTTCCAGTATTTTATTTAAGATCTTTCTATATATACTCATAAAGAATATTGGTCTATAATATTCTTTTCCCATGATGTGTTTATTTGTCTTTGGTATTACAGTAATACCCCATAAAATGAGTTAAAAAATGTTCCCGCCTCTTCAGTTTTGTGGAAGAGTTTATAAAGGATTTGTGTTAATTCTTTTTTTGAAACATTTGATAGAATTCTTTAGTGAGACCATCTGGTCCTGAGTTTTTCCTTGTTGAAAGTTTTTTTGATTATTGATTGATATTTGTTACATGTTTACTCCAGATTTTCTAGTTCTTGTATCAATTTTCATAATTTCTGGGTTATCTGGGTTATCTAATTTTTGGCATACAACTGTTTATAATATTATAATTTTTATTTCTGTGACATCAATAGTAATATGCCCACTTTTATTCCTGATTTTAGAAATATGAGTTTTCTTTCCTTATTCTCAGTCAGTCTGGGTAAAAGTTTTGTCAATTCTATTGCTCTTTCCAGAGAACCAACTTTGGTTTTGTTAATTCTTTCAGTATCTTTCTGTTCTCTATTTTATCTTTGTTATACTTTTTATTAGTTCTTTCCTTCTCTTTGCTTTAGGTTTAGTTTGGTTTTGGTTTTGGTTTTGGTTTTTTTTTTTTTTTTTTAGTTCTTTATTTAATTCTTATTTCTTTTTAGTTCTTTAAGGTAGAAGGTTAGCATATTGATTTGAAATCTTCTTTTTTAAAGTACGTATTAGTAGTTACAAATTTCCCTCTGAACACTATTGTTACTGCACCTGTAAGTTTGGATATATTGTGTTTTTGTTTTCATTTTCATTCATGTCAAAATATTGTAATTTCATTTGCGATTTCTTCCTTGACTGATCAGTTAAGAATATGTTTAATTTCCACATACTTGTAAATTTGCGAATTTCTCTCTATATTGTTTTCTGTATTCATTATGGTCAGAGAAGATACATTGTATGATTTTAGTATTTTAGTAAGACATATTTTGTGGCTTAACAATTAGTCTACCCTGGAAAATGTTCCCTGTTCACTTGAGAAAAATGTATATTTTACTGTTACTGGGTAGATTTTCTCTATGATTGTTGATTTATACTGTTGTTCAAATCTGTTTTATTTGTTGATCTTACTAGTTGTTCTGACCATTGTTGAAAGTGAAACATTGATGTCTCCTTCACTATTATCATTGGACTTTTTCTCCAATACTGTTAGTTTTTGCTTCATATATTTTAGGGCTTTTATTTGGTGTGTGTATGTTTATGATTCTTATATTTTCTGGTGGATTGACCTTTTTATCATTACTTTTTCTCTTTGTCTCTTGGAACAGTTTTGGTCTTAATGTCCATTTTGTCTATATTATTAGAGCCATTCTAGCTCTCTTAATTACTGTTTGCATAGAAAAAAATCTTTCCTTCTTTCACCTCCGACCTGTTTGTCTTTGGAGCTAAAGTATATACTTAGATCATGTTTTTTTTTTAATCCATTCTGCTAGTCTCTACCTTTTAATTGGGTAGTTTAAACCAGTTACATTTATTGTAATTACTAAAAAGGTAATGTTTTGTTTTTCCAGTTTATTATTTTCTGTATGTCCCATTTTCTCCATTACTTCCTTCAATATTGATTAATAGATGTTTTCTAGTGTGTCATTTTCATTTTTTCCTCATTTCTTTTGGGAAATTTTTTTTAGTTATCCTTTTAGTGGTTGCTCCAGGGGTTAAAATTAACATCTTACTTTGTAACAGTCTAGTTTGATTAATACCAAATTAGTTTAAATATTATGCAAAATCTTTGCCTAATCTCACTAACTTATGTTATTGTTTTCGCAAAATACATATTTATACCTTGTGTGCCCACCAACACAGATTTATAATTATTATTTTATATAGTTTTCTTTTTAAACTGTATTGATTTACAAGCCAAAATATGTATTACTTTTATATCTACCTATTTGAGCACCAGTGTTATTTCTTCGTGTGAATTCCAAATTACTGTGTAGTGTCCTTTCATTTCATCCTGAAGTACTCTTAACATTTCATCTAGGGAAGGAAGGTCTGTTAGTATTGAACTTTCAACTTTTGTTTTTCTGATAATACTTTTATTTCTTTTCATTTTTGAATTATAGTTTTGCCAGATACAAAATTTCTGGTTGACAGATCATTTTCTTCCAGCATTTTGAACATGTTATTTTGCTTCCTATTGGCATCTATTGTTTCTGCTGAAAAATCAGCTGTTAATTTTATTGAGGCGCTCTTATATAGGTTGCTTCTCTCTTGCTGCTTTTAGAATTCTTTGTCTTTCAACAGTTTATTATAGTGTGTCTTGGTTTAGATCTCTATCTAACCTGGAATTGTTGAGCTTTTTGGACATGTAGATTTATGTCTTTCATCATATTTGGAAAATTTTCAGTCAATATTTTCTCTGCCTCTTTCTCTCCTCTCCTTTTGGGACTCCCATTACGGATAATTTGGTGCATATATTAGTGTCCTCCCATAGTTTTCTGAAGTTCTCATTTTTCTTCATTCTTTTTTTCTTTCTGCTCAGATTGGTTATTCTCAATTGATATATCTTTAAGTCACTAATTCTTTCTTCTGCTTGCTCAAATCTGCTGCTGAATCCATCTAGAGAATTTTTTATTTTAGTTTTATGGTTTAACCTCAAACAACACAGGTTTGAACTGTGTGGATCCACTTATATGTGCATTTTTTTCAATAGACATAGTATAGTACTGTAAATGTAGTTTCCTTATGATTTCCTTTTTTTAGCTTCTTTTTCCTTATGATTTTCTTAATAACATTTTCTCTTCTCTAGCTTACTTTATTGTAAATACAATATATAACACATATATGAAATATATGTCAGCTGACTGTTTATTCGTAAAGCTTCCAATCAACAGTAGGTAATTAGTAGTTACATTTTAGGGAGTCAAAAGTTATACACAGATTTGTGACTGCACAGAGGGTTGGCACCCTTAACCCCTGCATTGTTCAAGAGTCAACTATTCTTTTCAACTTTAGAATTTCCATTTGTTTCCTTTTTATTATTTCTACTCTTTATGCTTTTCCTCATTGGTGAGACATCTTTCTCATGCTTTGTTTAGTTCTTTGTCCATGATTTTCTTTGGCTCTTTCAAAATATTTTAAATAGTTGATTTTTTTTTTCATTTCAAGTTTTTGTTTAAATTCTAGTTAACATACAAATTAATATTGATTTCAGGAGTAAAATTTGGTAATTTATCACTTACATATAATACCCAGTGCTCATCACAACAGGTGTCCTCCTTAATACCCATCACCCATTTAGCCCATCTTCTACCCATCTCCTTCCATCAACCCTCAGATTGATCTCTATGGTTAAGAGTCTCTTTTTATTTGTTTCCCTTTCTTTTCCCTTCCCTTATGTTCATCTGCTTTGTTTCTTAAATTCTACATATGAGTAAAATCATATGGTATTTCTCTTTCTCATTGGCCTATTTTGCTTAGCATAATATACTGTAGCTCCATCCACATTGTTGCGAATGGCAAGATTTCTTTCTTTCAGATGTCTGAGTAGTATTCCATTTTATATGTACCACATCTTTATCCTTTTATCCATTGATGGACATTTGGACTCTTTCCATAATTTGGCTGTTGTTGAAAAGGCTGCTATTGGGGTGCATCTGTCCCTTCAAATCAGTATTTTTGTATCCTTGGGTAAACAATCCTAAAATTTATAGGGAACCACAAAAGACCCCAAGTAGCTAAAATAATCTTGAAAAAATAAATAGTTGATTTAAAGAATTTCAGTAGTCAGCCTAGTATCTGAGCTTTCTCAGAAATAGTTTCTATTTTTTCCTCTTTTTTTTTTTTTCTATATATGGGCCACACTTTCTTACTTCTTTGCATAGCTTATAATTTTTGTTGCAAACTGGACATATTGAATATTATAAGTGGAAACTCTGGAGCTTAGATTCTTCCCCCTCCCTGGGGCATTTTGATTTATTGTTTAACTTTTCTTGTCAAGGCTGTTATTAATTATTGGTTACTGAAGTCTCTGTTCCAATAGCTATGTGGTCAGCTAGTGATTCAACAGAGATTTCCTTAATGAGGAAAATGATGTACATTTTCTGTACAAGTGTACAGAAAAAGAACATCTCTTATTCTTTGTACTTGGACTCTTTGTATGTATCAGGGCATACCTTTGACACTCAGCCAGTTTACAGCTCTTAGCCTTCACTTCCTGCTTTTGCAGACTCTGAAGTTCAGCAAGAGTTGAAAGATTAGGTAAAGTCTTCTGAGGATGTGGCTAACCCTGAGCATAAACATGAACCTTTGGATTCCCAGGAATATACTTTTTAAAGTCCCTATGCCTGAAAGCATTTCATTACATAGCCTTTCCTTCCAACTTTCTAAGTAAATGTACTCTTTATCCCAACTGTCATCCCATGCCCAGAGAGCAGTAGCTAATATATTTGCCTTTATATTTTAGAATAATACCACTTTCTGGTTAGCTGCAGAAGCCCAGGGGAAGTTCCAGGTTAGGGGAAATAAAAGCAAACCCTATGTGTCCTTCACTAAGCCACTGAACATATTGAAACAAAGAACTGCAATTCTTGAGAATAAGGTTTGTTCTCCCTCCAGTACTAAGAATGCTTACCAGGAATGTGGGCTGTGTCTTCAAGTGTGCCACTGACTTGTTTGATGGAGGAATAGTTGTTTTGGGTTGGGTTTTTTTGTTTTTGTTTTTGTTTTTTGTTTGTTTGTTTGTTCTTGATTAAGCATTCACCTGGTTGCTATAAACTTTTGGTTTATAGATTTCTGGTAAAGTTGACTCTGACCATTTTTGCTAGTTTCGTTACCTCTTTCTTGGAGTGATCGACTTTTGGCAATTCTTTCTGTGCCATTTCCATTGGATTCCTCTTAAGACACAAAACCCACTAACTATAAAGGAAAATATTGATAGATTTAACTAAATTAAAATATTCTTTTAGCCATAAGACATGATTAAGTAAGACAACAAGCTACAGAAGAGGAATAGATGCTTTCACCATATAAACTGATGAAGGACAGGTATCCAGAATATGTACTAAAAAATAACAATTCAGTAAAAAAGGACAACCCAATAAGGGAAAATTTGTCCAAAAAGATTTAAAAAGGGACTTTATAAAAAAAGAACATCTAAATGCCTGATAAACATATAAAATATGCTTTTTCTCTTAACAGTTGGGGAAAGTAACATTAAAACAATTACAATTACCAGACATTTAAAAAATTGCTTATATTGACAATACTAGATAGAGATATGTTTTAGAGTAGGAAGAACTATCACCATTTTCTTTTGACAGACATATAAGTTGGCTTAACCAATTTGGAAATCTGTAAAAGGGTATGGCTAGACAATAACCAGCAATTCTGTTCCTGAATATATATATATACACATATATATATATGTGTATATATATATATCTCCTGAAATTAATGAATGTAGAACACATGATAATACTAGAATGTCCATAGTAACATTGTTTATATATCCCCAGAAAATAGAAATAGTACAAATGCCCATCAGCTGAATAATCCAGTTTCACTGCCTCCATTTCCTTACCTCCAATTTTTTTTTACCTTTTGTCATCAGGTATCTGTCTTCATCAAATAATGAAATAGCTGTCTCTCAGACAACTATTAACTACCTCCATCTTGTTCTTTTTCCCTTTTTATGGCTTGTTAAATTTTATCTATATGTATCTTTAGGATCTCATCTATTTCTGCAGCTTTCACAACCATATATTTGCAAAGAATTTCTAAGTCTTCATCTTTTGTGTAAGTTTATTTTTTGAGAAGGTGGAAAATTTTTATTCCTAGGCTACTTAATGACATTGCAAATTTATGGTTGCCAATATTAACTGGATCCACATTGTTGATAATTCCTTCCCATAATCTTTAGTTATCCTCCCTGTTTATTCACCAATGCTTATATCCAATATTGATCACTCTCCTAAACTTATTTTTCCCACTTATATTTCCCCATTTTTCTCATTAATAGGTCTTCACTTCAAGAACCAAAGGAAGGAAAAATAGTGAATGTCTCCCTTCTTTTCTTGCAAATTACCCTGCTTTATCATCCCACTTGCTTCCTCAACTCACTTCTGCCCTTTTTACTATACTAGTAACTTCTTTAATTGCCAGATCAAATGGCTTTTTTGAAGATTTTTATTTAAATTCCAGTTCATTAATAATTCATTAATTATTCCAGTGTAATATTAGTTTGAGATGTACAATATAATAATTCAGTAGTTCCGTACAATATCCAGTGCTCATCACAGCAAGTACACTACTTAATTCCCATCACTTATTTTACCCATCCCCCCCCCCCCCCCGCAGCCCACTTAACCTCCCTCTGGTAACCATTAGTATGTTCTCTATAATTAATAGTCTGTTTCATGGTTAGCCTCCATCTCTTTTTTTTCCCCCTTTGCTCATTTGATTTGTTTCTTAAATTCCACATATGAGTGAAATTGTATGGTATTTGTCTTTCTCTGACTTATTTCACTTAGCATAATACTATCTGTCTCCATCCACATCATTGCAAGTGGCAAGATTTCATTCTTTTTATGGCTAAGTAATATTCCATAGTGTGTGTGTCTGTGTCTGTGTGTCTGTGTGTGTGTGTGTGTGTGTGTGTGTGTGTGTATACCACATCTTTTTTATCCATTCATCAATTGATGGACATTGGACTACTTCTATAATTAGGCTGTTGTATATAATGCTGTTATAAACATCAGGGTGCATGTAAGCCTTTTAGTATTTTTGTATTCTTTGGCTAAATACCTAGTACTGCAATTGCTATATTGTAGAGTAGTTCTATTTTTGACTTTTTGAGGGACCACCATACCATTTCCCAGAATCGCTGTACCAATTTTCATTCCCACTGACAGTGTAAGAGGATTCCCATCTCTCTACATCCTCGCCAATACCTGTTGTTTCTTATTGTTGATTTTAGCTCTTCTGAGAGGTGTGAGGTGATATCTCATTGTAGTTTTGATTTGCATTTCCCTGATGAAGTGAAGTTGAGTATCTTTTCATGTGTCTGTTTTCCATCTGTATATCTTCTTTGGAAAAATGTCTATTCATGTCTTTGCCCATTTTTAATTGCATTATTTGTTCTTGGGGTGTTGAGTTTTATACGTTCTTTATAGTTTTTGGATACTAACCCTTTATCAGATATGTCATTTGCAAACATCTGCAGTCTGTAGGTTGCCTTTTTAGTTTGTTTGTTGTTTCCTTCACTATTCAGAAACTTTTTTTTTTAATGAGGTCCCAATGGTTTATTTTTGCTTTTATTTCCCTTGCTTTGGGGTCATATCTAGAAAGAAGTTGCTACTGCTGATGTCAAAAGGTTACTGCCTGTGTTCTCTTCCAGGATTTTTATGGTTTCAAGTCTCACATTTAGGTCTTTAGTCTATTTTAAGTTTATTTTTTTTATGGAGTAAGAAAATGGTACAGTTTCATTGTTTTTCTTTTTTTTTAATTTTTGTTTATTTATTTATTTTTATTTATTCTCAGTGTTCTAGAATCCATTGTTTATGCTTCATTGTTTTTCATGTTGCTCTCCAGCTTTCTCAACACTATTTGTTGAAGAGGCTCTCTTTTTCCCATTGGATAGTCTTCCCTGCTTTGTCAAAGACTAATTGACCATATAGATATGAATTCATTTCTGGGTTTTTTATTCTGTTCCTTTTATCTATGTGTCTATTTTTTTGCCAGTATCATACAGTTTTGGTCATTATAACTTTGTGATATAACTTGAAGTCTTGAATTGTGTGGCCTCCAGCTTTGCTTTGCTTTTTCAAGGTTGCTTTGGCTATTTGGGGTCTTTTATGGTTCCATATAAATTTTAGGATTTTTTTTTTAAGATTTCATTTATTTATTTATTTATTTGACAGAGAGAGAGATCACAAATAGGCAGAGAGGCAGGCAGAGAGAGAGAGGGAGAAACAGGCTCCCCACTGAGCAGAGAGCCCGATATGGGGCTCCCATATTCAGGACCCTGGGACCATGACCTGAGCCGAAGGCAGACGCTAATCCTCTGAGCCACCCAGGTGCCCCAAATTTTAGGATTCTTTGTTGTAGTTCTGTGAAAAATACTGTTAGTATTTTGATAGGGATTGCATTGAATGTGTAGATTGCTTTGGATTGTATAGACATGTTAGTAGTATTTGTTCTTCCAATCCATGAGCATAGAATGTTTTTCCATTTGTTTGTGTTATCTTCAGTTTCTTTCACCAATGTTTTATAGTTTTCAGAGTACATGTCTTTCATTTCTTTGGTTCATCTTAATACTAGGTATCTTATTGTTTTGGGTACAATTACAAATGGCATTGAGTCCTTCATTTCTCTTTCTGCTGCTGCTTTTTGGTGTATAGAAATGCAACAGATTTCTGTACATTCATTTTTTTCCTGCAACTTTACTGAATTCTAGCAGTTTTTTGGTGGAGTCTTTCCAGTTCTTGATGGCTGTTTTTCAAGTCTCACCCTACTTATCTTCTCTCCATAGTTGATATTTTATAACATCTCCTTGAAAGTTTCTTCTCTTTTCCCTTCCCTTATGTTCACTCTGTCTTGATTTTCTCTTTTGTGTCTAACAGTTTCTTAAATATATGAAAACTAAATAATTTATCTTCCAAAGTGAAGTACTTTTGAAAGTGAAAAGATATGCTATTTAATAATTGATCCAGTGTGATAGATTTAAATCCTGATTGTTCAACATAGCAAAAATAGGATGTACTGTTTTTTCATTAACAGATTGTTTTTCCCCTTAATTTTTTCTTCTGTTAAGCCTGTAATATGGAGCTCACCTAGAATTATCAGCCATCATCTTTTGTTCCTATACATACTGTTCTTGGATGATCTGAGACATATGCATGATTGAAACATTCACTTCCATTGATAATTCCCAAAGTATATATCCAATCCGTAAATTTTTCCTGTGCTTCAGGCTCATATTTCTAATTGCTCATTGAGTATCTCCAGACTATTATCCTCAAAGAATGTACTTCAAATTTAAGCTTATCTTTCCCCTGAAATATCCTGCTGTCCTGTTTACATTCATACACAGAGAGAAAGATGTGTAGTGTATGTACACATATGTTTGCAAGTCTGAAAATCTGTATATCATACATTCATACTACTTTGTGCGTGTGCTTTCTTAGGTACTGGACATAAAATACTAGCAAAAGCATGGTTTCATCATGACAGCATTCTAGTATGGGAGATAGATGTTGATCAAACTATCACACATATAAATGTAGTATAACTGTAGAAATTGCTATGAAATAGAGGGCCATGGTGTCATGTGAAGTATAATAGGAGCTTTCTTTGAGTTTTTTTTCCCAATACATGGCCTTTTTTTTACTAGATATTAATGGCAACATGTGGCTCTTTTAAATTGGACTATCTACCTCCATTTCTTTACATTATTTATCTCAATTCAATACTCAAATGTGCTAGCAGGTGAGCAATTTTTCTTCTCAGGATTCCCACTGCTATTCACCCTAAGTATGGTAATACTATTTATAAGTCACATAAATTGTTAGGCCCTAAAATGGTAGCGATACCATTGATAATGAGGATATTGGTATGGAAACAAAATAAAAGAGCTTCTATGAAAATTTGTGAGGAAACAGATGATACCTAAGATCAAGAGCACCTTTCTAGTCATAAAGTCTAGTTGCTGCTTCCTTGTTTTCACATAGTAAGTGATATTTACCAGTTGAATTTTAATTGCTTATCTTTTTATCCCACCTGTGTGTGTCCCCTCTGTGTTCAAAACTTAAAAGTGGTCACATTCTCATTTTGAGATTAGAAAACCTAATCCCATTAGTATTAGCCCAGAACAAGAACTAAATTATACATAGCCTGAAATAATAATTTTATAATCAACATAAATAATAATTTTTTAAATTAATAATCCACATTATTAGTCCTTATGTTCATATATTTTTAGAATAGTGATACTCAATTACGTCGATTTTTACCATGTTGATAGATATGGTATAATAATATCAGTAATAATAGTCAATATTTATTGAGTATTTAATACTTTGTAGTGCTAGATAATTTATATGCATTATCTTATTTAATCCTCAACAGTGATCCAGTGAGGTAGATGCTATTGTTATTTTCATTTTTTTTTTTAGGTAAAGGAAATGATGATTTAAAAAGCAGAACCATCAGTGTCCCCAAAGAAGTCATAGCATAGTTAAATGGATAATTAAGAAGAGTTTAATAAGGAAATATAGTGTTTACAAAGGGCAGATTTTAGAGAAAACAGCAAGACACAATGCAGTGCCCTGGGACTAGCAATACTGGGAACCATCAATATCCGTAGTCCTAATGGGGCAAAGGGAGGTAACTGCTACTGAAATCCAGAAAAGAGCTGCAAGCCCGTCAGGTGACCAGGGGCTCTGACTGAGCCAACCTGACCAGGAGCTATGACTTAGCCAACCTGCGGTAACCTGGTAGAGAAGGAGCCAGGAGAATAAAGATTAGACCCTACTCTCTTCTAACCTTTCAGTTTCCTGGCACTGGTTGAACCCAACTAGAAACTAGAGAGCACAGAGTAGCCTGTTGATTCTATCTGTGCAGGTCAGCTTAGAGTCAAGAGGATGAAGAGTGGAGAATCTGAAAGGAAAATGGAAAATATCTAGGAATTAAATTTTTCTTTTTTTTACTGTGTTATGTTAGTCACCATAAAATACATCATTAGTTTTTGAAGGAAAGGAAAAGTGAGTTGGAGAGGGAGACGAACCATGAGAGACTGTGGACTCCGAGAAACAAACTGAACATTTTAGAGGAGAGGGGAGTGCGGGGGGGTGAGCCTGGTGGTGGGTATTAAGGAGGTCATGTATTGCATGGAGCTCTGGGTGTTGTACATAAACAATGAATCTTGGATTTAAATAACTATTAAATGGCAGAGCCAGTACATGAATGCTGAATACTTTGCTCTTTTTTTTTAAAGATTTTATTTATTTATTTGACAGACAGAGATCACAAGTAGGCAGAGAGGCAGGCAGAGAGAGGGGGGGGAAGCAGGCTCCCTGCTAAGCAGAGAGCCCAATGCGGGGCTCGATTCCAGGACCCTGGGATCATGACCTGAGTGGAAGGCAGAGGCTTTAATCCACTGAGCCACCCAGGTGCCCCAACACTTTACTCCTTAACTATAATGCTAGACTGCCTCTCATAAAAAAGTGTCATGAAATACTATTTGGCAAGAGAAAGTATTTTAAAACTGAAGTTTTCTCTCCTATCCCAAATTGTTGGATGCATTTATACTTAACAGTGAGTGAGACCAAATATATGAGAGCTACTCAGCAAAGAATGCCCCGCCAAAAATAAATAAATAAATAAATAAATAAATAAATAAAGTAGGGCATTGATTTTAATATTGTTGATATTTTCAGAACATTAAACTGTCCTTGTTTTTCTTGTTCAGATTCCAGACTCCATCATATCTCGTGGCGTTCAGGTGCTCCCACGAGACACTGCTTCCCTCAGCACTACTCCTTCAGAATCGCCTCGTGCTCAGGCTACATCTCGCCTTTCTACAGCTTCCTGCCCAACACCAAAAGTAGGTACAGTTCCTTGGCACCTTAAACTTGTCCTACTATACGAGTCTGGGAAGTTTAACCAATATTTCCCTCTACTTGTCAAGGTTGGATTGCATGCAAGATAATGCAATGAAAAAATGAATGGACTATAAGATAATTACCACTTACTGTTTCACAGATTCTCAAATTAGGCCAACAGTAAGACAATAGAAATTTCATGTAAAATGTCTACTCCTACATCACAGCTACAGGTATTTTCTGTAGCTCCTGTTTCTTTGTTTTAGACTTGTTATTTTTTAGCATACTCATCAGTATAGATGTGAAGTTATTTGTTTATGCAAAGGATGAATGAATTTCTGGCTGATAAAAAGTAAGATTAACAAAATAAGAAATTTTTTTTTTTTTTTTTTTAGCTTGTCCAGGCTGGGGTAACTCCCTGCTCTAGTATCATTCCAAATTTTTTCAAACATAATCATCTTGGAATGTTGCTGCCTAATACTTGGAAACAAATCTAAATTGATTAGAAGGAAAGTTTTAATGCCAACCTTTGGGGGAGGAAGGAAATTTTTTAGTATTTATTTCTTATAATTTTTCCCAAGTACTGAATCATGTGTGGGAGTTAAAGAGGATTAGACATTTATTTGCTGCCTAACATCTTGATGTATGATAAATTAAGTAGCAGATATAATTGTGGCTGTAACTGCTTTCTTTTGGAATGTCCCTTTCCTGGTTAAATTAGTCATTTGTGCTTTCAAGTTTTCTATATGATGGATCCAATATTAACATGAAAAGATTAACAGTGACATTCCTTCTTATTTAACAAGATATGGTATTAGATATCAGCTGTACACTAAATTTATTCAAGGGATCTGCAGGTAACTTTTCAAACTTACTTGGCTTCTTCTCTGTCATCAGATTTACAACTTATATAGCTGTCTTCCTTAAATCCAACTTTTTCATGAGTTTTAAGAATGTTATAACTGGACTTAACTTAGAAGTGATCTCAAGCAGTTCTTCATATATGTAGTGCAGTTGCTTTTACATACCATGGTACAACCTTCTCAGCAGAGTCCTCACAGTGTTACTGTTGTATATCATCGCTTTTAGATTTGTGTCAAATATAACCAATATGATCTTATAGTTTAAAAAATTATGGTTCTAAATCTTCAATGAAGAAAAACTATAAGAACATTCTAGACATAAAATATATGTTAATGCTATTCAGGTGTTAATGCCATTCAGGTGCCATTCAGGTGCATCTTCAACTGAATGAAAACATGGAGTTCTAAGACTTGAATTGGTTAGAAGAATCTTATTCATGTCTTTTGAATTTTTAAAACAAAAGAATTTATTGTTTACATTAAATCCCAACTGAACAAGCCATACTTATTTCTGAAGTCTGGAAAATAAAGCTAAAAGTTTAGTCCAGTATAAATGTTTAGTCATTCACCAAATATTAAGACCTAAATGTTGGGAATATGGGACTATTCAAGATGCAGTATTCTTTTCCTTAATAATATACCATGAACATAAATATCTATGCTAAATTTAATTAAACATTGTTGTTCTTGAGCCTTTTTAAAACTTTGTAATTATATCCCAATTACAAAAGAAATATTAAATGCTATCCTAAAATAACTTGGCATTCCAAATTTACTAAAGTGAAATCATAAAAATTAAAATATTAACATCTATTAAGTTAATTTGCTCATTACAAAACTTAAGGAGAACAAATAGCTTGTCTTAATATTTTTTCCTTAGTTATCACTTAGATGTTCAAAATAACAATGAATTCAAATAAAGCAGTGTATTTGGGTATCTATTTTTTTTCTAGGATTTTTTTTTCTGTATTTTTACCTAGGAATAAGGTTCTTTTCCTTTTAGATAATTTTTACCTAGAATATATACCTCAAAGATAAAATTAGCACTTCAGTGTAATTTTAAAATTAAACCTCTAAGGCTGAACCAGAATACTAATATAATAAAAAACTAGTTTGAATATTGATTTTTTTTAGAGGAAGTGAAGAAGGTCAAATTAATCTATTGAAAGTCTCAAATTATAAGACTGCTTAATTAAATCTAAACTAGATACTATAATATGTGTTTCTATAACAGTGACAGATATAATCTCTGACCTTGGAGTTTACAGTTTAGTTGATGGTTTATTAAAATAAATAGGTAGGTAAACATAAATCATTCTAATAATTATAATTTCACCATAACAGTTTTAAATTGAAATTTATGCTAAGCAGAAATGAAAAAGTCATACTGATAGAAAATAAGAGGAAAACCTTACTTAGATAGGATTATCAGAGAACACTTGGGATATGAAGGATGAATAAAAGCAAAACAAAAGCTTTTGTGTTGGGTGGAGGTTTTGAGAATTATATTCAACAATAATGACCGCTTTATTTTTGTATCATTTTTTTTAGTAATGACCACTTTAAGCACAGTTGTCACCAGCCAATTATCACCAGTCAAGAACTCTCAGACTAAAACTTCATTACTACATGAAAGCCTAATCCAGTGACTTCATAATCCAACTTCAGATATTACTTGACTTTTATTTAAAAAAATTTTTTTTTTTTTTTTGCCTTTGCCTACAGAATCAGATTGCAAGGACCATAGGTTTTAGCACTTAAATCTATTCTAGGTGAATTGTTTATTTTTATTTTGTAGCATAAAAATTTAGGGCAGAAAAGTTCAAATGCCAGGCTTCTAATTTGAGATATGGGTCAAGGGTGATGTTATTAACTATATTAAGGAATAATATGAGAAGAAACTCATTTTGAGGGTAAGAGAAAGGAGTTAATACATTGTGGTTTTGAATGTATTCAATCTGAGATACTTATGAGACATTCCAGGATTATATCCAGCATAAAATTGTAACACTAATGAGTTTGACATTGTTACTGTTACTGCATTTTGGTGCTGATATTTATAATTTAGTACCTAATAAACCCCATAGAAATCCTCTTCTACATTTCAGATTAGACATGCAGTTTATCATGTGAAAAAATATATATGCAAATATATTTTCTTTACAACAGAAATACAATATGGTTTTGAATGATCATCAGTAGAAAGAACACTTGATAATAGACATGGATTCAGATGTTGGCTTCTCTGCTTAATAACCACACTAACTTAAGGAAGTTGCTCAAATTTTCTGAACTTCATGTTTATAAAGAAAGGCAGTCCTTGCCTCTCTCTGCCAGGGCTGGGAAAGCAGTGGTGAGCAGTAGACATTGTTCTTGCTATTACAAACAGACAAAATAGGCAACTACAAATTATAATGACATATAAATGCCATGATTTATCACCAAGAGTACAGAATACTCTGGAAATAATCACCAGAAGCACTTTCCCTCTGTAGCTTTTTATCAGCTGGGCTGTATTTAAGCTAAAAGATTTCTTGTTCATTTACCTTTGTGCATCTATTTTTTTAAGTCAATGACTATAATATTAAACATTATTTTGTTTATAATATTAAACATCACATTTTATTTGTTTACTATAATATAATATCATAGATTGTCCTTTTACTCTTTAAGATTACCAGCTATGGTGAGAACAGGATCTATAAAATATGCCATTTGGATTTCCTTTTTAATATGCAATCTAATGAAGACACCAACTTTTCTAAACAATTCTTTATTAAATGGTATCATCTCCAACAATATTTATTTGTTGTGCTGAAATGATATTTTATTAGATGTGGGGGAAAAGTCATTTCTCTTTTATACCAGTTATTTTTTTAATGAAATCTGACTGAAATTACAAATGATTTTCACTCCATTTGCTTTATGAAACTGTGAAGTATTTCTTAAGAACAGATTTGGAATTTTAATCTTTTATTGGCCTAAGTAAAAGAGTGACTTATCCAAGAAAGTCAGAGTATGTAGATTCCATTTAAATAATAGTGGGCAATATCTAGTAGACTCAAATTCTAACACAGTGATAATCTCCCAAAAATTGTTTGCTAAAAGAATAATTCTATAACAGATAAATTCTCTTATAAAGTAAGCATGACTCACAACTTAAATGAATGCTGATTTTTCAGTTATAAAAGGCAGTAGCATCTCTATTTGAAATCAAGAGGCATGGGGTAGAGAATAATGACCAGAGCAAAAGGAAAAAAACAGAGCAAAAGGGTAAAAAAAAATCCAAACTTTCAATCAATGCACTATTCCCAGTAGATATTGTTAAAATAAGGATTAATTTTTAAAGACCAATATAATTATCTTTTTATTCATTAAGCATCTGGTTTGGCTTAAAAAATAAATGTAATCTACTGTCACATATTCTGTGTACCTTAAAGATTAGAATTTTGTACCCAAACTAACCAACAAGTAATTTTTTTTCTTCTTAGGAAGAAAATATAAATCCTATCTATCTAAAACTAAAGGTTATGAAATTACTAAAAACTATATGTATTGAAATAACTTAATAATGAAGGGTATATTAATACACTAATGTCTTATCTTAATTCAAACAAAATGCAGAATTATGAATCACTCTAGGTTTCTCTTATTTTCCTTTGAGCAGAGGAATTTAGATTGGATAAAGAGTTAACGATTTTCATAGTTTTTAATGTGTATGTCTGAAAAGCAGTGTGATTTCCTTTACATATTCCCTTGAGATTTTTCTTAGTCATGTTAGTTTGTACAACTATTGCACATTGTCACTATTTTCTTTTGGGAACACCAGGGTGATTATGTGATACAGTTAGTTGCATTGGTTCTAAACCTGAGACTCCTGAGTCTCTGGAGAATCTTAATGAAGTTGTTAAAATTCTAGCCTAGATCTAAACACTAAGTGGACCCTGCAGATTATTTTCTACTATTTTGAAGAGCCTAAACAAAATCAGTAAGATTACTTTAAATATGTTTCTTTTGCTTTTGTCTGAAATTATATCAACATTGGTATATCAAAATCTGTTCAACTATTAATGACATAGAAATTTATGGGTTGTATATGCAGAGTCCACAAGTGCCAAAATGCTTGGAAAGCACAGAATTAGTGATATCAGTAGTACATTCTCTGGACATAAAAATATAAGTTTACTTTTGTGCAAAGTTAATTGCCCCATCTGGGGAGTACTGAGCAATAATAGTCTCAACATTATGGGTTAAATTTGGCAATTCTCAAATATAATGGTCTCAGGACCACTTGAAAATTAAGGACTCTTAATAGCTTCTGTTTATGTCGGTCATGCCTAGCAATATTTCCTGTACTAGAAATTAAAACTGAAAAATTTTTTAATGTTATTTGCTTCAGAATAAGAGTAATAAAGCCTTTATATGTTAACATAAACAACATTGTAATGAAAATAATGTTTTCTAAAACAAAAGTTGGAAAAGGATGGCATTATTTTATATTTCCCAAATATGTTTTAATGTCTGGTTTCATAGAAGACAACTGGATTCTCACATCTGCTTCTGTACTTTGGTCTGTTGTGATATGTTTTGGTTGAAGAATATGGAAAAACAAAAAACAAATTCTGCTTCACACAGTTATGTAGTTAGAAGAAAAAGGACTAGCATTTTCTTATAGTCATGCATATTCTTTGACACTACACCAAAAATTTACAATTGATAGTTTATTAAAAGTTAGTTGAAGTATGAAATCTAAAATGCTCTCACAGACTATACTATACTTTGATATATTAAAATTTCTCGGTCCATCTTGAACTTTGAATGGATCTTATAACCAGGCATGGTTTTAGAATATATTTGTTGGTCACTTAGAAAATATAAGTTCTTACAAATGTTGACATATTTCATTATATTATACCAAAAAATAATCTTCGTTGATATAACTACCACGCTGATCAAAAAAGCATTGAAAGTTCTCAAACTCATGGTGATACATGTTTTCCACAATTCTTATTAATGCTTTAAAGCTAGAATTTTATCCTTGGCAAAAAAAAAAAAAAAAAAAGGCAATAGATCCTGTTTCCCTTAAAATGGCAGGTTCATTTCATTCAGTTTTGAGAAAATGTCTACCAAACATCTAAGTCTGGATAATTATAGTTTGTCTGTCATTCTTCATTCCTTTAAGTGAAAATAACGCTGTGCAAAACCTGGTTAGTTCTGTTTATACCTCAATTGCAGAAGTGCTTTTCCTTGAGACAACCATCATCCTTTGGTATGCAATGGAAGTATTTTATTCATACTTCCCATTTTGTCACACTAAAGGGACAAGTTTTAATTAAATTAGTATTCACTGTTTCATTGAAGACAATGTTAAGTGAAACTACCTTTTCTTTTTTGAAACTGTTAGTTTTGGGTTGGTTTTTTTTTTTTTTTTTAACTATCAGTACATAGTAGTGAATAATATGACTATTCATACTGTTTGGATCCACTGTTTTGATTTTGTGCCATCAGTGCAAATGTCAATATATTGAAAAAGGAAAATAATGTTTTAGTACTACTGTTAAAATAATCTGGCCTTGGGGCACCTGGGTGGCTCAGTTGTTAGGTGTCTGCCTTCCGCTCAGGTCCTTATCCCAGGATCCTGGGTTCAAGCCCTGCCTCAGGCTCCCTGCTCAGCGGGAAGCCTGCTTCTGCCTCTTCCACTCCCCCTGCTTGTATTTCCTCTCTCAATGTGTCTCTCTCTGTCAAATAAATAAATAAAATCTTTAAAAAATAAAAATAAAAATAAAAAAATAATCTGGCCTTGTGGGCTCCTGAAAAGGTCTCAAAGACCTTCATGGGTCCATGGACCATACTTAAATTATCACTAGTGCAACAAAATAAGTGGCTTATGTTTCTTGAAAATATCCTAGGTCAAAATTATGTATGCTGAATCTTATCTTCCACTGAGACAGTGTTATGTTGGTATTCTCAGTCCAGAGATTATATCTTTTATGTAAATGACCACCAGTACATCATGCTTAAGCATTACAAATGATTCACCCCAACTCTGTGATCCATATTAGTTCTAGGGCAGGGAAGAGTTTCTCCTCCCTGATTCAAAATGAAAGAAGACTTTAAGTCTTTTGAAGACACATAGCCAGAACTTGTAGTTTCGGACAAACTCTACTCATTTCCAATGTGATGCTACTTCTATATTTGGGTACCAGCTGATTTTTACCCAGGACGTTGTCTCCTAATAAATATACAGAGAGCCCTCTCTTAAGTCATAGCATAGTTGTTGGAAGATCATTTTATTAGGGATATAATTGGTTTTTTTTATTAGCTTGAAACACTTAAACTTGGTGAGATATTTAAATAAAAATATAAATTTTCAGCTCTTTCTAAAATAATCAGATTGACTTTATTGGGCTAATACTGACACATATAAATACTCACCTGGCATTCTGTATACCCACCAAGCTCTTTTCTTTATTTTCATTAAATGCTGGCTGCTATAGTTATAACTGATTTTCACTCATTCATTATTGCTTACTTTCTCCTCTGTAACATGTATGTTTTGTTATTTACTCTGGCTTGATAGCAAAACAGATTTTTGAGGCTTCAAATAAAGGATGGTTCTCTTATATCCTTTTCTAATGAGAAAGGTACTACCCAGTATGGTAAGGCATTTCATACTTTGAAAAACTGGAATTAGATAATAACAGTATACTTTAGCTATTAATTTTGAATTTATAAATTATTTAAAATGGTTATTCTGTGACATTCTGCTAAATATGCAGGATTATACGTTAATTTCTGTTTCTTCATTTATTTGATTAGGTATCCCCTCTGCCTTTATATATTATGGAAATTGAAAATGGAATTCCCCTGATTCTTTTCTAATTATTGAATGTTCACAGAATTATGTTCATCATTGAAGCTGAGTATAACTTAACTATGAAATGGATAATTGCTATCCTGAAATCTGAACTTGCAAATGAATTTTGATTAGTTAGCCTGAAAAGATATAGCTAACCAGAAATTATTAGCTTTAGAGTTAATAGTTTTATAGCTTAGTTAGTCTGTAAGTAGCATGGTGTTTTTATTTTAAAAAAGTAATATATATACTCATTTTACAGCAAAAAAAGAAAAAAGAAAAAGAAAAAGAATTCCTGTATGACTACCCTTAATAAATAGCAACATCTAAATTTTGCTTTGTATTAGACTGTTATTTTTTTCTATAAATTCAAATATTTTATATAAATGGATAATAATGGGAAGACAGTAATTAAGAGCTCAGGTTCTAGAGTCTGACAAACCTGGTGAGGAATATCAGCTTTATCACTTTCTAGATGTGTGGCTTTTAGAAAGTTACTTTACCTCTATAATCTTATTTATGTAATCTAAATGAAAAATAATACTGTTTGCCTCACAGAATGTTTTAAAGCTTAAATTTAAAAATGCAAATAACTTATCACAGTGTTTGAAATACAGGAAGTGCTCAATAAATGTTAGCTATTATTATTAAACTATATAATATTTTAATCTATTTTATTCATTTAGTGATATGAACATCTTCCTGTGTCATGAACTTCTTTACATTTTTAAAAATTGTCTTCTGCAACGTTATTATTACTTACTGTTTGGCATTCTACTCTTTGGTTGTAGCCTAGTATTTTTGCCAGCCCCTATTTGGATATCTCAGGCATTTCCTATTTCCCTGATTTAAAAACAATGGTGTAATAATCTTCCAATGTTTTAGTCTTCTTTACATTAAACTTAACAGCTTGTATTAATTATACCCCTGAGAGTATAAGCAGTACTTTTAGGCCCTTGATTCCTATAATTTATATGAATACCAAAAACAGATTATTTTTGCATATTTATTAATTCAGTTCAGTGATATTATGGAAGAAGCAAGTTTAGCATTTGTATTTGGCTGATTTACTAGCAGACATTTAAAAATTATGGATCCAAAGTTGTTTGAAAAAGTAACAACATTGAGTATGTAGAAATATTGCACTATGAGGCACTAAATATTGAGTATCAACCCCAGTCAGCCACTTAACAGATTTTGAGAGCTAATAGACTTCAGTTTCTATTTCTGTAGCACCGTGGTATTAAATTAATCAGCCTCTAAATTCCCTTGTAGGCCTATAATATCATTCCTTTGAAATAAGTTTCTCCACTGACTTGAATAAATATTATCACTCTAGTTAGCCCTTCTCTCTAATATTATATTAGTATCTAATTAATATAAAATAATTAAGGTTATTTATCCCAGCTTTTGCATTCCATGCTACTACATAAAGGTAGAGATCATCCCCTGAAAACATTCTAACCTCATTTAAGATCTTTCTCATTCATATCAAGCTCATCTCTTTTAAATGGAATACTGGTTTCTCTAGGTATTCACTGGAGTTATATTCAAGTTATAGGAAGATAGGAAAGTAAAAACTGTAGAAATACAAGGAATAGTGAAAGTATGAATACCACTTTTCAGTTCCGCTTAATAGCTGTGCTTTGTATAAATTTTATTTTTAATGCTTTGGGAGGTGTGTTTTGTGCAAGAAGCAGCTGAACAAAGATAACCTGTGCCATCATTATTTTTGCAGCTAATTTTGGAGTTGATTAGATAGAGCCATGATTCAAATCCATGTAATTAACTGCTGTGTCTCACGTAGTTCAATACGTGAGTTCAACTGAGCATATCCCAAACTAACATAATATCTAGATCTTTATTGTAAAATAGTATATATTCTAAAACTGGTCATGTATTTTCTTGCCCAAAATTTCAGCATTACCGGCTGTCCCTACTTTCTCCTTTCATTAAAAACAAAATAATACATTAATTCAGAAATATAATTCAATGAATATTTTTTAGTGCATATTATGTCAAGTACTATGCTGGGTAATTGGGAATACAGCAGTAGATAGACTTCTTAGCTATGCTCTCAAGGACCTTAGAGAGGAGTTGATGTGAGAAAAAAAAAAATTACAACAAATCTATCAGATAAAGTGTTGATAGTCCAAAGAGCTCTTCTAAGCTCATAGAGAAAAAGGAAATAAAATAACTAAAGAGCAAGAACAGCCATTTTATAAAAAGAAATAAATTCAGCAAAGAAATTGTCAAAAAACATGCATCCTGTAGCTAGAAATCTATTTAAAATTTAAAACAATACAAATTTTGCAGTCCAATAAAAACCATCTTTAAATTATAATCATCCATACTATAATGATTATTCCTATTGACACTAATAGGAATATAAGTCTGTGTGACCTTTCAAGTGAACATATATGTAAGGATATATATCCTTAAAATTTTTCTTAAATTTTAATCAATCACAGTTGCCATAAATGTATCCAGTAGAAACTATCAAAGAAGCCATTAAAGACTTATATATAAGATTATTTATTATACCATTTTTCAAATTCATAAAAAATTAGAACCAACCTTAATGTCTATGGTTAAATAATTTACACATGCATATGTGAATTATTTATATAACCCAAAAAAATCATATCTTTTAGAGTACTTAATGACATGGGGGGAAAGCTCAAAATAAAATATGTGGTTAGAAAAAAATAGGTAAACAATAGTGCATAGGGATAGATTGCAAGTTATTTTGTAATCTATATTATTTTTTAAACCAGAAAAATAAAAATTTTTGTTATTCAAATAGGGTCTGATAATGACAGAGATGTCTTTTGCCTGCTTTTCAGATTTATAACAGATCTTCATAAAGCCAACTATTTATTTGTTTTTATAACTATATTTATACCAGAGCATTTTTATATCTAGGCTAAACCATTCGCAATCTTGCTGGGTAGAAAATTATATCATATCTCAGTGGAAGTTTTAAAATAAAATGTTTTCTATTTCATACAAATAATAAATAATTCTTAGTAACATACACTGTACTACTTTATTTCAAAGTGCCTAATAACTTTTATACCACACCATTGATGGGCTTCATAATTTCTTTCAGAGAGATAAGAAATTTGAAAAGAAAAGAACATGGATTGCATTATGTAAGCTCTGGCAGGAAATAACTTGCTGAAAAGTCTAATTTTGTATAGATTGTTTTGGAATCAAAGCTATTATAGAAACTTAAAGATCAAAATTAAATCCATAATAAACTATAAATAAATAATTTCAAATGTTAATATATCATGAGAAATAAGATCCTTAAATAGGAAGGATTTCCTAAGGATAAAAATTTTTTGTCAGGAAGAGGTAGGTTGGTGGATCTGTGACGTGCTAACAAGATTCTGATTTTGACTTCTCTTTTCCTTGTTAACCTTTGCAACTCTTTCCTTGGTCTTCTCTATTCTTTTGTTCGTTTAGTTTATAATCATATTGCTTTTCTCCAGAAATGCATTACTTATTTTTCCTTGACATATAATTTTCACCTATCTTACTTTCATTTCTTCCTTCCCTCCTTTTTACTTTGCCTTAATAAGTCACAAATGAAACAGTTGTTTTATGATGAAGCAACAGTTTTATTGAAAGAGATGAAATATAGTTAATTAAAATATTAACCAGATCCCAAAAGTATTTATTTTCAAGAGTATGTTTAAATTTTGATCTCTGAGGTGATACACTGCAATATTTTCAGATTGTTTTTAATAACTATTTTGTTAAATATATTCTATTCTGTTAAATATATTCTAGCTGACAGGCTGAATAGAAAGTTGAAATGTTTTTGACCCTCTTTTGAAATCACAATGAAATACTTATAAAATGTTTTCTTCAGGGTAGAAAAATTACTAGTTATAAAATTTTTTGTTTTGCAACATTTTATTTTTCAAAGGAGATTTTTAAAAATCTCCTCCAAATCATAACTATAAGAAACAATCTACAGTTGTACCAATATATATTGAGTGGTATTGGTTAAAAGATAAACAATTTCTAAGAAAAAAGTTTTATTTCCTCTCATTGATACCCATACTTAAGAAAACAGTAGCATAGGGGCACCTGGGTGGCTCAGTGGGTTAAGCCTCTGCCTTCGGCTCAGGTCGTGATCCCAGGGTTCTGTAATCGAGCCCCGCATAGGGAGGGCTCTCTGCTCAGCAGGGAGCCTGCTTCCCCCTCTCTCTCTGCCTGCTGCTCTGCCTACTTGTGATCTCTGTCTGTTGAATAAATAAATAAAATCTTAAAAAAAAAAAAAAAAGAAAAGAAAACAGTAGCATAGGGGCGCCTGGGTGGCTCAGTGGGTTAAAGCCTCTGCCTTCTGCTCAGGTCGTGATCCCAGGGTTCTGTAATCGAGCCCCGCATAGGGAGGGCTCTCTGCTCAGCAGAGAGCCTGCTTCCCCCTCTCTCTCTGCCTGCCTCTCTGCCTACTTGTGATCACTGTCAAATAAATAAATAAAATCTTTAAAAAAAAGAAAACAGTAGCATAATAAAATAGGGTTAGAAATATTTGTCTGCCAGGGCAGTTCTGAATATAAATTATAGGTAATTCTAAAAATAAAGTAATTCAGTTACTAAGGCAAAAAAAGCAAGGAAAAATGTTTGCTTAATCTGTGCCATTTTAATTCAAATTAATATAAAATACATCATGAGAGAAAGAGGAAATCTACCTTAGCCATTCCATAAATGAGAGCCTAAAGTTTAATGAAAAGACCTGAGAGAGAATTTAATAGTACTGAGCATTTTTTATTGATATGTCTCTAGAAAGCCCCTGAACCTGTCTAGACCTAAGTTCAAATACAGAAAATATACCGTCTCTTCTCAGATTTTTTTCACAAATCTGTAATAACTAAAGAATAGTGTGAATACATACATCCAGTGATGTAGACACCTAACTTAATGTGGCTTTTACAAGCCTAAAATTTCTTTCAACTTTTATATTTTATTTTGAAAATTAATATAAAGTTGGCTTTCTACTCCAAAATCTACATTTCCTTTAATACAGATAAAACATTTACAACTATTTATTGGCAGGGGAAGTGAGGGTGAGATGGAATAATTTTCTTTTTTTTTTCTTTTTTTTTTTTTTTTGAGATGGGATAATTTTCTACCTTGTTAACAGTGGAAATGATTTTATAGTGAGTTTGGATTTGGAGAATTGTTCTAAATCAAAAGTAATGAACAACCCGTATTGTATTAGCATCCAGGCAGTTTCTTTTGTTGCAGGATATTTCTAGAATTCAAGCTCTTATAAAAAAGGTAAATAAATATAGCAGAGTCATTTCACTGCTTTATACACATCCTGGTAATTAATCCTTGAGGATAGATTCCTCTGTAATTAATCTCTGACAAAAGATTTCCAGGAGGCTGCAAAAGAGGTGATACATTGCAATATTATCAGATTATTTCTAATAGATATTTTGTTAAATATATTATAGCTGACAGGCTGAATAAAAATTGAAATTTTTGACCCTCTGACTTATGCCTTTTGAAATCACAATGAAATACCTATAAAATGTTTTCTTCAGAGTAGAAAAACATTAATGATAACATTTTTTGTTTTTGTAACATTTTAATTTTCAAACTTCATAAACTAATAATCTCAACCAGTCATAACCCCTACAATTCTTTACATCCAATTCTCAAACTTCATTTATATTGCAATAATCCTATATGTGATAAAGGCATCTCTTAATTACTGATGCAAAATGTTTAACCTCATAGACAAATATGGATAAAATTAGCTAATGATGTAGGATATAATAATTATCATGAAGAGTAAAGTAATTTATCTAATCCAAATGCTAATCTTTTGTGATTACTTTTAACTTCTTATCAAAGAAAAATAATCAGGCATTTGGGTTAGCTATGAATTTCTTTTATTTATACTACTCCATAATTGATGATTAAGGGTTGACTAGAATAAATGAGAGTATTAAACTAAAATCTACTGAAGTTACTTTTCTCTAGTTTTCATATTTAATTTATGAGACAAATCTTTTTTGAATTCTTTCTGAAGATTTTCCAGTATTAGCTATTATACCTGGTTCAGGGACCACAAAAAAATCATGTAACAGTTGAATTACAGCCACTTCCGGCTTTGATAACAACCACATGGTTTTCTAAAGTTGTTTCTTATGACAGTTTCAAATTTACAAAGTCAGATTTATATACAGAAAATTGATGTCAAGCATTGGACAGATGAGCTTTCTGTTCCCAACATCTTTTTTTAAGTTGGTATTATTTTAAAAAATAATAAAAATAAAAATAAATTGGTATTATAGTCTATTTTTCACGTTTAGAGTTAATGGGTGACTCTTACAACTCATTAAGTTTCTGTATTTGCACTTGCATTTGGAACTGAAATGGTTCAGGGAAAAAATTTTCCCATAAATAAATACAATAACATTAAATATCTTACACCGATGGAGAGACAGATAAACACACAAGACAGAGACACATATACATATACATCTTATAAGCATCAATTTTTTTCCAGCCCATTTATTTCCAGGCCTATAGAGGGAAGTCAGGAACTGTGGATGTTTTTCCTAGATTTGTCATTAACAAATAACCTTGAAGAAGATACCTCATGTTGCTGGAATTTGTGTAATTTTAACTCTTCTGGAAATAAAAGACAATGTAGAAAATGGTGTTCACTTGTTAACAATTCTGAAAATCTTCAGTTTCTAGAAGTTCTCAGAAAGGAGCATGAGGCATTAGACTATATTTTTAATAGGAAATTACCTACTTTATCTTTATAATCAGGATATTGTGAGTCTCCACTTAAAATGGGAAATTGTTTTGATATAAAGATGTTTTCTAAGATCAAAGAAAATAGCACAAGAGAAAGAGTAGATATTATAAGTTCACTGCCCATTCAGAAGCCCTTTCTTATAGTGTTGCTATTCTAATTAGTATTAGACTAAGAAGTATTGACTAAGAAGAATAAGAATTGATGATTATCTCTTGGGTATAACATTTAGCTAGTGCTGAAGAATTAATAAAAACTTTATCAAGTAAAACCAAAAGTTGACATAATTCTTATATTCCAAGATGCTTTTTTTATTTTTTTCAAAATAAAAATTCAGTTTTCTTAGTATTATTCCTAAGCAATCTCCATATGCTATCAGAGAGATCCTAAAAGGGATAAGACAATCTATACCCTGTCTCTAGGAAATGTAATTTTGTAGCATGGTCAGGTTTCTTATTTTTCCTGAGGATTTTAACACTTGGAACCTGGCATCACATTATCACATTGATGCTTCCTCTACTGTCTTAAAACAAACAAACAAAAAAAAAAAAAAAAAAAAAAAAAAAAACCAGGACCATCACAGGTAACTTGACCTATGTTGGTCTGAATGGAAACCATCATTTTTCATATGTAGGACCCATGGCATAAAAGTGCTTAGTCTGAAGCTTCCTCACCCTTCTTCCCTACCTTTTTTGTTTGTCTTCCTCTCTAACCAAGTATTAGTTCTTATTATAGCTCTGTGAAAAAGCAAAAAAAAGAAAAATATTCTAATTTGTATCTCATCTAATAAAACACTTTGTGTTGAGAATCTTCCGTTTCTCTTTTATATAGTGATGTGAAACCAGTTTTTAAAATAGTTGTTCCACTATTAGTTTCCCCTATCTTACCCAAGAGGAAAATTCAACTGAAATAAAAGAAAGTTTTGAGGGAGTGAATGTATTTAACATTGGTCTGGCATTAAAATTTTCTGGTTGGGCAGCACGATTGTTTAATTGGGAATCTCAGTGACAGCTGAACAACCTCAGTGCTTGGATCAACAAGCAGAGGAGCTTCACTCTGTCACCTTTCAAGAATGATGCTTGTTAGAACTGATCTTTCCTCTAAGAGAACACTCATGTTTTAGTCATACCATTGATGTTTTCTGATATTACAACAGAATAGACACTATAACACTTTAAGAGACAATGTTCTCTGCATAGGTTTATTTGTAATTCTTTGTTCTTCGTAAACCAAATGCAAATGTAACACTACTCCAGATACTGCTACATCAGAAGTCCCCAAGATAACCAAAAGTAAGTCCCCATTTCCTAATCTCAGGAATAATGCTATAATAAAGACAATTCTAGTGACCAGCCTATTTGCAGAGCATGTCATATAGCCTCTGGGTTAGTTAACTCCTTGGCTTCCTAAGAGATTCCTCAAAGAGTCAAATGATGTTTTTGCATGTTTTACTTACTAATGTGTAGAAAAATTTTTAAGTTCACTTTTTCTTTATTCTGTCTTTTTTACCCATCTTCCCTCATTGTAGCAAATTAGACGGCCGGATGAAAGCAAAGGAGTTGCTAGTAGAGTTGGATCCCTCAAAGTAAATATGTTTCTAACATTTTTTGGCAAGATTTTGTCTATAGCCTACACTTCCTTTTTGGAGGGTGGTGGGAGGAAGGGGGCTTTTTCCATTTTTCACCATCCCATTTTTTTTATTTTAATATTTTTATTGGCTGTTGGGTCATATTTTTTTGTTGTTGTTTGTTTCAGCTACACATAGAGCAACCAGCTGAAGGCAAGATGCCAAATAACTAGCTTTGAATGGCACCACAAACAAGAGAAAGGGCAATTGTCTCATTACAGGTGCCTATAATTTGGGGTTCTAGAGTAAACCGTTCCTCTGATTGATGTCACTGACTATGTGTTAAGTTCCTGTTACACAGAGAACTAATATTTATTTTCAGAATATTATCTCCCCTTTTTGATTTTTTTATAAAAAGTAACTAAATGTTATGTTAGTGTCATTACCATTTGTAGTTCACTCCAGAAAAAATAATTACTATGAGTTAGTAATATGTATTTTATATACATATATACACATGTAGATGTGTGTGTATACATATATAAAATCTTAAGAATTAGAAAAAGAATTTTATATGTTGCTGGTATAATGGGCTCACATATAGCTAATAGTATTTGAACACTTTTAATCTCCTTTGATTTGTTTTTTTTTTTAAGTTAAAAAATTGATATAACAATCAATGGAAATCAACATATATCAAAATGTTTGCCCATTTGTGTATGTCATCTACTAATACACAACTTAAGGATTTCTGATATGATGGTCCCATTTGCTAGTTGTTAAATATCTATTTGGTCAATATATCTTGGGCACTCAATACTCTAACATTCAATGACAATGAAAAGGTAAGCCAGTCATCACCCTTTAGAAACAGAGATATAGCCATTGATCACTTTTAATGCTGCCACCATAAATGCAAGTTAGAAAATTTGCTGAATTTTAAAAATATGCAGAAGAATTTCCCCCCAAATTAACTACTACTTATATCTCAATCCCATTTATCCTAACAGCAATAGTAACTGTTAATCAAAATGACAGTTTACTGCATTGGAATATCCCAAAATTCATTAACTACCTTGAGAGCTATTATTAAGTCAATTCAAAATTTTATACACCTCCTATTTATTTCCATTTAACAATTTATGAAGCACTAATTTTTGCACTCCTTCCTCTCCTTGCCTCTTCTGCCTTCTTAATTTTACTTTTTTGTTGTTGTTTATTTATTTGTGTGTGTGCACGCACATGAGTGCACATGGATGAAGGTGTGTCTGTATGTTTGTGTCCTTTATTCCAGACAAGCCATCTTCTCTGTTCTCTAACACTGCTGTATACTGGGTAGCATTTTTGTTTTGTTTTGTTTTTAATGTTTTTTCACTAAGAATAATGAGAGGGGATGGGAAGTGTTGATTATATGCCTCTTTCAAAATCAAGGCAAGTTAAAATGATTCAGTCAGAAAAATATAAGTTTATGTATCCCAGTGACATATCAGTAGCATTCCTCACTGTCTACTTGTGAGGTATCATATTTTACCTTTGTCTTTAAGGGAACATAAGTCCATTATTGTTTAGAGTATGGATTATGAGCCAGATTCAAATGAAAAAGTGAAGTGTGAGATAACTTTTTAGAAATTATTGATAGTGAAATAAATAAAATGGCATCCATAAGTGCAGCACCATCTGCTATAAACGATTGTGTGTGCAAGTGCGCATGTGTTTAATTATCTTTAAGTTCAGCTTTTGGCTGTATAGAGCTTTAACTTAAAATTGTATGTTTATTATTTTTAAGTATATATATATACGCATATATATATATATATATATATATATACACACATGTATATGTATAAGATCAAAGAAACATGTTAGGGTTCAATCAGTTTAATATGGTTTCAGCTTTAAATCAAAAAGTGTGTTTGGGTAAAGCAAATCTCTTAATTTCTAAATATTTTTACTCCATAATGTACCAAATAGAAAATTTTAAAGTGAATCTCTAGGAGATTATAAAGATAGTTATAGTATTTATTTTGTCCAACATTTTGGGGAGAAAATATATTATAATTAAAATAAAAGTTGGCTTCCTAGTCACAGGTTTATTGAGCATGTATTCTTGTGTTACACAAAGATCTTTGATGTTTTGAAATGTTTGCCAAAGGCAGTGAGAAATGTATAATGCTATGATCTTATTTTTAAAAGGAAAAAAGAAAATGGAAAAGAGAACAAGTTGCTTTTTCAATTCATTTTCTGATGTTTACATGTAGCTCCATCGAAAGCTGGAGGAGCTCAGAGATCACCTAGAAGGCAATGTGAAAGGATACTCTCTCAGAGTAAATGTACGATTTCACTCGGTGATTTTTTTTTTTTCCTTAACTTCTGCTGACTGGTAATTCCAAATCTGATTGGTTTGTCCTCTCATCTCCATCTTTTTTACTTTCTGTCTCTTTTCTCTCTATCTCTTTCTTTCCTAGCTGTAGCTTCATGCTCACATTTATGAAATAAAGATTAAATTGGCAGGAAAGAGGACACTTAAGCCACACTAGCATTGCAGTTGATTTAATAACTTTATGGCTCCAGTGCAAAATAAAAATTTTCTTTTCAAAATCTGTGTTTCTTACACAATTGTTTAATTTTCTGAGAATGTTTTCATGAGACTTCACTTGGAGCTTTTCCATTGACCATGTCTTCTGTCCCTTGTTGGATTTGTCAGCAAGACTATAAATTATTGGCTGGATCCAAGTGATAGAGCCTTGATGATTCAATTCCATTTGTCAAGGAAAATGATCAATGTTAGAGTTTCATCATAGATAATCTAGCAAACAGACACATTTTTCTAAGTTAATAGACTTCTCTTAACTCAAACTCTTTGGGAATAGCTAAAAGATTCTTTTGTTTAAAAAAATTAGGCAGTAAGCATCTTCTATGTCATACAACATCATATAAATACTTGAGATAAAGGCTAATTTACCCAAGACAACACTTTGAAGGAGAACAATACCTTATAGCTACTCAATACTGTACATGTGTCAGATAGGCAATACTAACAATCATATTTTTTGTGACCTATAGAGCTCAGACTCAAAATGCTTCGTCCTTCTCCAGAATATATCTTTTCAAGAGAAATGGAAATAAAATCTCTAAAATGGTATATGGTATAAATATTGCAGAAGAAAAGCAAAATTATTACAGTAAATAATTTCTCACTCTGTTTAGCTCTGACATCCCATTCTTGGGGCTTTTTAAAAGTTTCTATCAATCCTAGCCTGGATTTACTTCTCTCAAGATTATTGCCATACCTTTAATTCATATTGCTATAATAGTTTTGTTATAAAGAGTAGAATAAACAGTAATAGTAATACAATAATTATCTGGCTTCTCAGCTTGTTTTTAATTATGTACCATACATAGTTATTTATATCTCCATATAAACTTCTGATTACTCAAGTCCAAAGTTGTTTTTATAGTTTTAATCATTAAATTCTGATTGCAGTTAATGCAAGTGTCTTGCTTTTCTGTTTTCTTGTGACACAGTCCTTCTTTTCTATGAATATTCTTACAGAATTTGAAAGATCAACCATAATCACTTCCAGAATTATTCCACTATCTTAAAAAGAAGATTAGTATGAATTTTATGATTAAATCAGTCTAAACATACCTGAATATTATTCTAGAAAGCCCTAAAGAGATTCTGACAATATTAGTAAATGTATTTTGTGTCATACTCTCTGTAACCAACCATGAGAAGTGATGGTGGTTTTTTTTTCCCTATCAAACCAAAACTAGAAAGTTAAGACTTCTTAAGATCTATATGGAAGGGATTTATGTTATATTAGGATTAAAAGTTTTGTGCTTCAAAGATTAAGTTATATACATGCCACTTTTTAATTTCTTTTTTTAACACCTGTACTGCATGGTACAATATGTAATAAGTAGTAAGCCCAATGTCTTCATCTTTTGTTTCATTTTGCTGGGTCACACTTTGTTCTGATTATCTTTTTTCCTAAAAAGATTGAATATTAGGTAAATCATTCTAAGATTCCCTTTAACTAGAAATGTATGGGGAGGAAAACTATCAAAAGGCAAATTGTATCTTTGGTAGAGAGTTCAGCTTAAAGGAGATGCATATCAAATATTTATCTGAGTGTTCAGTTTCTCCCTTTCCTTTTAATTCCCATTACCCCAGAATGCCTTAAAATAACCCTTTCATGTTAACAGTTTTTGCTTAGAAGCAGAATAAAGTTATTCTCAGTTCCATAAGCTATATAAACAGATTTTGTTTCTAAAATGAGATGAATTGGCATATAATGATGATTCTATTTTACAAAAGTTTATCGTAGGTATCTATATACAAGAGTAAGTATGTGAGTGTCTTTTAATTCATTGAAACATTTCTAAATAGTTCAATAAGATGAAAGATTAAAAACCATGTTTGCACTTAAGTGTTTTATTTAATAGTTGGAAAATGAGACATCATTCAGATGTCTGGGATAAGGATTTAATTAAATCATTAATACTTCAATGGGTATCATTTATATGACCTATTATTCTTTAGAGAGAAAAGAATCCTGCATCCTTAATTATTACTGATAATCAGTGATATAAAGTAGAATATTCTAAGATATAATTTTTGGAATAATAATAAACTTTATGTATTTTTCATATGAAAATATACTTTATCCTATATTGGCACTTTTATAGCAAAAAGTAGGATATGTCAGATTCTTGAATTATAAATTAAAAATGTATCATCATTTTCTATACATGGTACAAAGCAGAAGTATTCTGAACCCCCAATGAGTTTTTAGTAATTTTAATAACAAAACTGTCATCTTGTGCCTTTATAAATTATTATCTTATAAGCAGAGTTTGCCTAATTTAATGACTTCAAAAGTTACTACAAATCCTTAGACTAATAATGTGTTGAGAATAATGACTAGAAAATAACATCACATAAAGGAAACAATTATCTTTACATTGAAGAAGGTGTGAGATAGACTTTTTAAAAAAAAAAAAAAACATCTCCACAATGGAATATTACTCAGCTATCAAAAAGAATGAAATCTTACCCTTTACATCGACCTGGATGGAACTGGAGGGTATTATGCTGAGTGAAATAAGTCAATCAGAGGATGACAATTATCATATGGTTTCGCTCATATTTAGAATGTAAGAAATAGTGCAGAGGATCATAGGAGGAGGGAGAGAAAACTGAATGGGAAGAAATCATAGAGGGAGACAAACTATGGCAGACTCTTAATTGTAGGAAACAAAGTTAGGGTTGCTGGAGGAGCGGCAGGTGGGGGGATGCAGTAACTGGGTGACGGCCATTAAGGAGGACAGGTGATGTAATGAGCACTGGGTGTTATATGCAACTGATGAATTACTGAACTCTACATCTGAAATTAATGATGTACTATATGTTGGCCAATTGAATTTAAATTGAAAAAAAGAAAAAATAATTAAATACATGAACCTAGTCAGAAGAATATTAAGAGTTAGGCTTGAGATTGAAAAACGTGTAAACATTTGAATTGAAAAGCGTAATACAAACTAATACCTTATTTAGATAATGTAAATCAAGGTAAGTTTACAAAGTTGAAGCTAGTTAAAGAGTGATGGGGCCCTGGAAAGTTTGAGTGTTGAAATATTCAGAGAAAAAGAACATAAATGCTCATGAAATAAAGACAAGTAGAAAGAAAAGAAAGGAGAGGAGTAAAAATGCCACAAAGCCGCAAATTTTATGTTTTCATTGAGTCTATGGAGTATGATAGTAAATTTCTATTCAGCTACAAACATATACAAATAGGTTTTGGGTAACCAAATATGTTAATTTTATAAAGGCTTTGACAAAGAATAAAAGGGAAGATGACTTATGAAAACAGACTATTGACACATAAGCAAACTAGGAATTAGGCAGTGAAGTAAAAGGAATGTGATAGTTATAAGTACTTGCTATGATAACATAAAATAAAAGGATGTGTTATTTGAAGTAGAAAAAGTTAAGGGAAGAGTTATCACTTAAAATATGTTTTTAATAAGTTTAAGAAAAATATCTGAGTCAAGTCAGAAAGTAATGTGTTTTAAAGAATGATTTTTAAATGTTTAACAATTTTCTCAATGCTGAAATAAGACTAATATGAAATGGGATCAATAAAAATAATGGATTAGATAGTTGTGATTTTATAGATTTTTTTTAAGATCAGCATTTTCATTGCAGTCTTAGTTCTGAACAACTGTTCTTATATTTCTGATGAAGTGTTTTGGGGCTTTTTTTTGCTTTTTTATATTCATCAAATTAATGCTATAACTCCGGGTTCAGCAAACTAAATCTCCTGGGCCAAATCCTGTTTCTCTTTTGTGGGCCACAAGCTAGGAATGATTTTTGCATTTTTAAATGATGGGGGTGACCAAAAGAATGTCATTTTACAGCACGTAAAAAGCACATGAAATTCAAATTTCAGTGTCCAAAAATAAAGTTTTATTGAAACACAGCCACATTCATTCATTTGCATATAATCTGTGGTTGCTTTTGTGCTACAAAAGTAAAGATGAGCAGTTACAGTAAAGACCATATGGCACGCAAAGTCAGAAATGTTTACTATCTGACTATTTACAGAAAAAGTTTGCTGAGACCTGTTGTAACAAGCTAGTGTATCAAAATGACAGTAACAGAGAAGTGATTACAATAGAGACTCTGTAAAATTATCTTCATTTTAGAGCTTGAGGAGAAGAAAGCTGCTGATTTTGGGGGGATGGTTTCAGATTATTCTGCCTGGAAGCTTATGTCTAAAAGAGTTAATACCCTGAAATCTTCTATCTTTACATTTTTGGTCATCTGTTTGCCATTGTTTTATCATATACACACACACACACACACACAAAGTAAACCCACCATGGGATTAACATTAAACCCTTCAAATATAGAACTGTCATATAGATAAAGTATAGATTATAAATTACTCTTTGTTGAGGAGCACCCCTACAGAGATTTAGGGTAAAAAGATAAGTTCCAATCTTGTTCTCTCAAACTCTTAAAAAATGTATTTTAAGAGTACTTTTGCTGCACACCACATTTTTCTGTTTATTGCTTCAATATATCTTATTAAAGATAAGACCACCTTTTGATTTCTCATACATAACTGCACCAAGAAATCATTCCGTCTACAGGAAATTTTGTACAGTTGGCAAAGACACCCTGACAGGATCAACCAATATGTCTTATCTTAACAGCACTTGAATATCTAGAAGGCATCTGCATTGAATCAGCCAACCCTGACTAAAGTAAGGAAGAACAGCAAATAAGCACTCAGTAGCTTTTAAATGAGTAAACATCAGTTTGTCTATATACTCTACTTTCTTGGGCAAATTTTAGAGTCTTTTGTAGATTATTTGAGCTTCCTAATAAGTCTTCCTTGTGTGATGTTTTGGCACTTGCCCATATTAATAATATGCATTTGTTTACTCTTTAACTTACAATAATTATGTATCATCCTGAGTATCTTGGTAGATGATGTATTATAAATATGACCAGACTACAGTAATGATGAAGATGACAGTAAATCAACTTTAGTATTATCTGTTTGGAAAACAGGCTAATTTTGCTACCTTTCACTTTGTTAGAATTTGCTTAACTTGCATGTTAATACAATTCTGAGATTTCACTTCTACTGAATAACAAAAATCTGTTTTTAGAACAAAAAAAAAACTCATCTAATACTTATAAAATCTCCTTTAGTAGCTAAGACATCACAGAAGTGGAATGACACACACTGTGAGATGTTTAATGCTTATTGAAAAATTGCCATTCTCAGAATTGACTTTAATACAAAAATAAGGTACTAATAAAAGATCTCCTTGGCAAGTAAATTTCCCTAATAACAGAAAATGGAGAAGTGATGAGGGAAAAAAGATAAGACTCAAACTGTTTTGAAAGATAAAGTTTTTCAGTTTTATGGATATACAGAGACAGAACAAATGTGCATAGCAAAGTTTTCTTAGAACTAACACCTTGCTGAAGAAAATTAGATGTGTATATAGTTGGAAAAAATTTTAATTTCTTATATGTATAGAATTTACCAAATTTTAGGAAATACCTCAAAGTAACCTATTAAATATCAGTGATAACATTTTATCACAGATCTTTGTGATAGTAAATATAAAGCCTTCTCAACATTATTTCACACAGTTCAGTTTTTTAAACATAGAAGAAAAATAGTTTGTATATTCATTTATTCATTAAACACTTACTGAGCACCTATAACAATTTGCTGTGCTCAGTGGTAGAAATACAACTGAACAAATCAGATAATAAGGGCATTTCTGATTCCTCCACTATGCCATCTTCTATATCTTCATTTCCCCCACCCTACCTTTGCATTTTGTAACTATATAAAGAATTTGTAACTAGAGAATGCATACTTAAAAACTTAACTCACCTGGTATTATTAACAACCTAATGAAAGAAGAGGCCAGAGAATTGAACATGGCAGTGTGACAGTCTATAAAGTAATAATAGGACAGAAAATTATCAATTCAAAGCATGAAGATTAAACATGTTTTTGAGTATAAAACAGCTATTTTTTAAAAAATCAGTAAAGCATTCTGATAAAAGATAGATTTGGACAAGAGTTTTGTGTTTCAATTTTGCCTTTTATGGTGTTTTTATTGATATATACATTAATGTATCATATATACATACATGTGCATATATGAGTATGTATATGTATGTGTATACACACACACACACAATATATGAAGATTCAGTAGCACTGTGAATGGAGGAATAGGAACAGGACATCAGAATCAGAACACTGAGCTGGTTTTGGTGCCCTCTTTAAAAAGCAAGATGGAGATGTATAGTAGAGCTCTCATCTTATAAATAACCTCACATGTAGTTTTCTAGTGTTCCTAAACCAATGAAGATCAGTGTAGTACTACAGGAGAAAAATGATTAGTGTTCTACTTTCTGATTAACCTTAATGAGCATCTCCTGGTATTCATACCAGATCTGATCAGAGGGAGTCATCTCTGTCATGGATGTTTTCTTTTTTTTTAAGCTAGGTATTTTTTTTTTTTTTTAATCACAAGGTTCTCCTCCAATACCTTGAACCTTGAGATTTCAAACTCAGGTGTCTGCTTATAAGGCTGTCTTGTTATCTGGCAAATGTGTTGGTGATGGAGCCATCTAATCTTCTGAGACCCTTACTATGTCTCATTTCCTCTTTAACAGTGTTTTCTTTTCCCCACTGCAAAACCAGGCTCGGCTTCCCTCGTGCTCATCTACCTATAGTGTATCTGAGGTATACTTTGCACGTGTTATCTTACATGGTCAACAACATGCTCGCCCTCACCGTTTTTCTTATTTTATTTTCCTTTTGCCTTAATTTATTTTGCCTTGCACTTTGCACTTGGCTGAAAGGGATAAGGGTACCAAAGGGGGAAAGTTAGCAGTTTTGGAAGGAGTTTTTTATGTTTTTATACTGTACTGTTTTCTGAGTAACTTTGGAGGGAGAGGGCAGTCACTGTATCATGTTGAAATGGTTGAAGTCTGAATAGCCACTTGATTGTTACCACCACTTTAATTCCATAAAAATTCCTTTGAGCCAGGTAATTTGTCATTAAATATTGGCTGAAGACAAAGATTCTGGTTTATAGGCCTGTATAGGTCTCTCTGGTAGCTGAAAATGTACAATGAATTAGTGATAATCTTGTCCCATTAACCATAGATACAGCATCCCAAATTGGCTATTAAATGGAAAGTTAATATTATTCCCCTGTTTTTATGTAAAAGGGAAGACTGATTTTTAGAAAACTGATTAGGTCACTTGGGAAAATAGTTTCTTAAGTGATACTCATATTTGTATAAGGTTCTTGTAGTCTGGAAGATTAATTTTATAATCACTCCTGAGATTCATGTTCTTTTGACAAACTATTTTATATGACATTTGACTATGTTTTTTGCCTTTTTAAGGGCCTAATTTCTTATTCTTACTGTGTAAAACCATAGCATATCTGTTTCTGTTTTTGTGAAACAGATTCATTGAAATATTAACAGATTTTGAATATACTTTAAATCTACTTTCCAAAGCAGGGGGGCACTGTTGAGTAACTAAGAGAAAAGAGTATTTATGCCTCAAAATATGGCTATAAATAAAAGTAATATCCTGTGAATTTTAAGATTCTAATTTTTTCCAGACAAAACATATTTCTACACATATTTAGTATCGTTAGCTTCATTCTGATTGCAGAAATATCTCAAAAATGTCATGGCACTATCTAAAGTACCAGCTAGTGTATGCAGAACCACAGACAGGATAACATCGTTTGACTTTAGAAGGAATAGCTTGATCAAACCACTGGCTTCACAAGGTTGAATGTATTGAATAAAGAGTTTTACAGCCATCTTCTTTAATTTTTTCCTTTGCAAGTTACAGCTGTTTTAGGTTTTTTTTCTCTTAAACTTGATTTTGTAGAGAATTAATTTCTTCTTGAAATACATATCTGTAGGGAAAAGAAAGTAATGAAAAGCAAATAAATGACTTGTGATATCAGCAGACTTTTGAGAGACAAGGTTAATATCATCTCATCACCACATTTTCCATAGGTCTTTTCTTAATTCACCGGAATTATGATTCCCAGTGTAAAAAATATATAACCCATTTCTTTCTGACACTTCATCCAGGCAATTCTCCATTTTCCATGAGAGTGTATGAGAAGTCTACCATTGGCATCATCTTCAATCACAGTCTGCAGCATCCATCAGGGTATTACTTTCTCTGTGACAGCATGTATGCAGGAGGGTTCTCAGGTTGGAATGTGGAACTGGCTTCTGGGGGGATGGGATTGTGAATGCTGTAGCATTTGCTCCATAGAACTCTGCTCTTTAATGAACTCTGGCTTTATCTGGATTTGTTACTTTCATTGTGACACTTTGGCTTTACTTATTTGTCATAAAATGTGTTTCTCTTTTTGTCATTTGTGGTAGGGTTTTTATATTCCCAATGACACATCTCTGTGGACTTCATAAGTGGTATTTATGTTTAATTTATGATGCCATAAAGACCAATAAGACCATGAAGAATGGCTTAGGGAATCTAATATTCATGATAACACTTCAGGCAGAATAACCTTCCATAATTTTTTCTACTTCATCTTAAATTGGTGAACAATTGTTTTGTAAAATTTTAGACTATGAGTCTTAATAATTAGAATTTCAATAAATGTCCTGATATTTCAATTTTTCATATGGAAGCCTCTTGATGGGATTGTTGGTTAACTGTATTTTTTATTTTATAGCATCAGTGGAGGTAGCCAAACATTCCATGACTCAATCTCTTCTTCCCTAACATTTATACCATCTTCACTGACCTTAGTACTAAAGGAATAATTCTTCGGTACCCAATGTAGCACACTGGCTTTATCAATTTCCTGTCACTATCTTCTGTGTCATTCATAAGACCGAAAAATAAGCCATGTCCAAAAATGAGTCTATCCATGAGTTATTCAAGAACAAGAATAAGATACAAAGCTTTAATGCAGGAAATACTACAAAGACCTTCCTCTTATTATTTATTATTCTTATTTTTCTTATATTTGGTCATTCAATAAGTATATATTGAATACCTACTATTTCTTCTTTAAATGTAATTATAATCTGCTGGCTGTGTCTTGACCGTTGGAACTGGCTTCACATTTAGAATGCATAGAATACCATGAATGTAATGAGGTCAATGTCACCTGACTTACCTGACTGATACTACTCAGCAAATATTACTCCATGTAGTTGATTGCCCCTTTGTAAAAATTACAATTCTTTTACTATATGACAAGCTCTGTGTTTGACATCTCATTGATCTTAATTTCAATTAGTCTTCACACAAGCTGTTTAGAGAAGATATTAGGGTCATCCTGATTTTATAAACCAGGAAACTATCTCAAAGAGGTTAGATATCTTGCCTTAAGTCATAAAGTTTCCAAATGAGTGTCAGAAAATTGTTTTTTTTTTTTCTTAAATACCATGCTTTCTGCTGTTCAGGAGTTATTAAAAGTCATCAGCTCTGCATGGCATGCAATAATAGCCTTGTATTTTCACAGTATATATTTACCTGGTTCAGGCTGATGATATAGTTTTTAGTCTTATCTTATGAGAGGATTTAGATGTACTTATAAGATACAAAGCTTTAATGCAGGAAATACTACAAAGACCTTCCTCTTGTAATGTATTATTCTTATTTTTCTTATATTTGGTCATTCAATAAGTATATATTGAATACCTACTATTTCTTCTTTAAATGTACTTACAATCTGCTGGCTGTTTCTTGACCGTTGGAACTGGCTTCACATTTAGAATGCATAGAATACCATGAATGTAATGAGGTCAATGTCACAGGTTCCACATGATTGTTCATCCCCTCAAATAAAAAAAAAGAAATCACCTTTCACATTCCCAACTAATCTCAGTTTTACTCCAGCATTGTTCCACCAGTGTTCATTTTTTAAGATCCTTTGAAAAAATTGCTTCAGAATTCACTTAGTTTAGACAAAAGCCAGAATTAGTATGATCCCCTTGTAGAGATAGTACTCTCTGACTTATTTGAAAAGCTAAATATACACTAGATATAAATCTTTTATGATGTGTCACAATAAAAAAAACATTGAAGACTTTAAAACCTTATCTTTAATGTCTTAGATTTCTCAGTAGCAAGGCTGATTTAGATAATTCAAAATTTTGAAGATAAATTGATTTTTACTATTGTGTGGACAGACACCAAGATTTGATTTAAATTTTTTTAAGGTTTTATTTATTTATTTATTTATTTATTTATTTATTTTGAGAGAGGGAGAACAAGCAGGGGGAAGGGGCAGAGGAAGAGGGAGAACCAGGCTCCCTACTGAGTGGACATCCTGTTGAAGGACTTTATCCCAGGACCCTGGGATCATGACCTGAGCCAAAGGCAGATGCTTAACTGACTGAGCCACCCAGGTGCCACAATTTTATTTTTATTTTAATGCTTTAAAACTTTTAGCTACCTAAAGAGACACTGGCATTTTTAAGTTGTAGCATGCAAAACAGTTGCCCTTTGAAGCCAGCACACTTTTAAAACACTAATTCTGATCTAAACAAACCGTGGCTGCCTGAAAGTTTGGGCCTTCTGCAAATGTAAACTTAGTTGAATTGCAGATAGCATATCTACATAGTCAAGGGTGGAGGGAAAGCCTGAAGGGAAGGAAGAAAACTGGATTTTAAATACTGCAACATTTCCTCCTTAAAAAGGGGGGGGGGCATTTTTGAACCATCAACAGGACTATAAACTTCTCCATTGGAAGAAACTAATAAAATAAAATAAAGATTCTACACTGTGAAATGATCACCTCAGATTTTTACTTCATAAAATCTCACTTAGAAAAACTATTAATAATCAATTTATTATTTATTTCAGTATAGTTTTCTGTGGTGTTCCACTCTTTCCTGTCACTCTTATGTTTACTATTTTCATTCTGTTTGTATATAATACTCGGGAATTTGGAGATAATGTGAAGAAATCTGTTAGAAATTAAATCTTTTAATACACTATAACTTCTCTTCACCAAAGTTTCATAACTCCTACCTCATTTTTGAATTTTTAAAAAGTAATCAGAGTGGAGAGAGGGGCAAGATGGCAGAGAAGTAGGAGACCCTGTTTCAACTGGTCCCCTTAAGTAAGCTAAATATCTACCACAACACTCTGAACACCCAGGAAATCAGCCTGAAATATAGGATTATATACTTCTGGATCTCTCCAGGGACAGAAGACATCAGTGGAAAGGTAAGCAGAGTGATATCAGAGGATAAACAGAAGGGGGAGGGAGCCACCAGAAGCAACCCATTAGAAAGTAATACCCCAATATGGAAGTGCCCTGTGGTTGGGGACCAGCATTAACTTGGTGTCTGGTTAAAAGCATTCAAAAAGAGCAAAAGATTTTAAGGTGCAACTGGTGGAATCGGATCACCAAGACACATGATACTGGCAAAAAAACAGACACACAGACCAGTGGAACAGAGTAGAGAGCCAAGATATGGACCCACAACTCTATGATCAAATAATCCTCGACAAGCAAAAAAAAAATATACAATGGAAAAAAGACAGTCTCTTCAATAAATCGTGCTGGGAAAATTGGACAGCTATGTATAGAAGAATGAAACTTGACCATTCTCTTACACCATATACAAAGATAAATGCAAAATGGATAAAAGACCTCAATGTGAGACAGGAATCTATCAAAATCTTAGATAAGAACATAGGTAGCAACCTCTTTCAAGACATGTCTCCAAAGGCAAAGGAAACAAAAGCAAAATTGGGACTTCATGAAGATAAAATGCTTCTGCACAGCAAAGGATATAGTCAACAAAACAAAGAGGTAACCCACAGAATGGGAGAAGATATTCACAAATGACACTACAGACAAAGGGCTGATATCCAAGATCTATAAAGAACTCCTCAAACTCAATGCTCAAAAAACAGATAATCATGACAAAAAATGGACAGAAGACATGAACAAACACTTCTCCAAAGAAGACATACAAATGGCTAACAGACACATGAAAAAATGTTCATCATTAGCCATCAGTGAAATTCAAATAAAAAACACTTTGAGATACCACCTTACACTGGTTAGAATGGCCAAATATAACAAGACAGTAAACAACAAGTGTTGGAGAGGATGTGGAAAAAGGGGAACCCCCTTACACTGTTGGTGGGAATGCAAGTTGGTGCAGCCACTTTGGAAAACAATGTGGAGATACCTTAAGAAATTGAAAACAGAGCTACCCTATGATCCTTCAATTGACTACTGGGTATTTACCCCAAAGATACAGATGTAGTGAAAAGAAGGGCCATCTCTACCCCCAGTGTTCAGAGCAGCAATGGCCACAATCGCCAGACTGTGGAAAGAGCCAAGATGCCCTTCAATAGACAAATTGATAAAGATATGGTCCATATATACAATGGAATATTATGCTTCCATCAGAAAGGATGAATACCCAACTTTTGTGTCAACATGGATGGGACTGGAGAAGATTATGCTAAGTGAAATAAGTCAAGCAGAGAGAGTCAATTATCATATGGTTTCACTTACTTGTGGAGCATAAGGAATAACATGGAGAACATTAGGAGAAGGAAAGGAAAAAATTGGGGGAAGTTGGAGGGGGAGATGAATCATGAGAGACTGTGGACTCTGAGAAACAAACTGAGGGGTTTGGAGTGAGGGGGTGGGTGGGGTGGGGTTAGGTGAACCTGGTAGTGGGTATTAAGGAGGGCACATATTGCATGGATCACTGGGTGTGGTGCATAAACAATGAATCTTGGAACACTGAAAAAATAAAATTAAAAAGAAAGATGGTTTAAGAATTTTTTAAAAATTAACTAGAGTATATAAATTGTTTGGATCCAAATTAGAAAATTGGGAGGGCAGGGTGTGCCTGGGTGGTTCAATTGGTTGAACATCTGACTCGACTTTGGCTCAGGTCATAATCTCAGTGTTGTGAGATCAAGCCCCATGTCAGGTTCGGCACTGGGCGTGGAGCCTGCTTAAGATTCTCTCTATCCCCCCTGGGGAAAAAAATATATATATATGTTTATAAAAAATAAAATTAAAAAAAAAAAAAGATTCTCTCTATCCCTCTTCCTCTGCCCCTCCCCCAAGCTCTCCCCATCTATAAATAAATAAATAAACAAACAAACAAATAAATAAATAAGAAAATTAAGTACATACTTTCCTCTGGCATCCAAGTAAGTGACCAGCCATAAAGGTAATGGGAAAGCATATTTGATGGAAATATTTGATAAGTCTATCTAATCAAAACCTTCTTAGAAAATAAAAGAATTGATTGACTTTTTTTTAAAAAGATGATAGGTACTTCTGTCTACTTGAGCATACATTTTTAAATTTCCATGCTATAAAGATTTTTTACAACTATTGTAGTTGACACTAGTGAATTTCTACTTATCCTCATATACTGCCTCATCTAACACTGATCATTTGAAATATAAAAGAGTTCATCAATGAAAATAAGGCATGAGAATTTTAAAGTTTAAGATGAGGAAATAATGCATGAATAACAGGGTTAGTAAGTTTTTTAAGTATCTTAAGACCAAGATGGAGGCTATGCATATCTTCGAGAAAGAATAGAAAAGGAGAATCAGCTCTCCTTTTAATTCTTCTAATACATATAAAGAACTTGGTAGCCAGGTCTACTTTCAAATCTCAGCTTTCATAAAACAGTGAACTTAGCAAGTCCAATAATAGGCACTCAAAAAATATTTAGGAAATGGTGAGTGAATACTTAAATCATTAGTCAGCTTTTCTAAAATTTGTAACATTTCTACATCTGAGTTTCAGGGAGAATTGTAATTATGAAAATCTAGTAGAGTCCCTGGGACCTGGTAAGCATTAATTTATTGCTCTTCTTGATTCCTTAAACTCTAATCACCTCAGTCTTGGATTATTACAGTAGCTAAACAATTGGATTCTCTTTGTTAGTCCTTCTTTCTTCTTGAGTCAAACTAATCTTCCCAAGCACTACTTTAATTCCCATCAGTTATCTAATCAAAAAAGCTATAATAGCCTCCCTCTGAGCTGTTGAATCAAGAGTAAATGTCTTTCTGCCTCTCTCCCAACATCCTTTATACTTTATACAGCTGCTAATTATCTAACATTATTTTCCACTAACCAACTCCTCCCTGTTTGCCCAGGACTTTTACTGATTTTAGCACTGAGAGTACCACCTCTGGTTTAAAATTAGAAGTTCTGTACTCCAGGAACCCCCTCAGTCCCTGTCATATAAGACAATTGGCAATTTTTCTCCATAATGTACCTACCAACCAGTCAAGGGGGCCCTTCTTGTTATACTCTATTTCTTCTTTCTTCTTGGCCATTATTTGTGCTATTTTGTCATTCTGAAATGCCCTCCTATACTTCATAGCTCCACTCTACCTTCCTCCAGAAAACTCCTACTTACTCCTAATCATTTTGAAGGGAATTTCAACTGTGCTTATAGACAGTATTACTCTATACTGCTTTTCCTTCTGCCTATTTGACTACTTTACTACCATTCCTTACATGTTGATAATCAATTTGATTCACTCTCAGATTCTCATTTCATTTCTCACTATATATCTGCATTGTCCAGCACAATAGCTGGTAGCCACAGGTGGCTTTAAATTTAAAATAATTTAAATTAATTTAAAATTTAGTTCCTTATTTGCAGCAGCCACACTTCAAATTCTCAGTAGTCAATGTGGCTAATGGCTACTGTATTAGAAAGCATATTTTATCACCAAAAAAAACTTCATAAAATCAACCATTGTTATAATTATGATCATCACCATTCATCATCATTACTACTTATATTTATATAGATATATAGAGAGATTTATATAGAATTATCAAGGATAACTCTAGGAACTTCATGTATATTACTGTCACATATCACTGTCACTATTTAGTATCTACCTTGGCATCAACCAGCTACAGCTCACATCTCTCTCCAAAGTTATAAGCACCTTGAACATAACTCAGCCCCCAAATTTGTTCCTTCATGCTCTGTTTCAATATATAACACTATGCAATGACTCAGACTAGAAATCTGAGTGTTATCTTATATCCCTTATGACCAGTCATAACCTAAATCCTATAGATTCAGCCTTTTTGTAGCTCTGGAATCTACGCCCTTCACTCTAGAACTACTTTCAATGATTTAATTAGACTTCTCATCTGGATTACAAGATTAATCTCCAAACTAGTTTCTCTACCCTCATCATTTATTCCATGACTATCTCTAATCTATCTTTTCATTCCTTACCAGAATTAACTTGTTAAAATGTTAATCCAATCACGCCATTCCCCATTTAAAGTTTTTCAGTGGCTCTCCATAACCCTTGGGAATTGGCCCTTAGTTACCTCATTGACTCTTCCTCTTACCACCCCCTATTATGGTTAAAATTAGCTTCACCCACACTTTTTTTTTCCATTTCCCAGTTGCCACAATCCCTCATATCTGTGAATTAACACTTGCCTTTTTCTCTGATTTTTTTCCCCTTTTCTTCACCTAAGTTATAATTGTCCCTTAAAATTCTGCTCATATATCCCCGTTCCAAGAAGTCTTTCCTGATAATTTTCACCCAGCTCCTGCCCCCATCTGAGTTGGGAGCATCTCATGCATATCCCCACAGCAGTTTGTACTAACTTCTATAACTGCATTTATAATGATGTGTTGTAATTATATGTTTACTTAAACTGTTTTGATCTATTGTATTGTGAGCTCCTGGAGACCAGAGGTTGCTTTTTTTAATTTTTTTTTGAAACCTGTCAGTCAGAGGCTATATCAATTTGAGGCAAACAGTAGGTATTCAGTAAGTGTGGGTAGAATGAGTGATTGAATGAATGACATTTCATTATCCCCTAATGGGTATATTTATAATAGCATTCACTCTGTTAATTAGATTATGAAATTTGGTTAGGTAGAGACATTGGCTTAGCTCATTTTGGGTTTTCTTTTCCCCATCTAGCACACAGTAGCATTTATTAAACACATTCACCAGATCATGAGTTAGAACCCAGTTTCAAATATCCCATTATATGTGTCATATGTCCCTAAGATGTACATGCATTTTTCTGATTCCGGAAAGTATATAGTAATATAGGTCAGTACTTCTAAAACATTTTAATTCTACTCTGCCTGACTTTTCCTACAGTATCTCTGATATTCCATTTTTTAAATAAATAAGTAACAAGGGAAACAGCTTAATTTTTCTTGAATGTGGGCTCAATAGTATCAGTTACTCCAATCTCTACAACTCTAAATCCTTATTGACCTTGGATTATAAGAGAGAAGAGAGTCTCAAACTGTAGAATTGACTTTTACACCCTTTTGTTGAAACCTGAAGTTTACCTAGAGCAGGACAGCTTTATTCCCTGTGACTCCAGTCAGTCCCCTTGACATCCTGTTTAAAAAACACTGGGAAATAAAGTCCGTAAAAAATCATGCTCTCAAATTCAGTTAGGAATTCATATGGGAATCTGAATTGATACACAAATATAGAAAGCTGAGGTTTATTGTTAGCCAATAGGAAGTATTCCTGAGTTAGCTTTAAACAAAACTGAAGTCAGAATCTAGTGGTACTGAGTAATAAGTAAGTTGTACATAGGCCCTTGGTTTAAAGCTTCTTCATCTATTACCAAGACACAAAGGGAGTATTGACAGGCAAGTCAAAAGAAGGATCAATATATAAATTTCCAATGCTCTTTTTTGTTTTTTATTGTTCTTATCCAGTGGTGAGGGAAATTGACATCAAAGTGAATTTTACTATTCACTGGGCTGATGCTCATCCCTCTTTTTCTTCACGTGCCCATATGTACCACAGACCAGCATTTGTCTCCATTTTTTTTCTTAATTTCTTATCCTAATTGGCTCTTCTATATGGGAGGCAATACCAATGTATGCTTGCACAGCTTCCAACAGATTACATAGGTTTAATGAGTTCAAAATAACTCATGGTCATATCCTCCTTTGGTTCATACTCATAGATTTTTCAGACAGGTTTGGTTTACTACCAATACTGCTCTAATTTTTAAACATTCAGATAAATATCTTCTTGACTACCAATAATGTAAATTTTCCTTGCTTGTTCACACAAACATGCATTTGGGTATAATAAATTGCACAACATAGATTTCAGCAAATGGGTTGTCAGTTTTCTCTGATTACCTTTTTCCCTCCTTTCAAAAGCACTACTAGATATTTACCCAAAGAATACAAAAATACTAATTCAAAAGCATACATGCACCTCAGTGTTTATAGCAGCATTATCTACAGTAGCCAAATTATGGAAACAGCCTAGATGTGCATCCACTGATGAATGGATATGAAGATGTGAGATATATATATGTGTGTGTGTGTGTGTGTGTGTGTGTGTGTATATGTATATATATATACATACATATACATATACATATATATAATGGAATATTAGTCAGCTATAAAAATCTTGCTGTGTGCAATGATGTGGATAGAGCTAGAGTATTATGCTAAGTGAAATAAGTCAGAAAAAGATAAATACCAGATGATTTCACTCATATATGGAAGTTAAGAAACAAAACAAATGAACAAAGGGTATGGGTATGAACAAAGGGGATGGGGATGATGGGCAAACCAAGAAATAGGCTTTTAACTATAGAGAACAAACTCATGGTCACCAGAGGGGAGGTGCTTGGGAGGACAGGTGAAATAGGTGATGGGGATTAAAGAGTTCACTTGTGATGAGCACCAGGTGTTGTATGGATATTTTGGATCAGTATATTGTATACCTGAAACTGTATATTAACTAATGGAATTTAAATAAAAACTTTAAAAATAAATAAAATTCAATTCTATTCCCTTTACTACCAAAAAAAAAAAAAAAAAAAAGACTTCCTCTCTCAACCAGGAATCCTGATCCAAACCACTGAACAAGAAGTGATTTGTGTGGCTGTTTTCTCAAGCTCCTGTGGAGGTGCTGCCATTATAGATTCATAGAAGAGAAGTTAGTTTATTACATATAGTGGATGTGTAGTGCATTAGGGCTTAATTCTCTCCTAGAGTTGTTAAAGACACAGTATTTCTGTCTTTGCTTTTATGTAGTTCAGTACTTTTAAGCCATTTGGGAATTCTTAACCAACTGGAGTCCCTCATTTGGGAATTCTTACTGTCTTTTTCTCTGATACTAAAATCTCTAAATAGCCTCATGCATACCATGTGATTTTTTTTATCTGAGAATGTGAAGGATATTTTTATTTTAGAGGTTTTTTTTTTTTAAATAAACTCCTAGGTTTTCCAAAAGAATTAAGAAGTTTAACCAGGTTCTCACCATATTCTAAAGTTGTTCATGCTTTGGCAGTTACTAATATTTTACTGGTTTTCTCATGATATTTTGAAGCAAACTTACTAAAGATCAATTCAGCATAGTACTTAAAAGTTTCAGTTTGGGCTACATTTGAATCCCAGCCCTTGCTCTGAAACCCATTCCTGCCTCTTACTAGCTTTGTAGTATTAGGCAGGTTAACTTGTCTACACTTCATGTTCCTGTAAAATGGAATGATACCACCATTTTAGGGGACCTTAACTATTGAATGGCTACAGTGCCAGATGTGAATAAGTACGCAATGAGAATTATAATCAATACTGATTATTATACCAAAAATCCAAAGGTAAAATTTTTTTAGTTTGAACTGAAATATGTTATCCGCAACATATTTCACGCAGTAAAATAAGTTTTGCATTATGGTTATTAGTCACAACCTGACTGAAAAATCAGGTATTAGCACACTATCAACTGGACCTAAGTTTACATCAACATTTGTACCATTCCTGCCTTGCTTCTTTTTCCTAACTATTCTCAAAGTATATTGAATATGGTATATGAGAACATCTATTTTTGAGATAGTCTTTCTTTTCATTCAGCCAGTTGACTGTCTTCTCCGTTTTTTCTTGTCTTTTTCTCCAGAATCATAAGAATAGTACTTTTTTATTGTAATTGTTATTTTAGGATAGGAAAAAGTGTTTCTCCATCCTCGTAGGAGCCTGGTTGTCTAAAAATTAAACTGACAAAGACAGATTAATAGGAGAGAAGCATATCAATTTAATATAATGTTTAAGTTTTACAGAGCCTTCATAAGGAAATGAAGACACAAAGAAATAGTTAAACGAGAGTGTTTTTTTGCTAAGTTTGATGAAGGAAAGACAATCATCGAGAATTAAGATGGGGCAAAAGGTACTAGCTAAGGGTAGTAAACTGGGGGAAACTTGAAAGAGCTGTTCATTTTGATTTTTCTCAGTGTTCCTCCATCTTGGAGATAAGGATGCTCCTTTCCTCGGGGTACAGAGAGGGCAATTCTTATGACATGTTTTGGCGGTGAAGGGCAGGGGAAGGACAGAGAGACCCTCTTGCTTCTGCAATTTTCTCAGAATTACTCAATTTAAATTATTCAGCATGCTAAGATGCCATATTTTGGGGTAGCATATCCTGAACCCCATCATCCTATTGTCCTTGAATTCCATTATATGTTACTCTACAGACGCCCACCAACTTATAGATGGGGCAAAGCAGTTTCCCATGAAAATAACTTTATAAATGGTGACCAGATTTCTAGACTAGTGTTTAAACTGAAATAGCACTATAGTTTAACTGAATTGAGAGTCAAATAGACATATGTGGATTAATAGAGGAATCTGTGTACTATTTATAACATAATTTCTTAGGAAAATGCACTTTAGCCTCTAATAGAATCCAGCCTACTAAAAGGCATTTTTATTCTGACAAATTCTGAATGGCAACAAAATCTTTTATCCTGTTTCTTTCCTCCAACAGCTCAAATGGAGCATTGTTCTTAGAATATCCATTTACTAGGGGAGGGTAAAGGAAGAGGGAAACTGACATTTTGGTACAAGGACTTCTTCACAGCATCATCAGTCAGTGTTTGTTGAATGAATTTATAATTTGGGTGTTGATATCAGGGGTTTATGCCTGTCTAGTTAAATTTCAATAAGCTTTCTATTGTGTGGTATTATTATTTCTACTACCTCTTTCTAGTGAATGCTATTATTTCTGACTTATTAAATGCCTTATTTGTCCTTATTATCTGGCAAATAAGATATAGATCTTTGAGCTAGGTGAGCAAAGTAAAACAAATATATGACTGAATTAAAAGAGGTGATTCCTATTGCTTGGTCTATTCATGAGAAAGCTAATTCATCATGAATGTAGCAAACTTAGTGGTACAATTTTAGAGGAATTGGGTCTTGATTATGCTGTGTGCATTTTGCTTTCTACTTAAAGGTTCAGTCAGAGGGGCACCTGGGTGGCTCAGTCGATGTCTGCCTTTGGCTCAGATCGTGATCCCAGAGTCCTGAGATCAATTCCCTCATTGGGCTCCCTGCTCAGTGGGGAGTCTGCTTCTCCTCCCTCTGCCTTTCCCCCCTGCTTGTGCTCTCCCTCTCTCAAATAAATAAAATCTTAAAAAAAAAAAAATTCAGTCAGGGTGCCAAATGAAGGTAAAAAACATGGCTTGAGCTTAAAGCCCATAATGGATTTTATGTCCTGAGTAATGGTAAGAATTGAAATTGATATGGTCGTTATTCTTACTTGGTTGTTTATACTTTCAGTTTTGCTAACACTGCCAGTAGTCCTAATTAGTCATCAAGTATCTATGGAGCATCTACACTATGGAGTAGACATTGCCATATTAGGTATACAGAGACTGTAGCAAAAATTAAATATAGGGCCTCATTTAAGGATTTTACCAATTGGAATTGTCTGTTTTTTAAATCATATTTATGTATTCAGGCTGTGGTGTCCAGAAATTTTATTAGAAGCAGTGCCTTTGACTCTGAAAATTAAAACTAGTCAATGCTAACATTAAAAGTCTATAGGGGGACACCTGGGTGGCTCAGTTGGTTAAGCATCTGCTTCAGCTCAGGTCATGCATGATCCTAGGGTCCCAGGGTGGAGTCAGGCACCCTGCTCAGTGGGGAGCCTGCTTCTCTTTTTCTCTCTCTCTCTCTGCCCCTGCACCCTGCCTGTTCATACTCTTCCTCTCTCTCTCTGACAAATAAGTGAATAAAATCCTTTAAAAAAAATCCTATAGGAAAATCATCATTCTTCAGTCCTATGTTCACAAAATAGTCATGGGGGAGTTATTTTAAAATTTACCAAATTATTGTTAAGTCCCAAAAAAGAACTTGCTTAGGGCAGATTTTCCTAGAATAGATTTGAGTTCTTGGGGCCTTATTACATAACTTTAAAAGTACCATAATATTTCTTTAGGCAGGGCATCTGGGTGGCTCAGTTATTTAAGCATCTGCCTTTGGCTCAGATCATGATTCCAGGGTTCTGGGATCAAGTCCCAATCAAATTCCCTGCTCAACTGGGAGGCTGCTTCTCCCTCTGCCTTCCACTCCCCCTGCTTGTGCTCAAACATACTCTCTCTCTCAAATAAATAAAATCTTAAAAAATAGATATTTCTTGAGGCCACATTTTTATCTATACAGAGATTATATCAGTTATTCTAAGTTGGTAGTAGGCTTAATATATTTACCAAGTACAGACTTCTTTGGAAAAGAGAGATAAAAGCAAAGCATGACATTACTCTTTATTAACATTATTTATTGTTTAAATGTTATACACGTTTGAGTGGTATAGGAGACCCTGAAAGAAAAGACTCCAGTAAGCAGTATAGGTCAGAATAAATAACATATACCAAAGGAGATATAGTTTATGTAAAGTAATTTGGTATTTTTTTAAGTCCATTCAGTTGAATATAAGACATATTTTGAATCCTGTGGAATCCATGAAATCCATTTTAATCATACTAATAGTCTTTCCCATGTATTTTTAGCCACTTACTTGTATTTATCTAATAAATGTTTCCTACCCAATTTTACAATTGTAGCTATCATTTTCTAAATGATATTAATCTAAAATATTTACAGTCTTAATAATCCTGTGTACTATGCTTATTATTCGAGGTTTTTTAAATATCCTTTTATCTTTTCACAGCATCTCTCTAAGACAGAATTTTCATTTTATTCTCAATTTTTTTTAATTTTATTTTTTATAAACATATAATTTATTCTCAATTTTAACAAAAATTATAGAATTAAGACTTATAGAGAAGTGTTGAGGGCTTTTCCACAAGATGTACCCTATCATCATCATCAAAATGCTAAGCTGGAAATAAAAATGGAGAATATATGGTATCATTCTTGCCATTGGTTTTAAAGGTTCAACTTGTATAGTTACATATATATAATGTTAGTATTTGATAGGTATGCTCATTTTATCATACTTATTTACTTCTCTTCAGCTTGAATATTTTGGGAACCCAGTCTCATGGTTCAGTGACGTATTTTATATCCAGGAGTAAGTATCAATGCATTGGGTGATAAATTGAAGCCACATACAGCTTTTGAAATACATGTGCTTGCATCATTTATGAATCTATCTTTTAAAATGCTCTTGACTTAATTTTCATGTGACTTTTGTTACTACAGAAAGTGAAGAATTCTGAAAAATAGTAAGGTTATTATACAAAATATTTTCTATAATAAAACAGAGCTGGATGTGTATTATACATAGAAAAACTAATATTGCATATATCCCTTGGAATTGAAAGGGCAGAAAAAGTAGGTATGTTGGTATTCAAATGTTTTGCAATTTAAGGGAACAAAAAGAATGAATATGAGAGGAAGGAGAAGGGAAAAAAAAAGAAAGGGAGGGATGGAGAGAGAAAACAAGCCCTGGTTTTTCATTCCCTTTTCTGCTTCAGTATTTAAAGAATAGGCAATTTATTCTGACTTTCCCACCTTAAATAGTTCAGTGCATAAGCAGCAACTTAAGAACAAGAGTGAATTCAGAAAAACCTTAAAGATATTTTTAGATTTCATATTCCATGAAACCCCAAAGGGTTTTAGATTCATATGGACTTTTATAGTCATAGTTTTGAACTATATTAGCAATTTTCCTTTTCTAAGTCTTCCTTAGGATCAGAAAAGAAGGGTCTGTTTTTGAAATTTTGTCATTGCCATTCTGCACTCAGTATTGCCTAGAATCATAAAAATTAGCTTGCTGCTTCTTTTTTTATTTTTTTTTTCTCTTTGGCAATTTGCTATTATCCCAGCACATAGCAATTAAATCTAATTCTGTTTGGGCTGCCATGCCTAAGCGTTCTTGTTAAGAAGCATGGCCTGAACTAATGCATGGCTCTTTGAGAAGGCTGTCGTGTATATTTGCACTAAAAGAAAAGTTCTTATAGCCATCTAGCCCTTTGAATTCAGTATTGAAGCTGCAGTAATTAATGATGAACTTCTGTGCAGTGCTTGACAGAGAAGGGAGTTCCTCAGGAATAAAAGTGGGAACTGAGGCAGAAAATGGTCTTCCGCTGTCAGATGCTGCTAAATTAGTCACAGGTACTTTTCAGTTATGGAGAAAGGCATCCCTTCAAAGAATACACATGAGTGGGAGAGTAGGAAAGAGGGGAAAAAAAGATGCCATTGGAATCTGCAAGAGATTGTTATTAGGAAACACTGAGTCAGTCTTCAATCTCAAATATTTGGCTGTGTCTGAGTACTTTGGGTCCAAGTAAGACTGATTTTAATTGTCTTGCCTTCAAATTTCACAGCCTAATCATCCAGCCTTAAATATATCAAACATGACTTAACCTCTTCATATCCATGATAATTCTAAACTTTTTTTAACAAACTTTATAATCAGTCACCTTCAGTATTTTAAATAGGATCATTGGTTTAATGGTCAAGTGATCAGCATCCTTCATTAGTAGCATTAAGCATTATCTTGTTTCATATATGCATGTTTAGTTACTGGAAGATAAACTAGATGCTATTGTGCCAAATGGGAAAATTTTTTTTTCTTTTTTCCCTTCACAGTATAGTTTCATCTCAAACAGGTGGAAACAAGTAAATGGTCCTGAAATTGAACATTTAATTTTTATATTCCTAAATCATTTTTGTGGGCATCAATTATTAAGTTTTGCTTAATTTATATCAGGATGTTCCCAATGAAAATTAATATAGTAATTGAACCAGACCAGACAGCTATCAATTACTCCAACCTTTGATATGTAGGTTAATGAAGTTTAAACAAACAAAAAGTGTTGTATGAACAGAAGCTCAGAAGCATCTAAATGGCTTCCATTAGCCCATTTCTCTTTATACATAGCAAGTTTATCTGTAATCTCCCCAGGTCATATGTTTTAGAGCCATGTAACACAGTTCAGAAGGTAAAGGATTAGTCAAAATCATCTTGGCTCATTCATTCAACCTCACATGCCACCATAAAGCAAGGGTCTCTGTAGCTCTTCTCCTTAATATGACTTATATGTCAGTGACAGTAGCATTTCTAAAGTGTTCTTGGGCATATAAGGACCACTCTTTCAATCCATCTATATTGTTACCCTTTCACTTGCAATTAATTGACCGTTAACTTGCAGTTAACTAACTAACTTTCAGAAATAATTGAACTCTATTTCAAAGGCTTTGGTCTGAAACATTCCCCAGCTAGAATTACTTTCTTGGACTTTGTATTACTAAGTCATTTATCCTGGTAGATACAGTCATGCTGTCATTGCTTTACATTATGTTTGAAAACACTTTGGCTTCCTTTTAAACATCCCATCCTCAAAGGAAAATTTTGCTGCTACTCTTAAGATTAGTCATGATGTGATTCTGTCTTTTCTCTTACATACACACACACCCCTTTTAGAATTTTATAAACTATGCATTTTGACTATGGCCTATTGACTTTAAAAGATAATTTCAGATCAGGAATGATAACTGGTGTTTTTAAGGTCTGCCATGTTTTTTGAAAGTTAAAGAAATGTCAAGAGAATATCTATGAGTCCACATTTTGTTATTTATACCTCATTTACATTTAGCCACTTTCTTACTGCAGTTTCCTACACTTCACTTTTTTCTGTGCTTCTTTTCCCTTTCCTTGTGTGTATGTGTATGTGAGTGTATGCGTGTGTATTTTAACAGAAACTACCTGTCTTCTTTATCTCTAGTTGTTTCTTATTTTCCTTTTCCTTTTCAATGAATAATAACCCAACCCATCTCACCCATTGAGGAAAGAGTATTATCCTTAATAATTGCTGTTAAAATAAATATATCTATCTCAGTTTGCTATAATGGAACAAAATGGGATGAGCATAGCTGCTTTAGTATTGGACTATGGCAACCCAACCATATACTGTGCCTAAATTCTAAGCCAACCTAACTCACAGGAATATGAGAGAGATAATCTAGATGAAACTAGGATAAATGAATTAAGTATAATATTTCTACCTATAAAATTTCTAAGTTATACAGTGACTCTGTGAAAAGACTATTTATAAAAAGAGTGTACGTACCTTTTTTCACCTTAATTGAGTTAAAACATAGTACTAAGGAATCCAGGGTTATAGATTGGTAAAGCCAGTTAACTTTACAGCTGTTCTCTCATTATAGACTATAAACTAATCCTAAATATCTTATTACAGATATGTATGCAGGGGAAGGACTGAGGAAGGATGTGTTGATGGTTCAAAATAAATCCATCAAAAATTGAATGAGACTGATTTTAACAAAAAATATAATGGTCAGTCTATGTTATACTAAAAGCTTTTTTAAATCAAATGTCTATCATTTTCAGTAGCAGTTTTTATTTTTCTTTCATTTTCAGTAACTTTTGTCTTATTTTTCACATATTCCATGAAAAATATAGATAAAGAAGGAAAAAATCACTCTTGAAGTCCCCCATGTTAATTGTTGAGACTTGATAGAAATAATAAGGAAAGTGAATTGAAGAAAAGAGAGAAGAAAGTAGAATTTCCTTAGAGGATACAGAATAAAGAATAAAGCATATGTAGAAAGAATAATTATCACCAAAGGATTCCCTATATGGAAAAAATTTTAAGAATATCTAATGTATAAGAAATTTAAGAGTTGGTAATCTCTGGTGAATTAGTTTCTGCAGCATTTGACTTCACTGTATTCCTCATTTAACAGCTGAGCAATGCAGGGCACAGCAAAGCTACCTGAAGCAACCCTCAGAAAGTTAGAGGAAGTAAATTGTTTAATGATGAAACTGTCAACATTCTCAATTAATATACACTTAGTGAATGAAAAAAACAAGGAAAAATATATGACTTGAGGACATTGGCATTATGTTTATTCTTAGACAAGAGGGCAGAAGAGTATCCAAATGATCCCAAATTCCAAATTTGAGAAGTCTGTGTGAAAAGGTTTATGGGTATTGGCAGCTTCATGTAAATGTCCTTTGGTGAATCAGTTCCCTTTTATCTTTTTTTTTTTTACGGTTTTCATTTTTTAATGAAATATACAATACAGAATGAATAACAAACACCCATACACTGACCAGCTAGATTTAACAAATCTTCATGTTTTATTGTAGTTTCTTTAGATCTTTGAACATGTTTTTAATAATTAAGGAATTATGACAGAGTTCAAGTTCCCTTTGCATAGAATTTTCATTATTTAAGAATAATACATTATATGGTAGAAAATTAGAAATATATTCTTTGCCTATATATGACATATACTAGCCCTGTATTTGAATAGTGCTATATTTCTCAGGATCCCTTTTGTTCCTGTGACAACCTGATATGTTCCTGCTTATATTTATTTTTAAAGTAACACTGTTTAGTGGCATGATTTCAGTGATTTTTGGTATGTGCTAGTTGAGATAAAATACACACATACAGATACTGTATGTATATATATATTGTTGAGAAGGAAAAATTTTCCTTTATCCTTCAAGGGTTCTTTTGGCTGGTCTAAGAATTAAATTGACATGAGACAGATTAACAGGAGAAAATTTTAATTTTGTACATAAGAGAATCTCATATACATGAGAGGTAAAATTAGGGTATTTATGGCATTCTGAGCTAAGAAATGGGAGGGGGTTTGGGCTTCAAAAGAAAGGAGGGCAATTCACAGGGAAATAAGAAAAAGAGCAGATGTTTCATAATACTTAGGTGTTTGCCCTTTTGTACAGATAGGTCACTTATATAAAATTTATGTGTGGTAAAAAATTCTCATTCTGGGAAAGACACCCAATTTAAATTCTTCTAGGTAGTTAAGGGAGGAGCAGGCATTTCTCTTGAGCCCACTGGATCTTGACTGCCTTTGCTCAAAATAGTCCACATGCATTAAGTGGCACACTTTGAAGATATTTGTTTGAACTCCTCTATAAGCTACTTATATACTAAGTATACTTGTATATGTGTGTTCTGTATACATGTACACACACACACAAAGTATGTGATTATTTTCCTGTTTATTGTGTTGAAACAGCCATAAAATAAGCTAGACAGAAGTAAGCAATATATCTCAAAAACTGCTCCTACTGACCCCAACCAAACCATAATACCATAATTTATACTAGAAATACATAGGAAATCAAAAGGAACAAAACAGGAATGCAAAAGTAACAAAAGCACTAACACTGAACCAAAACGCCCCTTGGCATTATTAATAACATTGTTCCGTTCCAAAGGAAGCGTAATGTGATTTGGACATGGGTATTGAGGATTAACAGCGTAGATATTCTTTATTACTCAGCTTTCACTAATTTCCCTGTGTGATACATTTTTTTAAAATAAACTTTGGAAATGCTTCAACACTTCTAATCAAGTATAGATTCACTGTCTGGAAAATACTAACAAGTATAGTAGCTATCACAAATTAATAACAATATGGTATCACAAGAACTTTTATGCAGAAATTTACAGTCAACCTTCAATAAACAGAAAAGTATTCTCTTTTATCAGAGGTACCTTCATTGATTTTTATGAAATATATTATTTTCAAAACACATTTTTTCTGTCCTACTTAGCTGGAAACTTCAGTCTGAACACCTACTATGTCTCTTTTTATTACCAATCTTTGGCTCTTCTGACAAATTACAACATTCTTCTTTGGTCTGAAAGAGGTCACAGACAATTTCCAAACTAAGGATTGAGGAAAGTAGTTGCAATACTTGACTTTTGATCATTGGTATTGTAATCATCATAGCCATTATCATTCTCTTCTTTATTATTATCATTCTCACCTCTATTATTGTCATCAGACATTAAATGTCAGTCATAGACCAAGTGCTCTACCTGCATTAGTTTATTTAATTTTCAGAACAGTCCTATAAAATGGAAACTCAACAAAGCATGAGCCTTTGCATACTACTAGCTATTACGTCAGTCAGGAAAGCTCTCATCTATCTTCCTCTAGGTGTCTCAGGTCTTAACTCAAATGATACCTATTCAGAGAAGTCTTCCTTGTCCATTCTATCTAAAATAATTATACCCTATTGCTAATCACTTTTTATCTCATTACTATCTTTTATTTTCTTTATAAACATTTATTGCTAGCTGAAACTATCTTATTTACATATTAGCTTAAGTGCTTATTATCTGTCTACTCCTATTAGAATGTAAACTTCATAGTAGCAAGCTCCCTGTCAATCTTATTTAGGTTTTAACCCCTGTACCTAGATCTAAGCCTGGCATTGGATGCTCAAGAAGTATTTTTCCAGTAAATGTATGTTATCATTATCCTGATTCTTGTACATGTGGAAACTAATGCTTAAAAAGTTAAAGTAACTTAGCCAAGATCATGTAGCTGTTTTTTGTCTGCTTAAAGAAGGATTCATTGCATGTACAAGTCTCTAGCTTTAGCATATCAAATTAGCATATGTTCTTGGACCTACAGCTATCAAGCTTATGTTGAAATAAAAATTTGCATACATCTAAAATTATCTTACCTATCCTCATCATCTTGCTAATGAGTTATATAAATATGAGCCTACACTAGTATGAGGGAATAGAACCAGTGATGTATATAGAGAAAATACAAATTTTACAAGGTAAAGTGGGCTGAAGCAACTCAGACTACTGATAAACCTAAATTTAACAATGTTCTAAGAAAGAATATCCCTTCTTCTTCTGGCTTTTTCTTACACATGATTATTTTGCTTTTTCTATTAAAAAAAATCTAAAAGAGAGCTTCACTCAGAAAATATACATACTGTATTTTAGCTTAATTACATAGTAAATGGTCAATATACTTATATAATTTTTACATTGTATTGCATTTCTTTGATGTTAATAAGTTATTCTCTTTCCCTTAGGAACTTTTCATGACTGAATCATGACAAAATAGAGTTCATATTCAAATTGAGTTTTCACTAGATTTGGGTAAAAGAAACTACAAAAATTTTTTGTGTATTAAACCTTGGAAATTATATTTTAAGTCAAATTTTTTAAAGATATAATGAATATTTCATATAAATGTATTCCATTTCTAATGTGGTAAACTACTTTAATATTCTAGTCAAAATACAAACTGCAGTCCATTTAAAAGTGACTATAGTTGGTATTTCATACAATCTTAGAAACGAAAGGTATGCACTAGGGGACAAACTCTCAAAAATAAACCAGAATTCAATTAACAGACAAATTCTGTTAATAGGTACTCCCAGGCCATAGAGTTCTCAGATAAAATTATGAAAGAACTTTGGAATAGACAAATGATTTTTGGCTGTCTTGTCTAGATCACCCTTCTGGGTCATCTCCCTTTTCATTGTCTGAGCTATTGTACAACACTAAATTGTAGTATGTGAATAGTAATGCAAATGACCCCAATCCACAGAAATGAATATTGTGTCTATTTGGAGATGCAACTGATTTTTGTTCAATTAATCTGAAAGTTCATTTCAACATTCCTGATGGTCCATGTGTGTGGAGTTTTTTTTAATTCTTTTTTGAACCAAGTGAAACATTTTTCTGATCCTCTTATTAACACGTAGGTAAAATCTTTGACCTATATTCATTTTGTATTTGTACGAAAGTCATGGATTTACCTTTTTTAAAAAAATTAACTTTAGAGATGATTAGGCGGCTCAGTCAGTTAACCATCTGCCTTTGCTGGGGTTGTGATCCCAGGGTCCTGGGCTCAAGTCCTTCATCAGGTCCCTTACCCAGCAGAGAGCCTGCTCCTCCCTCTGCCTGCCAGTGTCCCTGCTTGTGTGCTCTCGTGCCCTCTCTCTCCCTGACAAATGTGTATAAAATTAAAAAAAATTTTTTTAACACAGTTATCTCTTCTTAACAAGCTAAAAGTTCAATTTTAATGGCAATGGATTTGCTGCTTTTCCATATGATTTAGCCCAGACATGCAAAATTTGAGAATTCAGAGAAAATGGAAAGAACATACGCAATGTAAAGAAGAGTCTAATAATATCAAACTATATCTATAAACTGTTTACTTGGTTAGATCATAAGAGGCTTGCTTGGTTAACGTACTATATCCCACACAGGGTTGCAATATAAGGCTTTAGACAATTTAACTCTTATCTCTAGTCCTTGAGGGAATGTCCTAAACATTTTCTAAATCATTGCTACTTTACTAATGTAATGTAGAAATATCTTTGCCTTTATACATTTTCCATGTGCCTTATGAATGCTAGCTAGGCATTTGGAAAAAGAAAAACTGCAGTATAGCATCCTTTGATTTAGAAAGGAAAACTATGTAGCCACACTCTTACATGGTGTATTATACTCAGTAGAAGCAGGAGTTTGGGGTTGTTGTTTTTTTTTAATGAATAAAAAAGTGATATGACATGACATTTAAGAATGTATAGGGAAGAACTGTGTAAGGAAGGAAAACAATTTTCCATCTACTTTTCTGAGTTCTTGGCTGAGAACTTATATAACAAAAGATAGATTAACAAGAGAAAAACAAAGAAAAAGTTAATAAAAAGAAGTTTATTAACATGTATACTTCATGTATTATTTGGGAGTAACTACCCAAGATAGCCTGAACCACCAGCTTAAATACCATGTTTAGCTAAAGACAAAATAAAGTGGAAGCAGAGAGGCCAGCTATGGGGAGGTTACCAGAAAAAAACAAAAAGAGAAGAGTGAGGTTTGTAATACAGATTTAATCCATGCCTTTTCCATTGGTAACATTCTCTTGTGATTTAGATCATCCTTTTCTAGGTACAGAGAGGGAGACACCCTTATAAGTGGAGATTTCTTTTTTTTTTTTCTTGAGCAATTAGCAACTTTTTTTTTTATTATGTTCAGTTAGCCTTTGTATAGTACATAATTAGTCCTTGATGCAGTGGTCAGTGATTCATTAGTTAAGTATAACACACAGTGCTCATCACATGACGTGCCCTCCTCAATAATTTTTTTTAAATGGAGATTTCTTTTATAAATATAATTTTTCTTTACCAAAGGGTAACTTCCACTCTGTTTTCAGAACTTCTATGTCTGCTATTTCTCAAAATAATCAACTCAAATAAGCTTTATGCTAAAAAGGCATATTTTGGGGTGATGTATTATACTCCCTTTATGTGCCATCCCCAAAATACGACATATTGATTATTTTCAGTTAAAGTTCTTAAGAAGCAGTTCCATAATTTGGCTATTGTGGACATTGCTGCTATGAACATTGGGGTACAGGTGTTCCTTCTTTTCACTCCATCTGTATCTTTAGGGTAAATACCCAGTAGTGCAATTGCTGGGTCATAGGGTAGCTCTATTTTTAATTTTTTGAGGAACCTCCACACTGTTTTCCAAAGTGGCTGCACCAATTTGCATTCCTACCAATAGTGTAAGAGGGTTCCCCTTCCTCCACAACCTCTCCAACATTTGTTGTTTCTTGTTTTGTCAATTTTTGCCATTCTCAATGTGGTTTTGATTTGAATTTCACTGATGGCTAATGATGATGAACATTTTTTCATGTGTCTGTTAGCCATTTGTAGTCTTTTGAGAAGTGTCTGTTCATGTCTTCTGCCCATTTTTTTTAATTTGATTATATGTTTTTTGGGTGTTGAGTTTGAGAAGTTCTTTATAGAGCTGAGTTGCCCTTCAACAGACAGATAGATGTAGTCCATATATACAATGGAATATTACTCAGCCATCAGAAAGGATGAATACCCAACTTTTACAACATAGATGGCACTGGAGGAGCTTGTGCTAAGTGAAATAAGTCAAGCAGAGAAGGTCATTTATCATATGGTTTCACTTATTTGTGGAAAATAAGGAATAGCATGGAGGACATTAGGAGAAGGAAGGGAAAAATGAAGGGGGGATCAGAGTTGGAGACGAACCATGAAAGACTATGGACTCAGAGAAACAAACTGAAAGTTTGAGAGGGGAGGGGTGTCGGTGGGATGGATCAGCCTGGTGTTGGGTATTAAGGAGGGCACAGATTGCATGGAGCAGTAGGTATTATACACAAAGAGTGAATCATGGAACACTACATCAAAAATTAATGATGTACTGTATGATGGCTAATGTAACATTTTAAAAAAGGAAAGAAAGAAGCCAGAAAATAAAAGCGAGAAAGAAAACAGCCAATTGAAGAAGGACACTCCCCAGAAAGCAGGAAATAAGTCTCCCATGTGAAAGGTACCCTCCCTGTACCAGAAGAGGAAAAGGCATCCATACTACCAGAGACAGAGATTTTAGCTCAGAAGACTACATTCACAAATCTTATTTCTTCACTAATTTACTCCCTCTAGCCCACACTCCTTTGTCTTATCAATTCTTCCCCCAGATTTATTGTTTCTTTTTTTAATGAATAAGGTAGTTTTATTTTTATTTATTTATTTATTGTGTTATGTTAGTTACCATACAGTACATCATGAGTTTTTGATGTAGTGTTCCATGATTCACTGTTTGCATATAACACCCAGTGCTCCATGCAATCCGTGCCCTCCTTAATACCCATCACCAGGCTCATCCATCCCCCCACCCCACCCCCTTCTAAAACCCTCAGTTTTTTTTTTCCGGAGTCCATTGTGTCTCATGGTTCATCTCCCATTCTGATTTCTCCCCTTTCATTTTTCCCTTCTCCTAATGTCCTCCATGCTATTCCTTATGTTCCACACATAAGTAAAACCATATGATAATTAACTTTCTCTCTTTGATTTATTTCTTGTTCTTTGTCTAAAAGATATAAAAGCTGAATGCTTTGGTCATTGAGCCTTATATCTCTGGGGCCCCTGTATGTACAAAATTAATTTTTTTTCTCTTTTTAATCTGTCTTATGCCAGTTTAATTATTAGACCAGCCAAAGAACCCAGAAGAGAAGAAAGGAAGAGTTTTTATTGCCTATAGCATATTCTGCTACCCTTAAATGAAAACCAAAAAGAATATTAAATCTAGTTAAAAACTCAGTATCTTAAAACCTTGTTTAATGAAATCCAATGTGACTTTCTTCCGGAAGTATCAGGAAATGATATGTATTGCAAATGCTCAATAATTCAGTGTTTTATATTATTGACTATAACCATCTTTTAGGCTCTAGTTTATAAAACTTAGGGTTTTTAACTTTCTATTCAAATGCTTACCTAATGTTACCTGATCTTACTTACTAGAGCTGTCAAAATTACAGAAGAAATAAGTCAGCATTCTGTGTTACAGAGTATCATCCAAACAAGAGTAACAACCAACATAGTAATAGCTAATGCTCATATACCATTCACTCTGGGCCAGATACTCTTCTGAATCAAACATTTCACACATATTATCTCACTTACCTCATAACAACCCTATGAAATAGGTATTTTTGTTATTCTCATTTTATTCATAAGAAAACATACCTTAAAGAGATTAAAACTTACCCAGTGTTACGCAGCTAATAATTGTAGAGCCAAGATTCAAATCCACGCAGTCTGGTTCTGGAATGCTACTCCCCAAACTGCCTTTCGTACAAGTTTTCCTTCACTCCACATGCCTGTTAAAGTGGTTCTTATTACTAAGAGAAATAGTCAAGAACAAAAAGGCAATGAAAATTCAAGGACAGATTAGGAATGCAGTGATTGCCACTGGTAAGTTAGAAAGATAGGGTCATTTACTGGTGTACAGAGAAAAGAATTTGGAAGTCAGGAGAGCTGTTTCATTACAAGTTTACTGAATAACCCAGTAATAACCCCTGCTTTCTCTTCTCTAGACTGAAGATAAGTTACTCTGTAAAGTAGCTAAATATTCATCTAAAGAATGGGAAATGGTGTCAAGAATAATCTGAAATCCCTACCAGTCAAAAACTATTTATTCAGCTTTGTTATGTTTATATAATTAGGTAATATATATTTCTCATATTGATCGTGATCATCATCAAAATTCTCAGAACAAACAACTAAATGTTGGTACCAAAGGAAGACCAGCCTGGGATTTACACATTTTCTAGAAATCATTAAGAATAACTCAATTTAGGGGTGCCTGGGTCGCTCAGTGGGTTAAAGCCTCTGCCTTCAGCTCAGATCATGATCCCAGGGTCCTGGGATTGAGCCCCGAATCAGGCTCTCTGCTCAGTGGGGAGCCTGCTTCCCCTCTCTCCCTGCCTTCTTGTGATCTCTGTCTGTCAAATGAATAAATAAAATTTTCAAAAAAAAAAAAAAAGAATGACTCAATTTAGAATTAAAGCTTTATGGATAATATATTAATACTCACCATTGATACTCAAATTTGTATCCCTTTGAGTCATGGTGATAACCAGTTTTGTTCTTTATGTTCCACGTATCATAGCATTCTCTTTGAGGAGCTCAACAAGTTACCTATAAAGCAGCACAAATAGGCTTTCGATTTTCAGTATTCATTATAATTCATTTTATCAGCTGTGTAACCTGCTATAGTTCCAGCTTCTTTAGAAAGTCAATACTGGAAAAGAAGAATTTTTCACAATTGCCTAGAAATTAAGAAAGCTCAGTGGAATTTAAGGCAATAATAATTCATGTATTAGTGGGGAAACTTCACTAATAGTTATCTGGGAAAGATTATAAAATTGTACTGCTTATAAATATTGTTTGTGCACCTGAAAAGGCTTACGTTATGCATAGATAATAGCATTGCTGCTCTTATCTGTGATCAACACGTGTCTAAGAGTTCAAAAAGTCATTAGTTATGGATATAACTAATGTGTGTGTGTGTGTGTGTTTGTGTATGGAAGTTCAACTTTTGTTAGAGTTTTAAATGTGACGACTTTTAATGATTATTCCATTTAATTAAATATCTAAACCAATGGGAAAAGAGCAAGTGAAGCAGAAATTTTTTTATAAGCCTGAGATCTTACAACTTTTTGATAATCGTATTCTTTTTTGTTTCTTAGATGGTCTATTAAATGGGCAATTGGTTAATTTCATGACCAATCTTATATAATTTTCTCAAAAAAAGATCTTCTTTTATATATGGTTTGATAAAAGGCAGCAGATGGAGGTAGGAAAGATTTCTTAGAGCAACAAAACCCTAGAGACAAAAGGAAGCTTGGAAATTTTCTATTTCAGAGTTTTTTAAACTCTTTTCTCCTATGGAGCCATTTGGGAATCTGGCAAAGCCTATAGACTTCTTTTCAGGAAACTATTTTTAAGTATATAAAATAAAATATGTGGGATTACAAAGAAAACTAAATTTCAAATCATTATCAAAGTATCTATGAAAAATTGTGTGATAATAATGCCTCTTTTAAAATGCATTAAATAACTAAATCTAGCAACAAGTCATTAGACTACTATATTTTGAAATCTTGGTGAATATTAAGAGTATTTTAAGATATCCATAATAATCTGAAGCATAGATTCTGTCATTTTAATGTGGTTTGTCACCTAAGCTCATAATGAAAAAAACTAATAAAAATTTACTTAGATTGGCAAATATAAAATTTTTTATTTTTTTCTCCATTCCAGTGAATGGACCCCTGACTTTTATCCACGAGTTCTTTCAAGGGCTCCATCATCTCCAGTTGAGGCCTGTGGAAACATTATCATTTTACAAATGAGGGAATCAAGTCCCTTAGAATTGAGATAGCTTAACTAAAATCATACAACACAGTGTTAGATTAATCCTTACAGAGATAACTTCAGACTTTAACTCAGCCTTTGCCTGAAGTTTTAATCTAGAAATTGGCAGTTATAGTCTGTCATTTGTCACTGACTAATGGCATGATCTGGAGCCAATTCTTTGTTCTCATTGTACCTCAGATTCTCCCTAAGTAACTGTAGGTGACTAAAAATCTAAATAAGGATAATAATAATGACTTAGATTTGTATTGCTCTTTTTTAATAGTTTTCACTTACACATACAGTATCCTACTTAATTTTTCCCATTTTGTGGGTAAGGAAATTAAAACTCCAAGATGTTAAATGTTATGTCTAAGGTCACACAGCTAAGAAAAGGATAAACCAATATCAGAAACCATACCACTGGACTCCAAAGGACGTTCTTTTTATCATGCTGCCTTTCATGTCATAAATAAATCAAAACTCTGAGTTCCTCAGTTAAATATGCGTTGTGATAACATAAATCTGATTAAACACAAATGAATTGTTATTATGCTCAGATGAGCCAAATACACGTACCCTAATTTATCCAGATAAGGTGATGAATGAATGGAACTATGGGAAAGAGCTTTTCTAAACTATTCTTCATTTTTCACATAAGAATTGAGAAGATAAAGAAATAGAATTTAAAAGTCTGAGATTGTAGAGTTGTTGGCTTAATGTTGTTTAAATCAAACTTTTCTTTCCTTCTGTTTCTGGGTAGGCTAAAGAGGCAAGTAATCTAAGTAAATGCCAAAGAGGTCCTTTTTCTCTATCCTCTTGAGTTTTATTTTGATGAGTAAATGGTATTCCAAGAAGTTTGTTCTTTCAGAGACGAATTACTCTTAAATAAGTTTAATGGGGTAGAAAAATTAAAGTCAAAAGAGCCACGCTACATCAAAAATCTCTATCATCTGTATCATCCTAGTGACATGACTATGTGAGATAAAGAATATCTTGTTCTCTTAAAAAATAAGGAATCTGCTGAACCTGACCTGAAATCTATAGTGTAGAATAACCTTTATTGGATTCCAAATGTCACCATTTGATTAACCTTAAGTAATATAAATAGGAAGGTATTTTCCAGATTCTTAAGATCATTCTGTGGGGAGCTCAGTTATGTCTTAGCTATAATCCACATGGTTTTAATATTACATTTCTTAATATTAGCCCACCCAGATAAGTAAAAATCATTTTTAAGATAGTACAGGAGTGGCTATGATCAAACTTATACTATAAAAAATAAATTTTAATCTGAGATAAAAAACCATGATTACTATAAAATAAACATTCAGAATTAGCAAATGTTTACTCTGTACAAAGAACTATATTTAGCATAGTAGGAAATGTAAAGAGAATTAAAGTCAGATCCTTTCCCTCCAAGAACCTATAGTTATTTTGAGACCCTTATCAACAATTGGAACATTAGTAACTGTGATAACTCTTATAATAGAAGTTCAGATAAGAGGTTTTAAGAATTTAAGAATTACCTAAAACTCGATTGTGATGATGGTTGTGCAACCATGTGAATTTATTAAAAGTCACCAAACTATATTCTTAAGATGGGTGACTTTTGTAGTAGGTAAATTGTATTTCAATAAAGATATTACAAGTTCAGGGGAAGAAGAAATTATTTCTGATTGAGGAACTTTGGGAATAGTTTTTGCAACTGGTACAGTGTAAGCTGGATCTTAAAGGACAAGTAGTATTTGAATCAGAAAATAAGCAAAGGGTACCAGACAGATGAAACAGCTTGTCTAAGGTCTAAAACAGCTTCCTCAAGAGTAAAAGGAAAGTTCTATAGGAGCTAGTTCAGACTTTCCTACATGCCTTAGATTATGTGGCCTGCATTCCTACCAGTATATATGGCTATATGGCTATGACATTTCTAAAAAGTTTTGGTCAATCGGTCTTGAAAAACAGATAACTATACATGGATTTTCTTTCTTTCTTTGGGTCAAAAAGAAGAATTTGCTTACATTCTGAGCTAATGTGGAAGTTACAATGAAGTAATGAAGTCACAATGAGAGTGTGTGATTACAGTTATTTTACAATTGTCAGTGCCTCCACTGATCATAGCATGATCACAACTGACATTTCTTTCTACCTTTATAGCTTAAAATCTCTGGTACATGTCTTTTCTCCCTCGAGCCCTTTAACAATCTTTATTTTTATTAAAGGAGCACCTAGAGCCTAGAATAATAAAGACATGCTAAGGGAAATGTCAAGATATTCTGGCCTACTAAGAATAGGATGAGGGAGAGAAAATCGTAATATAAAAATCTTTAAAAAATTAAAAATCTAGCTAAATTGCATACCACACATAAACCAAAAGATAAAATAGATGAAGTCAACTACCATCATGAATAATAGGAAAGCAAATTTGAAACTTTTTTCTAATGAGCTGGAACAGCTCATGTTAAAATAAGTTTTATTGACAGTAGAGAAGAGTATATAGGAAACTTAGTAACAATTTCTAAATAGGTAGTCTTCTTTGTTTCTTTTTTTAAATGTAGCATTAAGATTAAATTTCCTTTCCAAACCATTGCCATAGAATTTCTCAAATTAGTAAGCATATATACAGAAGCTTAATTTCTAATGTGACTGCTGACCAGTATCATTGTGCTAAAAATAGGAGAGGGCTTTCTTAATGTCCATCAAAGATGACTTCCTTTGTTCCCATTTGACCCTATCTGACCCAACTGCTGAGAATTATTCAGTATGAACCATATTGTATAGATTTATTCCTAATATTTGCAAGGAGAAAGAATACAAATTATCCTGGTGAGCAGCAAAATAGAGACAGTTTTTATGAAACCTGAGTTGTGTTAACCTGTAATTAAATGTAATCTCCATTTTAATATTTATACATCTTTATATTGTTATGAACCTATTCTTAACATGGGCTTTATTTTGTTTCTCTCCTCCCTCACTTCTGCAAAAGGCAGAAGGGAAAGGATGTTTGTTATTCACACTTTGTACCCCACTAACTGGTGTTATACATCTGGCTTCCACTGGAGAGCCCCTGACATCGCAGGGAACGGTGATCAAAATTCCACACATTAGCTTCAAGCTGGGGGCTCGTAGCTACTGCAGCATTGAAGGGGGTCTTTTCCTGGCTTCTTTAAAATAAGCATGGTGATGGGATGGTTTAAGGGAAGAACACCTCTCAAATCACATGACCACTGCTGTGCTTCCGTGTGTCCTGCTTTCTTCATAACAGCTTGGCACTACATTTTTTCCCTGTATCTTAATGGGTTTGTGTGTGTACAAGTGGGAGGGGGTGGGGAGAGTTGTCAGTGGATGGTTATACATTATGCATGCATCTTTCAGTGTTAGAGTGATGTGCCTTCCCTTATGTGTCACAGATTATAGTCACAGATTAAATCTTCTGTGTTCCTGAGAGATTGGACTATCTCTCTTACTGGTGTGAGATTCATATGTTTTGATGTTTACACCCTCAGTTGTTCTTCATGCTGCATTAAACATCAGTAGAAATGTTCTCCTGTAAGAGTTAGCTTTTCATGTTGGGCTGAAAAAGTCTTCATTTCTGTGTAGCAGTTCATGTTATTATAACCTATGGCTTTCAATTGTACCTCCCATAATGAAGAGCTGACTTTAAACACTGTGCTATTCTTGTTATGACCTAAGCATAAGGTAAGTCACTTCTCTAACTGTATCTAAAGATTGTGGTTGTTTGTTAAAATTTTCTCAGCTCTGTTTAAAGCATTTTCACTTTTTTCCTTACCATTTATTACATGCTCTCCCCTCTTTTGTTTTCTGTTTCATGGCTTAAGATTTCTTACTGGACAATGTGATCCTCAGCAAAAATTATATTACACATGTAAACACATGTTGAAATGAATTAAATGAATTATTTGATGTCTGAAAGCAGTCTTGATTAGTAAATGAATACCTATGTTTTCAGTAAGTCTCTTGTGTTTTTCATTTCCTCCATTGACTGTAATATAATAATGCTGTTTCTACACATGATTTTAGTTTAATTCCAGCTGAAAGGTGTATTGTTAACACCATAAAGTTAGATGTTAACTATAGTAAAATAACATAATCCAATAAAATAAAGTAATAGATAATCCAGTACCATACCTTTCATTTTTAATCCCTGACAAATTTGGTATTAGGCCAAAATTTCAGTTTCATTTTGTTTTTCAGACTTCCCTTTGTTTTTTTTTTTTCATTGACTAAAAAGCCAGGGTTAGATTAAAAAAAAAACAAAAAACAGTAAACTGTAAAACTTGGGACAGACCTCTGTTACCTTCTTTCTAGTCCCTATGTGTGAGAACAAGAACAGTAATTGTTTCTTGACTTTATTCTTTCAAGTAAATCCCATTACATTGTGAGTTAGGTAAAATCTTCATATCTGGATTTTGTAAAATTAGGTAAATATTATAAAGACCAGTTTCATGGTACATGAGAGAGGGGATCTGCTTGTGCATATATATTTTAAATGCATATTATACTTATAAAGTGCATATTATATTTTAAAATTATTTTCCTCAGTTTTTTTAATATATACTCAAGGTCAATAAGGAAAGAAGTTCATGAAATCATTTAAGTGATTTCCCTCAAATCTGGAACAAATAGCCAATGTAATATAAATGAGAAAATATTGGTTATACTGCTATTGGCAATTTGTTCAGGAAACTGAATTGTTTTTTATCATTCAAATTTATCTTCCAAAACCATGAAATATATAATTCTAAATTCAGGTACCACAAAGCAAGATTTTGGGTTTGATTATTGAATTCATGCTATGAACCAATTTTTTTTTTTTAATTTTAAGCCACCTAAGACAGGGTTTTTAAAATTGCTGTTTTAGTTTGGTTTGACTTTTTTTTTTGTAAAGCTAGCTAGTTTTTCACCACCATTGCCATTTAGATGTTACATAAATCTGTTGAAACATTTGATGAGACAATTTGAACTACTCATCTGAACTGCTCTGTTCATTATAAATCTCTTGTTTCTATCCACACACTAGCTCCACTCTAGATTGGAAGGGCTTAAAGATGAACTCTGGAGGAATAGAGGCTACGACTTAAGAGTAACTATTACTGATCAAAGGAGCTGCTTTCCATTCGCAAACATTGCTTTGCGCTATGGGTTTGGGCTCCTTCTGTTTCTACATCTTGTTGAAGACTTTCTTGACTTCATTTGACTTCTTTGAACTCTGTTTTTGTCTTTCAGCATTTTCCCCTTTTTTTTCCTTCTCTCTCCCAGATTTTTCCTATTCTATTAGCTTTCTCTTTCGTTCCTTATACTGCTTTTTAAAATGTAGTTTATCTCTTTATTAAGCTTGTCTATTAATTTGTCTATTAGTGTTTGTTTCTTTTCTCCTTTAAGGCTGTAGTGGTCTAGTTACACCCATTTTCATTCCATGGTATGAAAACTTGCTTGTTTATTTTGCAGCAAGTTCATTAGTGATCCTTACCCTCTTAGTATGAGTTTTCAATAAGAAATAGCAGAACATTTTGTATATTCATAGTGTCCCCTTCTATAAGCCCAAACTTTCTTTTCTATTGTCTAGACTTACTTCCCCAAACTTCTCTTTCTTCTTTTTCTTTTTCTCACTCTCGTGTCTTCCTCCCTGTATTTTTGTTTCAAATAATCATTAATTTCCTTTCTCATTTGGCCCAGAATTGTTTTTCAATAAAACTTCTGAGTGAAAGAATATAATATTATCTTTCAGATTAGCTTCTTCATTCTAGTATATTTAAAACTAAATAATCTGGGCCAAAAGAGAATAACTATAACATCTGGAATTATTTTTCCCCTTTTTTCCCTTTATTTTTTTGGTGTGTGTGTGTGTGTGTGTGTGTGTGTGTTTCTTGTGTGTATGTTTGTGTGATTTTTTTATTGTTTTTGTTTCTTTAAACATTAACAATTGTTCTTTTCAGGGAAGGACAACCATAACCCACCCTAAGTTGCAACATTCCTTTCATAAGTTGTTTCATTACAATAGTAGCTTGTGTTAAGCAATAGAAATTAATTTGTTGTGTATATATATCCATTTGGGGCAAGCTGCTGTGGTGTGGGAAGAAGAGGTGTGCAGTTTAAGTACAATTTTCTCTGATATTAACAAATGTTAGTGCCATACAACATGGCTCTTGAATTCAGTACTTATAACATTTAAACGAATGTTCTGCTTTGACCTAAACTATAAACAAAGCATAAGGGTTTCTGATTGATAAACTCTATATAAACACCTGAGAACTGGTAAATAAATGAACTCAATTTTATTTTCCAACAAAGTCATCTTTCATAGCCCATATTTTATTTATAACCAATTATTTTAATAACCAATTATTTTAGTTGGTTATATTTTAATTTGTTATTATTTTAATCAGTAAATAACAAAGGTCATTGGAATCACATAAATATTGTATATGAGGATTTCTCTGTTTTCCCCTTATCAACATATATAATTAAAAATCTCTACAATGGAGTATTTTATTATAACTTTATTATTTGAGCTGCATTATTAGTCTAGTCAAGAGCTATCATAGTGCCTTAAGAATAAGGGTCTGTATTCGTAGCTGATTATGTGGTAACTTATTTTTTCCATATACTAATTTCGATGCACATCAGTAAAAAGTTGCCTTTGGTTTTGCTTCTGTCCCATTTTTAATGTTGTACCCCAATTTTTTTCTAGAAGTCTGTTCTTCCTTTACAGTAAGAAAAAAAAATTTTTTAAATATGGAACAAATGTAATATATTTTTACTAAGTTGTTATGATATCTGAGATATATTAAGCCTTTGCTCCTAAACCTCAGGAGCTTGCCCATTAAGTATGCATACATATCTGGCTATCTGTGTTATGAGCCCTAAATTACTGAGTTTATGCTCTCTCTGCAGGTCCAGTCCAGGTGCAGCAGCAAGGAGAACATTCTCAGAGCCAGTAAGTATGTCAACATTTCAGATGGACTACTGAATTAAGAGTGTATAGTTCAACAGGAAGAAGAGCTAAAATATTTTGGTGAAACAACAAAGAGCAATTGGGGACAGTTTATATAAAGAATATAAAAGGCTTTCACCTCCTTTGGTATTAGTATCAAGATATTAGTGAATATTTCCCTCATTCCAGTTGTTCCTGGAAACTGACAACAGAATTTTGATAGCACTTCTCATTAGGGTAGTAATGAGTCCCTCAATGATTCTACAGTGAGAACCCTCTTTAATTGCCCCACTGCCAAAAATTATTTGAAAATAGACTTAACTGAAAATAATTATATAAATCTACTATAAGAATCTAACTTAAAAAAAAGTGACTCCTGAGAGGAGTCATAATCATTTTGTAAATGAATTCTTAAAAGATCCTACCTTCTTAAGCAGCATGTTTTAGAACATAGCTCCATGAACCAAGGATAAAGAAACCTTAATTTTTTTTTGTTTGATCACTGATAACATTAACTTGAAGTCATCTAACTTTGTGTATTACTTATTTTTCTATCCTATAAAAAGGAAATGTAAATAGCTTTTCCTTACCTGTATCCTTGAAATGATATAACATTGAAGGTTGTGCCTTAAAAGTTTTAGGATCCTAAGAGAAAAGTACTATATAAATGCTAATAATTTAGTATTGTTTTCTGTCACTTAAAATTAATGATATCATCCTGTCTTCTCCCTGATCTTTATCAAGAGAAGTACGGGTGGACCATAACTAAATGGGTCTATTGGACACTTACACCACTGAGAATTTACTAGTAAACAGAATGATTTATATTTCCAGTAGAATATCTGTATTATTTAACAATCACAAAAGTAATTGGAGAACTTCAAATAGATAAAATGTTTTATTTTCTTTACTGTAAATTTTTCCTATTTCTGTGTTGTGAATCTGTTATGTTAGCTTGAAACCCTTGAGTGAAATTTTAAAATGACATTTTGTGATGATTGCTGTATGATTTCCATTTGTTTTTGATTTCCCAAGATGATAGTGGATCATTGATAGTGATTATGATGATAGGAACAAAAATAATTTCTTACTGACAACAGATTTCTTTGAATGCTCTTACACCTTTATCGTGGATTTTTGTGTTATTAGAATGGTCTTTCATTTCAGTTGTGTTCTTAACTGGTGTATAGACTATTAACCACTTTGGATGAACATTACAGTTGTCCAGATTTTCCTGATCATGTTTTCTTATGATGAAATAGTCATTTCATCATTTAGATCATCATTTAGATCTATGTAGTCACTTAGATCCATGTAGAGAGCCCATCCAACATCATAACCGCTCTATAAGTTTAAGATCTTTCATCTTGGGGCACCTGGGCGGCTCAGTGGGTTAAGCTGCTGCCTTCGGCTCGGGTCATGATCTCAGGGTCCTGGGATCGAGTCCCGCATCGGGCTCTCTGCTCAGCGGGGAGCCTGCCTCCCTCTCTCTCTCTCTCTGCCTGCCTCTCTGTCTACTTGTGATCTTTCTCTGTCAAATAAATAAATAAAATCTTTAAAAAAAATAAAAAAAGATCTTTCATCTCAACACCACTTTAGTAACTCATACACATGCCCCTAGGCACACCCAGGATTCTTTTATCACCATGAGCTGTTCTACCTCTAAACTTCTTAACTTCAATATCTTATTGCTTATTTAGTCGCTTTAATCACCCTTAGTTTCTTCCTTTACTATGAACTAGTAATGTTGCAGTCCTGTGGATCCTATTAACAGTTCCTCATTCTCTCAGTGCTGTGTTCTGCCTCTATTCTTTTGGACCCTTTCCCCTATGCATAAATTATCCATTCCCCTTGTTTTCCTAGAAAACTCCTTTGTTTTCTTTTCAAACATGTTTTATCTTATAATGATGCATAAGCAAATCCTGTAGAAGAGCCAAATAATACAGAAATATAGAGACTAAATATAAATTTGGTCTTTGTTGCCACAGACCTTTTGTTCTATGCATCTCTATTTTATACACATATATATACATATACTGTCTTTATTTGTCTGCATATTTGTTTCAAGTTCTTATTTAAATTCTAGTTAGTTAACATATGGGGTAATATTGGTTTCAGGAAAAGAATTTTGTGCTTCATCACTTATGTATAACACCCAGTGCTCATCACAAGTGCCCTCCTTAATACCCATCATGCATTTAAGCTGTACCCCCACCAAATTGCTCTCCATCAACCCTCAGTTTGCTTTCTCTACTTAGGAGTTTCTTATGGTTTGTCTCCCTCCTTCCCCTGTGATCATCTGTGTGAGATCATATGATAATTGTCTTTCTCTGACTGACTTGTTTCACTTAGCATAATACACTCTAGCTACATCCATATCATTGCAAAGGCAAGATTTCATTCTTTTTGATGGCTGAATAATATTCCTGTGTGTGTGTGTGTGTATGTGTGTGTGTGTGTGTGTCTGTGTGTGTTCACCACATCTTCTTTATCCATTCATCAGTCAATGGCTTATTTGGGCTCTTTCCATAATTTGGCTATTATAGATAATGTTGCTATAAACATCAGGGAGCATGTGTCCCTTTGAATCAGTATTTTTGTATCTTTTGATTAAACACCTAGTAAGGTAATTGCTGGGTCATAAGGTGGTTCTATTTTTAACTTTTTGAGGAACCTCCATGCTCTTTTCTGGAGTGGCTCCACCAGTTTGTATTCCCACCAACAGTCGAAGAGGGTTCCCCTTTCTCCGTATCCTCCCTGTTGTTTCTTGTGTTGTTCATTTTAGCCATTCCATCAGGTGTGAAGTGATATCTCAATAGTAATTTTGATTTGTATTTCCGTCATGATGAGTGATGTTGAGCTAGAAAATTCTTAGTTATCCTTCAAGACTCAGTTCAAGTGTGAGCTTCTCTGTGACATATTCTCTGAATTCCCTCTAGGCAAGGTAACTATAACTAATTCTTCTTGTATGCCCGTCCCGTCCCTTATACTTTAATCATTTTTTAGTTTATTTACTGAATTACCTATTCTCAAGGAAAACATTTCCAATATGTAGCCTAGGTAAAGAAAATTGTGCAAACATGCCTCAGAGATATTGTAGATTTGGTCCCAGACTACCACAATAAAGTTAATATCACAATAAAGAGAATCAAATGTATTTTTTGTTTCCCATTGCATATAAAAGTTATATTTATACTATACTGTAGTCTAATAAGTACTTTATTGCTAAATTGCTAACCATCCTCTGAGCTTTCAGCAAGTTGTAATCACGGATTGCAGGTCACCATAACAAATGAAATAATGATGAAAAAGTTTGAAATAATTACCAAAATATAACATAGAGACATGAAGTGAGCAAATGCTGTTGGAAAAAATGGTGCCAATAGACTCACTTGAGGCAGAGGTGCTTTTAATTTGTTAAAAAGAAAACAAAAACAATATCTGCAAAGCTTTATAAAGTGAAATGCAATAATACAAGGTATACCTGTAATCAACTTCTTTTTTAGCATATATAGAAATCTGTCAAAACAAAACATCAGTAGATCCTAGAGAAAGGAAAAGAAGGGGGTGGAAGGGATGGGGTGGCTGGGTGATGGACACTGGGGAGAGTGTGTGCTATGGTGAGAGCTGTGAATTGTGTAAGACTGATGAATCATAGACCTGTGCCCCTGAAACAAATAATACATTATATGTTAATAAAAAGAGAAAAGAATACACTTAACTTCTAAAATTCAGAACTTGGAATTCATCTAGAATTGTCCAAGGAGGAGTTAACTTTGGTAATGTTTTTCTAAGTAAGAGGTAACTTTCCTTTTGCTCCTCAAAAAATTATCAAAACTGTTGATACCTATTGATATCAATACCTGTTGATAATAAACCTGAGTTTATTCTTTCTGTGATCTTTTAGGGTTCCCAGCCCAATGCAAACTTGATGGGGGTGTCCCGCCACACAACACCAAGTAATTCTCAGACACCAACAGAATATCCAAGAAGTCAACTCAATTCTGATACTATATACTCAGAAATAGCAGCAGAGTCCACAGGTTAAGGATTCAGTCCTACAAAACTGCCTTCCATAGTCCACTTCAGATGCCAGTCACAAGCCCCAGGCTGTTACTGTGCCTCTCACCAACCAGCTACCGGTTAGAAGTTCCAGTAACCTCCTCCTTAGGTTCTACTAATTTTCTAGGGTGGCTTACAGAACTCAGGGAACACTTTCATTTACCAGTTTATTAAAAGTTGTGATAAAGGATACAAATCAACAGCCAGATGAAGAGAAACCATAGGGCAGGGCCTGGAACAAAGGACCTTCTGCCCTTCTGGAGCTTGGGGCCTGGCTCAGCAGCATGTGGAAGCATTCTGATTCTCCAAGCATGGAAGCTCTCCTTAAAAGAAGGGCCAAAAAGTTCTTCTTGGGTTTCTAATGGAGACTGTGTTACATTGTCATGACTGACTAAGTCATTGGCAACTGGCTGATTCAACCTGCAATCTCTCTCCCTCCCCAGAGGTTGGGGGGTGGGACTGAAAGTTCCAACCCTCTAATCACACGGTTGATCCTCCTGGAAATCAGTACCCTGCCCTTAGGTGGGGTCCAAAAGTCACCATCATTAATAATAAGAAATAATAAGATACTCTTTTCATCTTAAGGCTCTGAGATACGTTTAGGAACTGAGGATGAAGACCAAATATATCTCAGAAATATATTTTATCTGAATGACAAAATATATATTTCTTATAAATTTTTATATCACATATGGTATGGGAAAATACCAGTATGATAAAGTTAATAGTCTCAGCTAAAACTTCCTCAGAAAAGGAAAGGCAAACTCAGGATATTTATGAGATTTTAAAATTTACTTCCTTGAGATAAAATATATTCTTGGTAATGAACTTATATACAGAAGTGTAACTTAGGAAACTTTATTCTCTTTGTGAGTTAAAACAGTTTAAGTAGACAAATGGAATCAGGCTTAGAGCTCACTCCGTCTTTAGAACACAACAAAAAGTTACCCACATATTGAATAAGAGTAGAATCCCGGGGAAATATAGTCCTTTAGGTCTTAGCTGAGGACTTGTGAACAGTAGGAGAGTGTTTCAGGAAACCCCTGGAACTTAACAGTCCAGGTATATTGTTGGTTTTCTTAGGAGAAGGCATATACTGACTATTTTGACCCAAAGGGTCATTAAAGAAAATACAGCATAAATCCAGGCCATCAAATATGTAGCCTCAAGAGGCAGTGAAGGTAAAAGAAGTTTGGGTATTGGTACTATATGAAAGTGGGATATGATTGTTCTGTTATAGGCCTGATGTACTGAACAAATCTATATCTCCACCCACTGGGCTTTTTGATTGGGAGGATAGAAGTGTTAAAAGAATAAGTACAACATGGGGTGGTTGGGTGGCCCAGTTGTCTGGGCCTTCAACTCAATTTCAGCTCAGTTCCTGATCTCAGCATTGTGGGATCTTGCCTCGCATTGGGCTCCGCACTCAGTGCAGAATCTGCTTGGGGTTCTCTCTCCCTCTCGCTCTGCCCCTCCTGTCCATGCTCTCTCTCTTGCATGTGTGCTCTCTCTCTCTCTTTCAAATCTAAAAAAGAAAAAATAAGTACATTTCTCTACTTACTTTCATCTAATAGTTTTAGTGTTTCTTTAGTTTCTGATTTAAGAGAGTATTTTGTATCTTGGGGTAAAGGTTTAGATGGCTGATTTGAATCTTAATGGGTTCAGCCCCAGTAATCCTTATAAGTTGAATTTTTGCCCACAAAGTGAAAAAGTTCTGGCATTTCCTTGAGATTTTCCATTGGACTTGTGTCTAAACACAAAGGTACTGGTAAATCAATATTCAAATTAGCTATAATCTCATTACAAATAGGGGAGTCCTCAGGGATTTCAAGGAAAAGACCATTAGGAGAATATTTAATCTAGCAATTTCATTTATACAATATACACCTACCAAGTTAGCAGTTATCACAGAGGAGGGAAGAATATTCCTCTGTTAATACCTAAGGGTCATGGTTATAAATGGAACTATCAGAGGATTATTAGAGATACTTAACAATAGGTAGTTTTTATTGCAAGAAAGAGATTGTGTAACAGTGGTAGAGTTTAAGGTTGATATTGTATGCCTGTATCAACAACAAAACAAAAAGCTTGTGAGGTTGTTCTTGAAAATTTAGAGAAATTTCTCTTTGGGAATTAAAGGGTAGAACAAAAAATTAGGAAGATGCTCTCCCTCAGAGCATCTTCATTAACATACTTCATTGTTCTTTTCCTTTGGTTTCTTAACTAAGATAAAATAGTTGTTTTTTCAATGTCTTTATATATATAGTATTTATAAGTATCTCTATCAAAGGACTCCTTCTTTCAGGATTTACTGAGCCTGATAAGAGCATCTAGTTGTTTTATTTGTAAGGCCAACAATTTATTGAGTTTGTTGTTGTAAAATTCTCAATATTCCACAAAGTGCTAGAAACCTGGCAATGTTATTATTTTCCATATTAGTTTTTTGCTTACATACAAAATCCTCTATTTGTGTCTTTTTTTTCTGTAAGCAGTAATGCTTACAGAAAAAAAGAAAAAAACAAGGAGAGAGTTAGGAGTCACATCTGCTTTAAGGTCTATTCCTGAGTGCTGAATAAAGGCGTTAAAGAGCCACTCCCTGAAGTCTCCGATGTCCTCATCCTTTCTTTGCTATAAGACTAAATCAGAGCCCAATCTATTTTCTCAGGAAAACTCCAAAAGACCTTGACCAACTTCTGTTGGTTTTCAAAACCCCTCTAGTTTCTTATGTGATTCAGGTTCTTCCTTTTCTGCCTTTGCCATGGAATTTTTTGCATCTCAAGCTTCTATTGCATATGAGCTACTTTCAGATATGGAAGCCTTGGATTATATATATATTTTTTTTAATTTTTTTATTTTTCAGCGTAACAGTATTCATTATTTTTGCACCACACCCAGTGTTCCATGCAATCCGTGCCCTCTCTAATACCCACCACCTGGATCCCCCAACCTCCACCCCTGCCTATTCTTAAAATTATTCTTTCTCTGCAAATCCCATTCTCTCCTTTTTAGGCTTAGTGGTTTGTTTCTTTCTCTTTTCAAATTTTTATTTAAATTCTAGTTAGGTAAGATGAAGTATACTATTGGTTTCAGGAGTAGAATTTAGTGATTCATCACTTACATGTAAGACCCAGTGCTATCCTTCCTAGGCTTTGGAAAATCATTGATGATGCTCAGTTTAGAGGATGAACAGAGCTTAAAATCAACCATGGAGAGCTTTTTTCTGTTCTGAAGGAAGTTTAAGAGGTAACTAAGCTTTGGAAGTTTCTGGCCAGCCAAAAGGGAAAAGGACTGGAACAGAGGGCAAAGTAGAGCAGAAGGAAATGGAATAGTATAGATGGAGAAAGATAAATGGTAGAATAAAACCCACTAAGTTCAAGATGTGGTTTGGGAGGATTTAAAGAGGCATTACATAAAAATTTTCACACCTTTGTTTTACCTTGGCCAAGGACTTCCTTGGAAGCAGTTTTGGATCTGAATTTCTTTTGGATATTTCCTCATATAACCAAAACATACAGCCCATTGGATGTTTGGAATTTTGTTCCGTTTTTGTTCTATAATGCCTCTCAAACAATTTTGTTTAAATCGAAAGTTCCCCAGAGTGCCACTGTAACTCTAAATTATCCTAGGTGAAATTAAGTATAACTGTACAAATTTGGGTTATAGCATAAATACATGGAAGAAGTAGGAACATGGTCTGGGAGGGACACATTGAGATTTAGACAAGACAAATTTGAGAACCTGTGAATAGACCAGCCAAGAGTGTTGCTTGGGCACCTCATGCATCCGGCTTCCCAACCTAATGGCTGGGTTATCACACTACAAACTAACATATTTATAGTTCCAGAACATGGAAAGGTTTGAAGGAGAGCTTTCTCCAATAGCCAGACTGTCACTAACAAAACAAGAAGAAGGAAAATTCTCAGATGTGGACCCAGGGCAAAGTTTATCTGAAAGACATCACTTTAAGACGAAATCTGACCCTCTCAATTCCTGAGGCCAGTTTGCAAAATAGATTTATTGGGGTCTATGTCCATCTTTTCCACATGAATTGTCCCTTTACAGAGGTTTAACAGAAACAAACAAAATAACGAGAATAGACAAGACAGATAGTAGTGTTGTTGGGAGTAAGACACATTTCCACCAAGGATAAAAGCTTTTTCATGTCTGATCCAATTATCAAAGAGGTCCTAAAAAAAAACATTTTTATTCTTAGGAGACCAAATAAACTTAGTAATTGGAGAGCTCAAAAAAAAGCAAGAGTTCAAACTTATATGAGACTTACTTACTTCATTGTAGTAATTAGGGACACTCCCATTCCCCAAAGTAGGAGGTTCAAGGGGCCTCAGAGAAACTGCTATTATCAAATCAAGGGTCTTGGGTTTTGTTGAGAAGGTCAGTCTTGACTGGGTCTCCCTACGGCCTCTATGATTGTTGAATGCTGACTCCCCACAAATAAGTTTTCGTAGTAGGGGAGAGCTCTGCCTTAACAGAATCTTGGTAGCATTTCAGTGTGAGTTCAACATTGAGGTGTTCATGATATTTGGAAGCTAGGTTTAAGTTGAGTTTTTCACCATGGCAGTTTGATTAGAATGGGTAAAATCATGAATAAATAGTTTAGGATTGGTGCACATAGCCAGGCAAGGAGTGCGTGTGTGTGTGTGTGTGTGTGTGTGTGTGTGTGTTTTATTTTGGCCTTATTTTACAGAATAACATTTGCATATATGCAAAATCAATTAAAACCCAAGCAGAGCTCAAGTTGAACAAAGGGCCAGCGCTAACCCCAGGAAACCCTGCAGGGATCCCCAGAAATAAAGACATGTTAAAATTGTTATTTGAACACATTGATTTTTGGTAGCTCATTTAGCTGCAGTCTTCAGGCATCAGCATGCATGCCCAGAAAATAGAGAAAGATTGTGTTAACACCAACGTAAACAACGAGGCAGAGATAAGGAGCTATATTTTTCAAAGAAACAAGTCATTCCAAATCTAAAATGACTAAAGCAATACATTTCACTTCATTCTTACTCAAATTCCACTGGAGTCAGATATAATGTATCATCTTCTATTCTAAGAATGAAGTCTTCAGGTAATGTTTCAGATGCTATCTAAACTAACTGTCCTTAAGAATACAAGGTATATAATTTCTCTAATTAATAGGTTTCTCTGGTTTCTGAAACATAAAAAAATTACTGTGGCTGTCAGAGTCACAGTAATTCAGTAAACACAGAGCCAGTCATCAGTGTCCTTTCTTTCAATCTTTTTTAACTGAGGTGAAATTCACACAAAATAAAGCAGTTTTAAAGTAAATAATTCAGCGAATATTTAGTACATTTACATTGTTGTGCAACCACCACCTCTGTTTAGTTCCAAAACATTTTCATCACCCCAAAAGGAAATCCCATACCCATTAAGTACTTACTCTCCACTCTCCACTACCACTAGCTTTCAGAAACTACCAGTCTGTTTTCTTTCTCTAAAGATTTGGGATTTTTTAAATAAATGGAATCATACAATTCTGTATAAATATAATATGTGGTGACTTTGTCTAGCTGCTTTTGTTTAGCTCCATGTTGTAACATGTATCAGTACTTAATTCTTTCTTGTGGCTGCATAATATTCTATTATGTATTTATACCACATTTTATTCATGCATTGGTCAGTTGATGGACATTTGGATGTTTTACCTTTTGGCTATTGTGAATAGTGCTGCTTTGAACATGCCTGTACATGTATTTGTTTGAGTACCTGTTTTCAGTTCTGTTGGGTATTTACCTAGAAGGTAGAATTGCTGGTCATATGGTAATTCTATGTTCAGCTTTCTAAAGAAATGCCAAACTATTTTCCACAGTGGCTAAACCATTCTACATTCTCAACAACAGTATCCAAGGATCCTTTTTCCATATCTTTGCCCAAACGAGGCCTTTTTTTTTTTTTAATTTTTCTTACAACCATTCAAGTAGAAGGGAAGTGTTATCTCATTGTGGTTTTGATTTTCATTTCCCTAATGAGTAATGATGTGGAGCATCTTTTCATATGCTTTTTGGCCATTTGTATATCTTTGCCCAATTTCTAATTGTTTGGTTTGTCTTTTGCTATTGATTGTAAAAGTTCTTCATATATTCTGGGTACTAGACCCTCATCAGATATATTATTTGCAAATATTTTCTTCCACTGTCTAGGTTGTCTTTTCACTTTCTTGATAATTTCCTTTGTATAAAAGTTTTTAACTTTAATGAAGTTCAGTTTATCTCAGTTTTCTTTAGTTGCTTATGTTTTTGGTATCCTGTCTGAGAAATCATTGCCAAATCCAAGGTCATGATGCTTTACTCCTATGTTTTCTTTTAAGAGTTATATGGTTTTAACCATTGTATTTAGGTTATTGAATCATTTTGAGTTAACTTTTTGTATATAGTGTGAGGTAAAGATCCAGCTTCATTCTGTCACATGTAGTTATCCAGTTGTCCCAGGGCCATTTATTGAAAAGACTATTCCTTCCCCATTGATTGGTCTTGGCACCCATGTCAAAAATAAATTTACTATAGCTATAATGATTCATTTCTGGACTCTCAATTCTATTCCATTGATCTATATTTCTATCCTCACACTAGTACTGTACTGTTTTAATCACTGTAGTTTTATAGTAACTTTTGAAATTGGGAAGTGAGAGTCCTCCAACTTTGTACTTTTTCAATATTATTTTAACTCTTAGAGGCCATTCCATATGAATTTGAGAATTGGCTTTTCCATTTCTGGAGGGAAAAAAGAAAAGAAAAAAGCCATCAGGATTTTGATAGGTATAACCATGAATCTATAGATTGCTTTGGGTAGTACTGCCATCTTAACAATATTAAGTCTTCCAGTCTGTCTTCCTTTAGATATTAATATGAGGCTCACATTTTTATTTTGGGTATTTGTACATTTTCACAATGAAGTAGGCTATGACATGTATCTGGTAGAGATTCCAGATATTTACAAAGTAATCATACAGTATCTGTATATTTCATCTCTGAAGGAATTTTTATTGCACAGATGTCTTTTGCATTTTCTTGCCTCAGAAGTGAAATGAGCATATTAGTGTCAAACTTGAAACTACTATGATTTGCTGTGCCAGACACCAGGTATCCCCCACTTCACAGTTGCCCTTCCTCCCACTTCTCCAGCCAGGCCCCACGGCCAGGCAGTCCAGGCCACTTGCCAGCCCAGCAGTAGGCCACAGTGAGAAGTGTGGAGACCAGGCCCTGTGTCCACAATATGCCTCACTCCCTGAGAAAGGCCTCTGTACCACACAGCATTCAAGCCACCTCTAATGCAAGGATTTGAGGGTGAGGGTTTAAAAAGGTCTTAGCATGTAAACTATCTTTGATGTTATTTAAGAGTTAATGGGTCTTTCAGGAAGTTCCTAGACTTAATAATAAAAGTATTTGCAAATTTTATCTTCCCAGGCAATACTTTTCTGAATTAATAAAGTTGTGTTGATAAAGACATAGAATAGTAAAGTCATTTCAATGTAATAGCCAACACTAGTTATCTAGGCAGAAATATTCCTAAAATGCAAAATAATTTATTTGCACCCTAACTTGGTGCCTAAAAGAAGGCATCGTTCTTCATTTAACTATGCATAAAATTGTATGCCAATTTCTGGAGATTCTTATTTCAACAAATTATATAATAAGTAAAATAGAAGTTTCAGGTTTTGGGTTATATAAAAACAGAATTGACTTTCTCCTTTGAATGAATTAAGAGATTTTACTACTTTAGCAACAAGAAACTACAATAATGATTCAGCTGAGACACTATTCAAGTAAGAGATTTCCCATGGCTGGATTTCAAAACTGACTCAACATTGCTTTCCTTTTCAAACCACTCTTTTTCCAGATTGTTTTGCCAGTTCTCAAAGAATAGCACATTTATCCTAGGTCTCTAATGGACTTTTAATTTTAAAATAATTTTATCTTAATGACATGTTTACTTGAAAACAAATAAAATTACTATTTTATTGGGGACACTCATTATGTAATAGAACAGGGTTCAGTGGGATGTAGATGAAATAAATATTCATTAAAATTCTTATCAGAACTTTTTTTTTTTTAAGATTCTATTTATTTATTCATGAGAGGCAAAGGGAGAAGCAAGCTCCCCACTGATCAAGAAGCCAGATGTGGGACTTGATCCCAGGACCTTGGGATCATGACCTGAGCTGAAGATAGATGTTTAACTGACTGAGCCACCTAGACACCCACCGGAGTGGGTGAAAGATTTTAGGTATTTTAGTTTATCTGCAGCTCTTAACTTTCTGTAAGACTTTGCTTTTCCTACTTTTTGTGTAAAAGTTTGCTAGTCTTATACTAATCGACTGAACTTAATGATTTTTATGGTTCTCTCTCTCCCTAAAGTAAACAAACAAGTAAATAAATCCAATACAAATATTTGGGACATATTAAGGAAAATTAATAATTTTAAGGACATTAAGGAAATATAAACAGAAGAAGCAGTTAAGAAAAAAGCTTTGTCACCTTCCAAATCTGAGCAAAGTGTCCCTCATATGTTCTTCTCTAGTATTCTGTAGTTCTCTTACTCTAATGCTAGCTTATTTATGGTATAGTGCTTTTCTGCCTTCTCCACTTAATTCCCTCCACTCCACCCTAAGCTCTCTGCAGTAACTCATCTGTCTTATCCACTCATACTTTTCCAAGGCTCTCTCAATAAATGGGATGAATGGGTGAGTGAGTAAATAAGTCAAAGGAAAACCTTGGGCAGGCAGAGCAAGGAAGTGACAACAAAACATCCAGAGTAAGAAAAGAGAATGGGAGCAGAGAAGGAAAACAATTAACAGAAGCAAAACATTAATCTTTTTGTTACCAATACTATTTTTTCTTAACTACTCTTTCTGTTTAAATTATTTCATGTTTCATTCTGGCCCTTATAATTCCTTCATTCATTCTTACGACTGTCACCAGATTCAAAACATTTTGCCTAAAGTATTATCATAATTTCTGGTTCTAGTCTTATGCTTTTCAATTTATCCTAGATAGATAAGTCTTCTAGTTAAATTTCTAGCACCAAAAACTTGAAGTTTGGGGGGTGCCTGGGTGGTTCAGTCAGTTGAGTGACCAGTTCTGGATTTGGCTCAGGGTTGTGGGATCAAGCCCCACCTCAGGCTCTGTGCTGGCTGTGGAGTCTGCTTGAGATTCTCTCTCTTCCTCTCCCCCTGCCCCTCACTCCCCACCAAAAAAATGAAGTTTTTTTTTCCTTTATGAGAAGAAATTTTAAAGAGAATTGTGAAGTAGTCCTTGAAGTATGTTAATTTCTTATAATCCTTATTTTTAGGAAATTTTTCCTAATTCTCTCTAGCTGTGACCTAATCCCTTACCCTCTTTTTTGGCACTTACTGGATCAGACAACAACTGCTTATCATCACTTACTCAATTTTTCTTTACATAACTAAAGATAATTAGCAATTCACTTCTATAAATATTTATTGAGGTACTATTTATAAGCACTATACTTCTGAACTTTCTTATCTAATCTCCTAAATAAATCAGTTTTTTCATATATCTTCTTGTAGTTTATTTACCAAGTTCTCATTTTTCTTTTTTATGAAACCTAGCAATTTCATAAGCAATATTTACCTTCAATTTAAATTTGATCTTGCTTTTTTATTTTATATGAAAAAGTATGACTCATTTATTACTTTTAGTCAATCTTTTTAGGCTCTTAATTGTCAATATTTTTATCTGGTATAGCTAAAAATATTAAGTTAATAAATCATGGAATAGGAAGTCCCACCCCTCTTTTCTCCACAGAGACACCAATTTAACAGCAGTATATGGAGTAAAATATTTGTGAAAATTCCACAAACCAGTTAATAAATTACAAACCACAGGAGAATGCAAAGCCAAGAACAAGCCAAGCAAAGGTGAATTAGAATGGGAAAGAAATATTTTCACTTTACCTATAATCTCTGCACCTTCAGCATAGCTCACTATAATCATCAGAGTAGAATAAGCATCCAATGTTTTAGTTGTTTGAAGGCTACCTAAGGAACTGATTTGTTTCATCTGACTTGGAGTGCTGATGAAACCAGCATAGTTTGCATGCCTAGGGGCCACTGAAAGCAAGTGAGAGCAGTGGCAGCTTGCAGTGACACTGGAGAGTCTGAAATAGTGTAGAAGCTGACATGGCTCACTGTTATGGGAAGAAGGCAACCACTTCCAACTTATTCCTTAGGTAGAAGAGAAAAGAACACAGCAAGTATATGCAGCAGTTCAGCTAGGGGTTGGGGAAAGCCTATCCAAAGGATCAGTTTCTGTTTTGCTTGACTTAGGGTGCTTGAGTTGGCATATTTTGGATACCAAGAGGCCACTGATATTAAAGGAGAGTAGGTGGCTTGCTGCTACAACACCAGAAAGATTGCAGTGCTACAGGAAGATACAAGAGGAAACAAGAGACTATGGACTCTTGAAAAAGAACCCAACAAACTCTGATTAGAACAGCCAAGAGAAGTTATAAAACCCTCAGAATCTCTAGCTGGGCTGTTTGGTGAAAGTCTTCCTCTGTACAAAGTCAGTATATAAAGAATGGGAGATGTGGCTGTTTTCCCAAATGCATAAAACTCAAAAGGAAAAAAAAAATCACAACGTACAAGAAGAAACAAAGAAATATGGCTCAATCAAATGAACAAAATAAGAGTACCTTGGTGGCTCAGCTGGTTAAGTGTCTGTGGCTCAGGTCATGATCTCAGGGTCCTGCGATCCAGCCCTGTGTCAGGCTGTCCATTAGGTGGGAAGTCTGCTTCTCCCTCTCCATCTCCCTCTGCCCCTTCCCCTGCTTGTTCTCTCTCTGTCTCTCTCTCTTTCTCAAATAAACAAAATATTTTTTTAAAAAAATGAACAAAATAAATCTCTAGAGACCAACCCTGAAGAAACAGAAATCTATGAATTTCCTAACAAAGAATTCAAAGTAATTTTCTTGAAGCTAAATGATCTATAGGAGAATACAGATAGACAGCTAGGCAAAAGCAGGAGAACAATGCATGAACAAAATGAGAATATCAACAAAGACATAGGAACTATTAAAAAAGAACCAAGCAGAAATTATGGAACTAGAGAATAACTGAATTGAAAAATTCACTAGCATTCAATAGCAGACTTAATTAAGCAGAAGAGAGAACTTGAAGAAAGATCATTTGAAATTATCAAGTCAGAGGAGCAAAGTGAAAAAAAATGAAGACAAGTGAAGAGAGCCTAAGGAATTTATAGGACAGCATTAAGCAAATTAATATATGCATCCTGAGAGTTCCAGAGGAGAAGAGAGAAAGGGAGAACTTATATAAAGAGATAATGGCTGGAAACTACCTAAATCTAAGGAAATAAATGGACATCAAATTCAGGAAGCTCAAAATATTCCAAATAAGATGAATCCAAAAAGGCCTACACCAAAGCACATGACAAACTGTCAAAAGTCAAAGATCGATAAACTCTTGAAAGCAGCAAGAGCAACTTATGTTTAAAGAAGCTTTCATCACATTATCAGTAGCTTTCTCAGCAGAAACCTTATGGGCCAGAAGGAAGTAGGATGATAATTCAAAGTCCTGGAAGAAAAAGATAGTCAACCAAGAATACTATTTATAGCGAAACTGTCCTTCAGAAATGAAAGAGATATAAGGACTTTCACAGATAAGCAAAAGCTGAAGAATTTATCACCACTAGACCTACCTTACACGAAATGCTAAAGTTATTCCTGCAAATTGAAACAAAAGGACTTCATGGGGCACCAGGGAGATTCAGTGGGTTAAAGCCTCTGCCTTCAGCTCAGGTCATGGTCTCAGGGTCCTGGGATCGGGCCAGGCATAGGTCTCTCTGCTCGGTAGGAAGCCCGCTTCCTCCTCTCTTTCTGCCTGCCTCTCTGCCTACTTGTGATCCCTGTCTGTCAAATAAATAAAATCTTTAAAAAAAAAAAAGGACATCAGACAGCAACACAAATGTATATTAAAATATAAAACTCAGAGGCGCCTGGGTAGCTCAGTGGGTTAAGCCTCTGCCTTTAGCTCAGGTCATGGTCTCAAGGTCCTGGGATCGAGCCCCACGTTGGACTTCCTGCTCAGTGGGGAGCCTGCTTCCTCCTTTCTCTCTTTCTCTGCCTGCCTCTCTGCCTACTTGTGATCTCTGTCTATCAAATAAATAAAAATAAAATCTTTAAAAAATAAATAAATAAAATAAAACAAAATATAAAACTCACCAACAAAGAAATATATAGACAAATACAGAATTCTACAATATTATAATAGTGGCATGTAAAGCACTTTTAATTTTAGTATAGAATTTAAAAGATAAAATCATAAAAAATAACTTTAAGACTATGTTAATGTATACATGGTATGTAAGGAGTGGTTTGTGACATCATTTAATATAAAGTGGGAGTGGAAATATGTAAAAGACAGGGTTTTGTATATGATTGAAGTTCTTACAAGCATGAAATAGATTGTTGTAACTATAAGATGTTTAAGTTCCAAGGAAACCACACACACACACACACACACACACACACACACACAAAATACCTATAGAATATACAAGGAAAGAGATGAGAAAGAAATCAAAGGTCAATACCAAAAACAAAATCAATGAAACACAAAGAAAAGCATCAAGAGTAGAAAAGACGTCCAAAATAACTACGAGACAAACAGAAAATAATTTTTAAGATGTTAATAGTATGTCCTTTCCTATCAGCACTAACTTCAAATGAAATGGGTAAAATTTCCCCATCAAAAGACGTAAGAGTGGCTAGCTGAATGGGTTTAAAAAAAAAATAAGATGCATCTACAAGTGATTCACCTTAGATAAAAAGACACACATAGGCTTAAAGTGTAAGGATGGAAAACATTATTCCATGTAAATGGTAACCAAAAGAGAACAAGAGTGGCCATATGTATATCAGACAATATAGACTTTAAGTTAAAAACAGCTGTTACAAGAAACAAAGAAGGGTGTTATATAATGATAAAAGAGTCAATTCCTTAACAATAAAAGATATAAAAATTATAAATACATAAGCACGTAACATCAGAGTACCCAAAAATACAAAGCAAACGTGGACAGAATTGAAGGAAGAAATAGATTGTAACACAATAATAGTGAATTCAATATACCACTTTTAATAATGGATAGAATAATCAAACAAAATCAGTAAGGAAACAGAGGACTTGAACAACATTATAAAAATGATTGGATCTAACAGACATACGCAGAACACTGCACCCACCAGCAGCAGAACACATATTCTGCTCCATACCTATTCACAGAACATTCTCCAAAATAGATCAAATGTTAGACCACACACACAAAAAAAAGAGCCTTAACAAATTTAAGGAAGCTTAATCTACCAAGTATCTTTTCCAACAACAAGGCAATGAAACTAGAAATCAATAACAATAGAAAAATTAGAAAAATCACAAATATGTGGAAATTACACTCTTGACCAACCAATGAGTCAAAGAAGAAATCACAAGGAAATTAGAAAATATCTTGACACTAATGAAAACCAAAACAAAACACTAAAACTTATGGAATGCAGCAAAAGCAATAATACAGGGAAGTTTATAACAGTAAATGGCTTACATTAAAAGAGAAGAAAGATCTGAAATCAACAATCTAACTGCACATTTTAAAGAACAATAGAAATAAAAGAACTAATCTTCAAGTTAGAAGAAGGAAGAAAATAATAAATATTAGAGCAGAAATAAATGAAATAGAGAATAGAAAAACAATAGAAATCAACAAAACAAAGAGTTGTTTTTTTTAATTAGATAATTTGACAAACCCTTAACTAGACTGAGAATAAAAGAGAAGACTTAATTACTAAAATTAGAAATGAAAAAGAATACATTACAACTGATGCCACAAAAATAAGAAAAAGATTATGAGACTACTTTGAATAATTATATTCCAGCAAGTTGGAAAGCCTAGAAGAAATGGATAAACTTCTAGAAACATGTATTCTACCAAGACTGAATCATACAGAAACAGAAAATCCAAAAAAACCCTAACAGCTAGAAGGAGATTGAATCAGTAACCACAAGTTTTCCACCAAGAAGAAACAATTAAAGAAGAATTAAAGCCAGTTCTTCCCAGACTCTTCCAAATATTGAAGAAGAGGGAACACTTTTTAACTCATTTTCTGAGGCTATCTATCATTACCCTGAGCCAGACAATGATATTATGAGAAAACTACAGACCAGTATCTCTTATGAACGTAGATGCAAAAATCCTCAGCAAAAACTAGAAAATGAAATTCAAAAGCACATTAAAAAGATTATATACCATGAGCAAGTGACATTTATCCCTGGGATACAAGGGTGGTTCAACATACAAAAGTCAATAAACAGAATATACCACATCAACAAAACAAAAGAACAAAAACCACATGATCATCTTAATAGATACAGAAAAAGCATTTGACAAAATTCAATGCCCTTTCCTGATAAAAACACTCACCAAATAGGAATAGAAGGGAATTACCTCAACATAATAAAAGTTATATATAAAAAAGGTAAACAGGTAAATTATACACAACAGTAGAAAACCGAAAGGTTTTCCTTTATTTGCAAACAAGGCAAGAGTACCCACTTTCACCACTTATATTCAGTATGATACTGGAAGTTCCAGTCAGAGCTCTTAGGCAAGAAAAGCAAATAAAAGACATCCGAACTAGAAAGGAAGAAGTAAAATGACACGATCTTATATGTATAAAACCCTAAAGATTACACACATACACACATACACACACACATTGTCAGAATGAAAGAATTCAACAAAGTTGCAGAATACAAACTCAATAATCCAAAATCAGTTGTGTTTCCAAATACAAAGAATGAACAATCCAAAAGGAATTAAGAAAACCACCCCATTTCAATAGTATCAAAAAATAAAATACTCAGGGATAAATTAAACAAGGAGATAAAAGACCTATACACTGAAACTATAAAATATTGCTGAAAGAAATATCCCCTTGTTCGTGAATTGGAAGACTTAATATTGTTAATATTCATATTACCTAAAGCAGTTTAAAGATTCAGTGCAACCACGATCAAAATCCCAATGACATTTTTTTCAGAAATAGAAAAACCATTTTAAAATTCAGTGGAAAAAAAAATCAAAGGACTTTAAATAGCTAAAATAGTCTTGAGAAAAAACAAAGCTGCAGTCCTCTCATTTCCTGATTTCAAACATACTACAAAGATACATTAATCAAAACAGTGTTGTTCTGGCATAAAAGCAAACGTATAGACAAATGGAACAGAATAGAAAGCCCAGATATAAATTGCCACATATTTGGCACCAAGGGTGCCAAAACTACACAAAATGGAAAGATAGTCTATTCAACAAATGGTGTTCGGAAAACTGGATATCCAAATGCAAAAAAATTAAAGATGGACCCTTAATCTTATACTATATACCAAAATTAACTCAAATGGATTAAAGACCTAAACATAAGACCTGAAGCTATAAAACTAGAAGAAAACATAAGGGGAACATAAGGGGAAAGCTTCATGACATTGGAATGGACAACGATATGACACAAAAACAGCAACTAAAACAAATACAGACAAGTGGGACTATATTAAATTTTAAAAATTCTGTCTAACAAAGTACACAATCAACACAATGAAAATGCAACCTATAGAATGGAACAAAGTATCTGCACACCATATATCAAATAATGAATTAATCTCTGGGATATAGAAGGAATTCCTACAATTCAACAACAAAAGCAATTAAAAAGTGGGCAAAAGACTTGAATATACAATTTTCCAAAGATACACAAATGCCACTGCGTGTGTGAATGGATGCTCAATATCACTAATTATAAGGGAAATGCAAATAAAAACTGCCACTACTTAAGAAAAAAAAAAGTGTTGGTAAGGATGTGGAGAAATTGGAACCCTTGTGTACTGTTAGTGGGATTGTAAAATGGTGTAACTACTATGGAAAACTATAAGGAAGTTCCTCAAAAAATTAACAATAAACCTGCAACATGATCCAGCAGTCCTCCTTCTAAGTATATATCCAAAAGAATTGAGAACAGGATCTCAAAGAGATATTTGCATATCCATGTCCGTTGCAGCATTATTCACAATAGCTTCTGCAGCCTAAATGTCCATCAACAGATTAATGAATACATATACATAATGGACTATTAACTCAGCTCAGCCTTTGAAAAAGAAGGAAATCCTGTCATATGCTAGAACATGAATGAAACTTAAGATGTTATGCTAAATGAAATAAGCCTGTCACGAAAGGCGAATTACTACATAACTCAACTTATCTAAGGTATCTAAAATAATCAAACTCAAAGAATCAGAAAACAGAATGGTGGCTGCCAGGGGCTGGAAGGAGGAGGAAATGGGGCATTACTGTTACATAGGTATAGAGTTTCAATTACACAAGGTGAAAAACCCTTTTCTCCCAAACTTCAAACTCCTCTTGTTGTTACATACTGGAAACCCCCCTGGTGTTGTACTGGGATCTCACATTTCCCTCATCAGAACGAAATTAACCACACTTCTCTCCAAATTGTCCCCTTATTATCTTAGTTAATGTCATTCCCACTAACCCTCATAACTAAACTTGACTCTCATCATATTTGCCTCTCCTCCCCAAAGCACAGTCAGTCATAGAACCATTTATTATGGCTCTTCTAAATATTCTTTTCCCAGTTCCTATTATTTTTAGTTAAGACCTTCTGTGTCTCTAACTTTTAAGATTGTAGTAGCATACTAACTGTTCTGCCTGACAGCAGTCTCTCGTACTTGCAGACTGCAGTCTGTTTTCCTTGCAAGCTACCATCAGTCAAGTATTGCATTTTTAAATATGTATCACTTCTGTATAAAAAAATCCTGAATAGTTGTTCATTTTCTATAGTAGTAATCCTCTTCAAATCCTATCCTTAACTGAAATGACCACCCTTGTGCCTTTTAGTTCATCCTCTCCACCTCCAGCCTCATTGGGTGATTCCTCATTCTCTAAAAGTACTTTCAAATCTCTATTATTTTGTTCATTCTGTTTCAGATGTTCCTTTTTCTATTGTTTAAAGCTCAATTGGCACCTCCTCTGTGGAACTTTACCATTTGTGCCATCAGAATTAGTTATTTCCTTTTCTGCATTATCATACATACATAGTTTTTTGTTTTAAAACATTAAAAAAATGGGGTTTTTTGTTTAAAGACATAAGCATTTATAGGTTTGTTTTACTTTTTCCTTAAAACACTGTGTGACTGAGAAATAGGAATCTCATCTTACCTACCTCAGCATTACTCCCTAGTGTTTAATAAAGTGTCTTACATAGGGAGAGTATTCAATTTATTTTTAGTAAATGAAGTTGAAGGAAAGAAAGTCCCCCTAGTGTGATACAGGAGAAAGCACACCAGGAAAATCTGGACATCTGGTCTTTTCATTTTGAACTATCTATTTAGACATGTAATGTTGAGCTAATTTTTCAAAACTTTATATGGTAGAACTTGTTGTCTGCAAGAAATCTTTGTATGTGTCACTCTTATTGCATGGAACACTGGGTGTTATATGCAAACAATGAATCATGAGACAACTACAGCAAAAACTAATGATGAACTGTATGGTTACTAATATAACACAATTTTTAAAAAAAACTTCAAAATATTGGCTCACATGATAAATTATGTAAATGGTTTCCAGTTGGCTTACATAATAAAGTGCAGTCTCCAAAGCCTAGCATTTAAGGGCTTTTATGGTCTGGTTTTAGTTACTTTTCTAACCTCAACTCCCTCTGATCCCCATTAGGAACCCAGCACTCTACCAATATCCATCTCTACATTCTTTTCTAATCATATTGTGTCCAGTCTCACCTTGGCTGCTGTATCACTTAGTCCTGGCAGGAATCAAATGCCACATTCAAACAGGATAATGGAGAATTTAATAAAGGAACTAGTTACAACAGAGTAGCTAGGGTTAAGGAAAAGCAAGATAAGTTGAAGAACTTTTGGGGCTCCCAACAGCAGGAAACTGCCTTTAAACCTCAAGGATCCAGGGAAGGGAATAATTGTCTAAAATAAGTGTGTTAGAGAGGACTGACTCACAGAGCTAACTGTTTTTATTAAAGGAACATAACCACTGCCAAACAGCACTCAAGCAGAAGTCACAGGTATAAGGATTCTATTGGTTCTACCCATATGTGCCCTTTGGGGCACATAGCAGGGTAGAATAAAGTGGGGAGGAATATGGGAGAGCAAAAACAGCTGCTTTATTCAAACTGTTCTTTCCACATAGATTTAAATCTATCTCAGATGATAACTCTATTAAAAATAATATTAATGCAAATATCTAACTTTTTTTAGGGGAGAAGAAGAAGGAGAGGGAGAGGGGAAATCTTAAGCAGATTTCACACCCAGCATGGAGCCCAACGACATAGGGCTCAATCTCACAATCCTGAGATCATGACCTGAGCCAAAATCAAGAATAGGATGCTTAACTGAGTGAGCCACCCAGGCACCCTGAATGCAAATATCTAATATTTATGAAGAGCTTACTATACACCAAGCATTGTAACACACAGGGGGAGGGGGGTGCAGTTTGAGGAGGAGGAGGAAGGGAATAAGGGAAATAAGAGGCTGGAAAAGTTAAATTATGAGCTCCAGTTGGCCATATAGTTTTTTAATATGAACCTCCTAATTACCATGCTAATGGGTTTGGATTTTATTGTAAAGGTCGGTAAAGGAATTTGAATGTGGAATGACAAGATCAAATTTACAATTTTGAAAGAACATTTACTATGATGTGAAGAATGGATTGATTCCAGGTGAGATCAGAATCAGGAATCTGATGAGAGCTTGAATTAAAGCTGGAGCAATAGAAATAGAAAAATAATACAGTATTTTTTTCTAATATTAAGGAATCACAATTGGCAGGATTGGGAACTAGATATGGAAGGTAAGGAAGTCAAGAATGACCACCAATTTCTAACTTGGGAAACATGAATTATAAGATCCTATGTTAGATATGACTCATACTTTATCTTCATAGTCTTAAAAATAAGCAGGTGTTTGCTAGTTGTACTGGAAGTAGAAAAGCAGTTAAGACAGATGTGTGAGAAAAAAAATCATGCTGTGTACTAGAAATTATTATGTTTGCTATAGCTGGAATAAGGGTATATGTAAGAGCAAAGAGGGATGAAGTCAAAGAGAAAGGACAGATCATGGAAAGTCTAACACATTACTTTAGATTGTCTGAACTGTATCCCTAGGATAAATTTTAAAACATTTACATATATGTGTGTGTGTGTGTGTGTGTGTGTGTATGTATGTATATATATATGTATATGTGTAAATATATTAAATATTTTTAAGTGATGTATGATTATTGTCAAGAATCTGAATAATACAGAAATTAGGAAGGAAAAAAGTCAGTCTTATCCTACAACTTAAAGATAACTGCTACTAACATATATAATTATTTTCTTCCAGTATACACATTGGATTATATTTTAATTCTACAGTTATAGTCATACTGTGATTTATACATTTTTAAAAAACTATAGCCCTCATATCAGCAGAATTAGTTGTGAATTAACCTCACTTCTTAGGCCTATCAAAAGATGAGAAGAATACCAATTGCCCAATAAATATAGAATAAACTAGTTTCTGTTTAATGTGCAAAATACCTTAAAAACTAGATTTCTGTTCACCGAGAACACTGACTTAGCCTTCATATTTGCCTGTATGATCACCTGTTCTACGATTTTCTTTCTCAAGTATTCAAATTGACATCTACCACATGCCTAATGATTATGTTTAACAATGTTTACATCTTAGAAAAGATATTAGTCAAATTTACTTTTTTATTAGTCTGTCATTAAAACTAATAAATAGGATAGACATTCTGGAGTTGAAGCCTTATGTGCTTATACCTAATAATATGAGAAACAACACCATCTAGAGAAGATTAAGTAAGGCAAATTCAGCTTTTATGAGCTGGTAAAACTCCTCTAACTACAAAAATGACTTTGAACTTCTCTGGGTTCTTTTCCCCAGGGCATTATAGAGATTAGTTAGTTAATGCTTAGAAAGGGCTTTAAAAGATATTGTTAGATTCCACTTTTAGAAATATAATAGCTTATAATTTCTAAAGAAGAATTACTTTTTCTCTACCATTGTCTAAAGAATGTTTAGAACAAGGACCTACTAAAGAAAACAATTCTAATTTTGCATTTTAATGCTAGTGGCACTTATGAAGACATTCCAAATAGAAGCTAACAAAAATATATTTAAGTTTATATATGTGTGTGTGTGTACATATATATATACGTATATATATTGTTTCAGGGGTACAGGTCTGTACATATATATGTACACACACACACATTTATATTAATGCCTCTGAAATTATATCCCAACAACCTCTTTGGGGAATAAGAGAATTCTCAGCTTTTTGGCTATTTAGGTTTAAAAACGTGGTCCTAGCAGCCTAACAAAGCAAGCTGAAGTTCAGAGACCCAAAAAGGGCATAAAACCAGAAATCAACAGCAGGACAATAATGAACCAAAGGATTTCAGGATAGATAATATATTTGTTTGTATTCCTGAACCAGAATGATGGCAAAGCAGAGGGTAATTACCAATAGTGTAAGCAAAGAAGAGAAAGATCTGATGAAAAAAGTTGTTGAAAGGGGAAAAAGGGAATGATTGTATCTGAAAGAGGAAGATTATGTCGAAAGCCAGTCTTTTGGCATAGTAGCTATAAATAGTACCCACACTTTTTAATCTATATACAGCACTAGTGCTGCTAGTAAGGGCAAGAACCCAAGGATCAAGGTTTGAGGCCTTCCTCAAGAGTCCTCCGTTCTTAGGTACACCTATAGTGAAGTCCAGTCCTATAAAGACAGTCATGAAAAATTACTGTAGATCATCTACAGCCACTTCAACTCAAAAGACTTTGCTTGCCTTTGTTGGGTGTATTAGCACTTGACTCCTACTTATTGTTTTTAAAACTAATTTTATCCTTAGGGCGCCTGGATGGCTCAATCAGTTAAGCATCTGCCTTCAGTTCAGGTCATGATTGGGCTCCCTGCTCAGCAGGGAGTCTGCTTGTCCCTCTCCCTCAGCCTGCCCTCTTCATGCCAATGCACATGCATGCACTCTCTCAAATAAATAAATAAAATCTTTTCTCAAAAATTAAATTAATATCACAGACCTGTACCCCTGAAACAAATAATACATTGTGTGTTAATTTAAAAAATGAAAATAATAATTTTATTTTTTAGTATTGCTTTAGCCAGTCTATTTTATCATTATATCTTCTAATATTTTTTCACTTCATCTCTTTTTACCTTGTACTCTCAGCTAAGTTTATCTATTTTCTTTTAATATTATATATTTAGCTGACTTATATGTGATTAATTGAAAATAAAAGTGGAAGGAAGATAGCTATAAAGACAGTTCACACCTGACCATGGGAAATAAATTACTTTTTCCTCCTTTGGTCTTATAATTTTTCTATAGATAAACCTCTTGATCTAAAGATAACCTATAAGGATTTACTTACAGTGTTACTTACTTAGAGTGTTAATAAATAATTATTTATTAAATTATTTATTATTTATATTTAATAAATAAGTATATTTTATATAATTTATAATAATATTAATCAAATTATTTTATTAATTGATTTATTGTTTATGATTATTGTGTTAATTCATTAAATTATTTATTATTTATTAAATTATTTCTTAATAATTATATTTAATTTATAATTTATTAAATCATTTATTAAAATTATTTATTATTAAATACGGCAGTGCATACATTGAACCCAAAGCTAATTTTCCATTTCCTTGACTGCTTGACCACAGCTAAAATATTTTTTATTCTCTTTATTCATTTCCCTACTGCATTGGCCCTCTTACCACTTTTAAACAAAATGGTAAAGAGAAGAAAAACCTAGTTTCAATTTATTGTTAATAAATGTTTGCAATTATTTTTAAATATGGACTATTCTAGTAAAAAAGAACATTGAAGTTATTGACCAGAATAATGTTTGGAATTTTATGTAGTGTTTATCTCTCAGCTCATCTTTGTCATGCTGCATATTCTAGAGTGGTTAAAATCAAGTATTTATGACTTTAGTCAACAAAAATTTTCTGTGTGGCCACTGTGTACATAGCATCCTTGGGCTTTGATGTTAAGATACTTTTTCCTTTCTCAAAGAGCTGAAAATCTAGTTAAGAAAATAGACACATATATAAATAAGTATTATTGCTGTAAGATACATAGTTAATATAGTATGTAATGAGAATCCTAGGATAGAGTAGTTAATAGTCCCTCAGTGCAGGAAACAGAAAGAAAAGGTATGGGCATATATTTCATCATAAAGGAGAGATTATTGAAAGAAAATTTTTTGTTTTTTTTTATTATTTATTATTATTATTATTGCAATAATTTCAAACCAGAAAAGTTGCAAGAATAGTACAAAGAACTCTTGTATATCTTTCATCAGATTCCCTCAAATGTTAGCATTTTGCCACAATTGCTTTATCATTTCTCTCTGTATATTAATACACATATTTTCTGAAACTGCTTGTGGGTAAATTGCAGACATGTTGCCTCTTTACCCCTAAATACTTCAAATGTATATTTCCTTTATTTTAAAAAAGGAGAAAAGAAAGAAAAAAAATATTCTCTTACATAACCATGATACAATTATCAAAATCAGGAAATGAACCTTGCCATAATACTGTTATACAGTCTTATTCAAATTACATTTTGTCAATTTTTCTAATAATGTTCTTGATAGCAAAAGAAAAAAACATTTTATCCTTCTGATCTGAGATCCAATCCAGAATCATGCATTACTTTTACCAACCATGTACCTTTAGGCTCCTTTATCTGGAGCAACTCCTCAATTTTTTTTTTTTTTTTTTTTTGGTCTTTCATGACCTTAACATTTTTCAAGAATACAGGTCAGTTACTTTATAGAATATTCCTCAATTTTAGACTTTTCTGATATTTCCTGACGGTTTCATTCAGGTTATGCATTTTTGTTAGAAATACTTTATATGTGATGTTGTATTCTTCACACATCATATAAAGAGATTCATGATGTCATTTTATCCTATTACTGTTGATATTAATTACTGGTGATATTAACTTTGGTCACTTGGTTAAGATGCTGTCTTCCAGGTTTCTCCACTCTAAAATTACTACTTTACTTTGTAGTTAGTAGGAATCTTATGGGGCTATATGGTGAAACTATATAAATATGTGTTTTTCTTCAGATTTTCACCTTCTAGTTTTACAATCCATTGATGATTTTTGCCTGAACCAATTCTTGTTATGCTAGTTGCCAAGTGATGACTTTATAATTCCAACATTTCTTCATATATTAGTTGGCATTGTGTTGTAAGGAAGAATTTTATGTAATTATTTCTTTCTTTATATTAGTGTATATTCATAGATTCTTACTTTTATTTTATTAAATGGATTCTATTATCTGCTACTATCCTAATTTACTTTGATGCTTAAGTCAACCCAGGCCAAACAGTCTCTTCAAGTTGACTCCAAGATCGTTTTGACATATTCCATCATTATTTGATTACTTCCTTACTAAAGAAAGTTGTGAAAGAAGAATAATAATTTCTTAAGAAGATAAGAGAAAATTCACTCTAGGCAAAGCAAACATCATATGCTAAGGCAGGGAAATATGAAATAGTTTGGTATATTCTAATATCTATGGTATCATCAGTTTTCTAATGGAGTAGTGAGTAAGGCTGAAAAGGAAGCAAAGAAGTATTTTATATACTATTCAAAGGAATTTGATTTTATCCCATGGATAGCGAACCATGCATATAAATTATAGTGCAAATGTTTTGTGACAGTGCCCTGTTTTATAATCTTGATTATAAAATTGTAATCTTGATGCACAAAGCCCAAGAGTACTTTCCTTTAATATTTCTTATAATGCCCTAGAAAATAACACAGTCCCTTCAGCCATGTTTTCTTGGTCTTGTCAGAAATGCTTATAGCATTTTTATCTTAGTATAAACAAGTAGAAAAACATTTAAGACTATTAAATTGAAAATAGTATGAGAAAGTATTTTCAGATACACAAACTGCCATATCATCCCAAGCCTATAAACTCTATGATTGCCAGTGTTTTCTTAGGCTTTGAACCTGATTTATCTTAGTTTAAGAGATACATATGAAAGAGTAAATGCTTATATATCTGAACCACACATCCTTTGAATTACCAAAGATCCTAGCTATTTAACCTAAGCAAACTATCATTTTCACTCTTTAGGTTTCCTAGGAAAGCTATTCATTATTTTAGGTGGTTTGCTGCTCTCAAAGATTCAGAAAGTAGAAATATAAGGAATCCAAGCTGCAAATTGTATGATAAAGAAAGGCAATGTTATTAATATGACAGAAGAAGCCTCTTCCTTGAGATTTTCTGTATATCCAAAGAATTAATAATTATTTACACTTTAGGCAGTTTGGTTGTTTTGAGGAATAAAGTTTCCTCTTGAGGATTTTAATTTAATCAAGAAGAACCTGCACGAATATCTTGTTTCTATCATATTCTGTTATATCATTTGAAAGCATCTTTTCTTTATTTAACTTCTAATTTAAAGAGTGGATTTTCAAGCTAAGATGAAACATTGTATATTAAAAATCATCAGATTGAAAAGGATGCATTTGAATTGGGAAAAATAATTTCATTGGTATAAATCTCATTTCACGATGACCATTACATAAAAAAAAGGTTACTGCTATGTGACAAAGATCCTTAGTTACTCTACTCAATAGAAAGGAATCCATTTGTACCTTCTGTGCCCCTTTGAAGGCCTTATACATCACAGATACTGCCATTAGTATTTAAACATATCCTTCATGATGTCGGTCCTGATTGAATCCATACTGTTTTTATACTGACTTCTTATATAGTCTTTTTAGTGGTTATAACTGCTGCATGGAAGATAGAAAACCTCAGTAACATTTTGAGTATTTTACCTGCAAAGATTCCAAGCTCATATATAGTCAGCCCCACATCTGAACTTATGCACCAGAAAATATAAAAGTGACAAGTTAGGTTTTACTTATAGAAACCTGGATTTGTTAGAGAAACCTCCTGGTCACCAATCTGTGGCTAATTTAGAATTGCTTTAATCCTTTAAGTTTACTTGAGAAAATTAAACCCATTGCAGAATAATGCTATCAATTTAGATGTTATAATAATTCAAACCTGTTCTTCTTTGCTCAGTTTGGATATCTACTAGTGGAGGGGATGTCTAGACTTGCTTTCACCATCCTCACCCTATTTCCATATAAAAATTCCATATCCTATAGCACTTTGCAGTTTATTTTTGTCAAAGTAGCAACCCTGCCTACAAATTATCAGTGATAGCCATATATCACCAACTAACTTTACTATTATAAGTTAAAGTAAATATTCCCTTGAACACTATAATCTTCTATATAGGACACATATTTTCACATGTTAGTTTTGTAGTGAACATGAGTTGAATGGAGCTAATATCCTCACAGATTCTCTTTGTGACCATTTGTATTTATTTGTAAGGTAGCTATCAGAATATCTCTGTGGCCATGAAATCATCTTTGCTTTATAGGGAAAAACTATCCAAATTTTCTCTCAATTTTTGGATTTTTTTTTTAGATTTTTTTAATCCAAAAACCAAACTCCCCTTTATTATAACCTTCTTATTTTAAAAAAAGTATTCTTTCCTACCTTTCTACTTCTATCAAACTGGATTTTATGGCCCATTCAGTGAAATTTGGCTGCTAGGCTATAAATCCATCATGCCTTCAAGACATAAGAGTACATACTTTTTTTTTTTCCTTTTCCATTAGGTTTCTATGGTGGGTTCAGAATCAACAAGAGGATTGGGGTGTGAAGAAAAACAATTCTTGATCCTTTTTCCTATCTGAATGAGTTCTCTAATGCCCAGGCCAAATAAAAATGCTTTGGGATTATAACCTGTAAAATAAAAGTCAGAGATAACTATTATTAAATTTTCTGAAGCTTTCACTTTGAAGCTTCTTAACAAAAAACTACTGTCAACATCAGAAAATAGTTGAAATCATGTTTCTTTAAAAAATGGAAACCAAAAATTTAGTAAGATATAGAGTTTACCTTCAAGGAGTTTACAACTGACTAACATAGATAAGATAAATATTTAAATGTCTATAACATAACACAGAAGTGGTAGGTGCCCTAAAATGTATATATAAATAAGGTGCAAAATTATTTTTAAAGATTTTTGGGAAAGATTTTTCCAGGCTGGTAGATAGCCAAACAGTAATTTCCAATTAGAGAGAAAACCAGCAGTCTCTATAGTTAGAGAACTATCATCAGGTGGTTTAATACCTACCTGCTCTTATTTTTTTATTTACCGTCTTTCCTTTCTGCTGAGCTATAATGTTCTTCATGGCAGGGTGTATCTCACTCTGTATCCCAATTCCCTAACCATAACTGGCTCATAAAATCCATTCAATAAATAGCTGTTGAATAGATGTATCACTGATGAACTAGTTTTCTAATAAGAAAATTTTATTACAAAGCAATTCAACAAATAAACTGTTCAGTTAAAAAGTATAATTTTCTCCTCGGAAACTAAACAGTTTAAAAGGATAGCTTTTATAAGGTTATACACAATTTGGACACCATAAAGAAAGTAAAACATATTTTAGAAAATATCATATCTGAGACCAATAAACCTGAAAAAAAAAAAAAAAAAGAACAGAAGCACCTATCTCTATCATTTTCTCCAGTTACACTTGTTGTGACAATATGTCTTCATGATATTTAATGACAAAGTTGGGACTTCAGTGAAAGCAAGAAATAAATTTATGTTTCAAATTACAAGTAAATGATATACATAATCCTTTATAAGTGTCCACTTATTTAAATTTTGAATAGAAAAACTATTCATGTTTAGCACTAAATCTCTAAGGCCCTTCAAGCTTTGAAAATTTTGTAGTTTTCTGATTGCCCATGGGAGGGAAATGTCCTAAGTATGACATCTTTATATGTCTTTTTCTTTGAGTACTTATAACAATATCATTCACCTTAAATGGAAACTCTTTGAGGTGGTACCTTTAAGTTAATTAAGTGACTATGTCTGAAGCAACTGCTGGGATTGGGTTAGAGATATTAAACTTAATAAATTGCAATGACTAGGAACTTATAGACTACTGAGGAATATATACAATCATGATAAAGTGGATTAAAGAAATAGGAATTTATTTGTCTTGCATACCAAAAGCCTGGTGACAGTCCAGGGATTGTGCAGCAGCTCAATATTGTCAGCAGAGACTCAGGCTCTTTTTTCTTCTCAGATTTCCATACTTACTGTGTGGGTTTCCACCCTCATGGTAAAAAAATGGCTACAGCACCTCCCAGTATCTACCCATGTCCCAAGCAGAAAGAAGAAAAGGCAAAAGCTTTCTCCTCTTAAAGCTTTCTCTCTTTTTCTTTTTATTCACCATAGGGGCCTGCCCCCAGGGACTTCTTTCAACATCTTACTGACCAGAACTGTATCATATGACCACACTCAACTGCAGAGTGGCTAGGGAAGAATGGAGCTGTGAATAGCAGACAGGATAGCCAAGCAACTGTGTTTGCAGTTACTCCTTTTCTGTTTACCCTCAGGCTATAAAGGAAAGAAAAGGCCAAGTTATTTATGCATGAAAATATAGTGATCTAAGAAGTCCCTTTCTGTCATTAAATGATTCATTAATTTAACAAATATTTATTTTTATTGCTTATTATATGCCAAATACTGTTCTAGATACTAGAGATAACATTGAGCAAAAAAGACAATGGAGCTTACATTCTAAAGGGGAAGGCTATAAATATAAATGTATAATATAAATTATAAGCATGTGGAAATGAATATCCATATATATGTGTGTATGTATTTTTATATCCATGGAGAAAGGATAAAAATAATAGAGAATAATGGTGGGTAATAATCTAGATAGGATGTTTAACAAAGTCCTCTCTGATGAGATGATACTTTAGCAATAACCTGAAAGAAATGAGGGATTGATGGAACCACAGTATCTGGGGAAAGATGTCAAAGTGGACAAAATACCAAGTACAAAGACCCTAAGGAGGGATTATTTGGCATGCCCAAGGACAAGCAAGAAAAAGTATGGTTAGAGCACAATGATCAAGAGTGGAAATGATAGATGATGAGGATAGTAGGGGCCATAATATGTTGGACTCCATGCCATAGCAAATATTTTATTCTGAGTGAGATGGAAAGTCATTGGAGAGCAACGAGCAAAGATTAGCACAATCCAGTTTAAAATTTAAAAGGATCACTGTAACTACTGTGGAGAGTAAATTATAGTGGAACAAGGACAGTAGCAGGGAGATCAGTTAGGAGGCTATTCAGTTTCCCAGGAAATAAATCATGGATCCAACTATTGTGGAGGTGGTAAGTAATGGTCAGATTCTAGAGCTATTTCAAAGGTAGTTTAGATATGGTTCTGACAAAAAGAGAAGAATCAAGGATGTTTCCAAGATTTTAGATTAATAACTGCAAGAATCAGGTTGCTATTTTCTGAGATAGAAATTGCAAGAGAATAAAACATCATAAGGGCAAGATAGAAGGGTGGGGGGAATCAAGAATTTGATTGTGAACATGTTCAGTTTCATTCACCTGTTGCACATCCAGGTGCATGTTGGATGATTTATAAGTTTGGAGATGCACATTCCTGTCTACCAGCTGTTTAGATGACATAAAAATCTAGAGTTGAAGATAGAGGTTGGGATTGGAGATATAAATTAGGAGTTTTAGTGTATGGGTAATATTAATGCCATGAAGGAGAGTGAATAAGGAGTGAGTAGCTAAATAATCTTTTCCTGTGGCTTTTCTAAAAAAAGAAAATTTCCTATGAAATCCTAAATAAATTCAAGTTTGAGTATTTCATTTTACTAGCTAGCTCATTAAGTGTTCAATGTTTAGTATGTGGTTAAGGACATAAACTCTGAAGTCACGCTACCCTAGTTTGAGTCCTGTCTCTACTGTTACTAGCTTTGTGATTTAGGCCAGGATATATAAACCCCTCTTTCCTCATCTGTAAATAAGGATAATAATAATGCCTCCCCATAAGGTTGTTGTGAAAATAAATTGGAACAGTGCCACAATGCACAGTAAGCTCCCAAAAGGATTATCTGATAACATGATTAAATTTCACCAAGTTTTGACATATAATGTAACACTGCTGATTTGATTTAATGTTCCACCAAAGCAGGCTATATTTTGGAAGGAAAAGAAAATTTCTTACCTTATAATATTCACTTACAGACATATGAAAATGAGAATTAATGATATTTATAAGACATTCCCACTCTGTAATCACTGTTTCAGCATCATAGTCTTAGTTAATTATCTTCCTGTTTAGGTCACAGTGCTGTTGACATCACCAAGGTGGCTAGAAGACACCGCATGTCTCCTTTTCCTCTAACGTCTATGGACAAAGCCTTCATCACAGTCCTGGAGATGACTCCGGTGCTTGGGACAGAAATCATCAACTACCGAGGTACTATTATATTTGCCCATTGCCTTTTCTTTTCATTTTTTTTCCAAGTAAGATTCATAATAATATAAATACATGGTTTTCCTGAAGGAGAAAGGTTATTAACCATTATCATAATTACTATATAATTCTTTTTGCTTTATTTCTACTCAACTGTAAGATCAATCTTAATGGTATTAGAGAGTAAAGCACCTATAAAGCTTCCTCTTCATTAAAAAAAAAAGAAGAAGGAAAATAATTAACTGTGTTTACCTTGTCCATCGAAATACCAATACTCTAAATTAAAGAAAGGATTATCAGAGGCGTCTGGGTGGCACAGTCGGTTGGGTGATCAATTCTTGGTTTCAGTTCAGGTCATGATCTCAGGGTCATAAGATCAAGCCCTGTCTCAGGCTCTATGATCAGCAAGGAGTCTGCTTGAGATTCTCTCATCCACGCCCCCTCCTGCTCATGCTCTCTCTCTCTCTGTCAAATAAATATAATAGGGGCACCTGGGTGACTCAGTCAGTTAAATGTCCGACTCTTGGTTTCTGCTAAGGTCATGATCTCAGGGTCCTGGAGTCAAGCCCCACATAGGGCTCCATGGTTAGTGAGGAGTCTGCTTGAGGATTCTCTCTCCTTCTGCCCCTACCCACACTTCTCTCTGTCTCTCAAATAAATCAATAAATCATTTTTATAAAAAAAGGACTTCAAATAAGTAAAATAAATCTTAAAAACGAAAGAAAGGATTATAAGTCCTGAGTGAGGAAAGTAGTTATCTCTATGTCTGCCTGCTGTCCTTTTTTTCAGAAATGAGAGATAATAAATATGTCTTGTAACCATGTTTTCCTTTGTGGAAAACATCTTTTTAAATATAAAATGTAAAAACCATATTAACATATCCATTAATCCCTGAGCAACCAATCTGACGTTAATTTTTCTGCTTCATCCATCTCCGTTTCAATGAGAAGCTTCCAAGTGTTTGAATTCCTTCCAAATTTTTTCTTGTGATTGAGTTCCAGTTTAAAGGATTGTGGTCTGAGAATATGCAGGGGATAATCTCAATCTTTTGGTATAGGTTGAGACCTGATTTGTGACCCAGTGTGTGGTCTGTTCTGGAGAAAGTTCCATGTGTGTTTGAGAAGAATGAGTATTCCATTGTTTTAGGGTGGAATGTTCTGTATATATATATGCGGTCCCTCTGGTCCAGTGTGTCATTCAAAGCTCTTGTTTCTTTGTTGATCTTCTGCTTAGATGATCTGTCTACTGCTGAGAGTGAAGTGTTGAGGTCTCCTACAATTAAAGTATTATTGTCGATCTGATTCTTTATTTTGGTGAACAACTGGTTGATGTAGTTGGCTGCTCCCATGTTGGGGACATAGATATTTACAATTGTTAGATTTTCTTGTTGTTAAACCTTTAAGTATGACATGGTGTCCCTCTGGATTGCTTATTACAGTCTTTGATATAAATTCTAATTTTCTGATATAAGAATTGCTACCCTAGCTTTCTTTTGAGGTCCATTGGCATAATAAATGGTTCTCCATCCCCTTACTTTCAGTCTGGCAGTGTATTTAGGTTCAAAATTCATCTCTTCTAGACAGCATATAGATGGCTCCTGTCTTTGTATCCAATCTGCAACCCTGTGCCATTTCATGGGAGCGTTTAGGTCATTCATGTTGAGAGTTACTACTGAAAGACATGTATATATTGCCATCCTATTGTCTGTACAGTTCATATTTCTATGGATTGTCTCTGTAAATTTCTGGGCTATATTACTCTTGGCATCTATCTTCTTTTATAGAGCCCCCCTTAGTATTTATTGCAGGGCTGGCCTGGTGGTTACATATGCTTTTAGTTGCTGCCAATCCTGGAAGCTCTTTATCTCTCCATCCATTCTGAACGATAGCTTTGCTAAATAAAGTATTCTTGGGTGCATGTTCTTCTCATTTAGTACCCTGAATATGCACATAGGCTCTTACGTTAATAGCATGTGGAGACCAGCCTGTGGAAAGACAATGGAAAGGTAGTGTCCTCCTGTGTTTTCAGTTTTTGGTTTTTTTTTTAAAGATTTTATTCATTTATTTGACAGAGAGAGATCACAAGCAGGCAGAGAGGCAGGCAGAGAGAGAGGAGGAAGCAGGCTCCCTGCTGAGCAGAGAGCGCGATGCGGGGCTCGATCCCAGGACCCTGAGATCATGACCTGAGCCGAAGGCAGCGGCTTAACCCACTGAGCCACCCAGGCGCCCCTGTTTTCAGTTTTTAATCAACCATTTTCCTTTCTAAAAATTCAACATAGACGTTTTAGTGAAATTTGAATAAAATATAGTTTCTTAATTGTTTTTGTTATGCAGATAAACACAAAAGGATTGATTTTACAAATAGAAGACTTTATTCATGATCATAAAATATTCAAACTTCAATGAACATTAGAGAGCATCTACACAAACACCATAATTTTTCTGCAAGGAAACCCAGACTTATAGAAGCAGCAGAATAATCTTAAGACTTACATTCTTTCTTTTACTGGATGATAATACTCTTCTTTCAGTATTAAAATACAAAAATAATGGTAGAAAACATAACAAATTATGTTAAAAGAGCTATGGGGACCTGGCTGGCCCAGTTGGGGGAGCATGTGACTCTGACCTCAGGTTTATAAGGTTGAGCCCCATGTGGGGTGTAGAGATTAGGTAAATAAATAAAACTTTAAAAAAAAAAGTCAGAAACTAATGAAATATTAAATACCCAATTCTGGCTCTTTGGTCCCTGACCTTACTTAGACAAAAGTTGTTTTTATATAGTTATACATCTTTGACTTATCATCTCTAGGTATGTGTATGTCATTAGGCTGGAACCTTTTCTTCAACTTTTGTTTTACCCCTCATTAAAGGAAATAAAGATTTAAAAATTGGAGTGGGGAATTATTCAGCAATTAACTATGTGATTTCAGAAAATAATTATAATGAAATAGGTTTCTTTATATTATTAAAAGCAAAATATTCAGATATTTTTATATCAACATCAAGACATTTTCAGAAAATATGAATATAAACTTAAGTTGGAAAAAAGTTTAAGTAATACTTTACTTGTTATAAAAATAAGTTAACCATCTCGGCTTGTGATAATTTCAGGGTAGTTTCCCTTAATATCAGTACCTTGGATGATCTTACTGTGTATGCCAAAGTCACATTTAGATAGAAATCTCAGTTCTTCTAAGGAAAAAACAGAATTGAAAATGGACATTTTTATTTTTCTTTTAGGAAAAAAAAAATGCTGTGAGACGGATTCTTTTTTCCCTTCATGTGCTGTTTCCCCCTCATTTGTTCATTAAATCAGTTCCCACTCATAAGTAAGCAAACTCTTCGAGGATGGTTAACTTCCTTGTCAAGTGTTTCCACTCGTTATGATGAGAAGTAATAGAGGTTTGCATTCAGCCTTTGAGTTGGATCAAACTCAATTTTTAAGGCAAAAGGGTATTGTAATTAAACCTTCCAAGATCTTTAGTTAGGTATTTAAAAGACAATACCATATATTAAAACATACTCAGTTTGTTCAACAAATATTTAGTAAACACCTACTAAATGTCAGGTACTATGTTGGGTTCAGATATAAAAGATGAATAAATTGAAACTCTTGCCCCATGAATCTCACTATAGTACAGGAGAGAGGTAGATAATGTAGTACTTGTCTCCTTTATTGGCTCTTGTAGGCTTGCTTTCCTTTTTCAGTTCCTTGAATGTAAACTTTCTTTAGAATTTACGTCGTTGGCCCTTTTCAGATCTTACAGATTTACTTCAAATAACCTCATGTGTTTAAAATATTGTGTGATTATTAGTTCTATAACACTTCCCAAACCTTGCCTGAGCTCCAGACTCAGACACCAAATGTATACCTGCTACTAGTAAATTTAACATGACCAATACTAAACTTATTTTCTGTACCTCTACGTGTTTCTTCTGCATCCTTTGGAATCCATCCCTTGTTCTCCATCTCCACTGCTATTGATTTAGTTCAGATCTTTATTATTATTATATTATTATTAACTTCCCATATAGTTATAATAGATTCACTGCCCCCAGTTAGCATCCTTCCAATCCATTCTCCAATTTGATGCCAAAGTACAGACATAACCTCAGAGATATTACAGATGTTCCAGACTACCACAATACAAAGTGAATATTGAAATAAAGTAAGTAAATGAATTTTCAATTTTCCACTGCTTATAAAAATTATGTTTATGCTATATAAATTCTGTTAAATGTGCAGTAACATTGTATCTAAAAAAGAAAGTACATACTGTAATTAAAAAATACTTTAGTGGGGCACCTGGGTGGCTCAGTCAGCTAGGTGTCAGCCTTCAACTCAGGTAAACCTAGGGTCCTAGGATTGAGCCCCACGTCAGACTCCCTGGTCAGCGAGGAGTCTGCTTCTACCTCTGCCCCTCCCTGACTTGTGCTTTCTCTCGTGCACTCTTTCTCTCTCAAATAAATAAATAAAATCTTTTTTTTTAAATACTGCTCTCCTGAAGCTACTATTACACTATATAGTAACTAACTAGAATTTAAATAAAATTAAAAAAATACTTTACTGCTGAAAAATACTAACCATCATTTGAGATTTCAGTGAGTCACAGTCTTTTTGCTGGCAAAAGGTCTTGCCTCAGTGTCGATGGCTGCCTACTGATCAGAGTGGTGGCTGCTGAAGGTTAGGGTGGCTGTAGCAGTTTCTTAAGATAGCAGTTAAGTTTGCTGCATAAATGGACTCTTCCTTTCATGAAAAATTTCTCTGTAGCATATGATGCTGTACGATAGTGTTTTACCTACAGCAGAACTTCTTTCAAAACTGGAGTCAGTCCTCTCATATCCTGCACTGTTTTATCAGGTAAGTTTATGTAAAGCCTTTGTTGTCTTTTCAATAACCTTCACAACTTTTTTACCAGGAGTAGATTCCATCTCAAGAAAGCACTTTCTTTGCTCATCCATAAGAAGCAATTCCTCATACAGTAAAGTTTTTTATGAGATTGTAGCAAGTTTGTCATATCTTCAGGTTCTACTTCTAATTCTTCTAATTCTCTTGCTATCTCCATCACATCTCCAGTTATCTCCTCCACTGAAATCTTGAACCCTTCAAAGTCATCCAAGAGGGTTAGTATCAACTTCTTCTAAACTCCTGTTCATGTTAATATTTTGACTTCTTCCCGAAAATCACAAATGTTCTTAGTGGCATTGAGATATGAGTCCTTTCCAAAAGGTTTTCAATTTACTTTACCCTGCCTGATCCATTAGAGGAATCTATATCTATAGCAACTATAGCCTTATGAAATGTATTTCTTAAATAATAAGATTTGAAAGTCAAAATGACTCTTTGATCCATGGACTGCAGAATGGATGTGCTAACAGGCTTAAAACAGCATTAATCTCACTGTGCATCTCCTTCTGGATTCTTGGGTGACCAGGTGCATTATCAGCAACCAGTAATATTTGAAAGGAATCTTTTTTTTCAGTACCTCATAATAGTGGGCTTACAATACTCATGTTATTCCATGTTACAAACCAACATGCTGTCATCCAGTCTTTGTTGTTCAATTTATAGAGCATAGGCAGAGTAGATTTAGCATAATTCTTAAGGGACCTAGGATTTTTAGAATGATCAATGAGCCCTGCTTTCCACTGAAAGTCACCACCTGTGTTAACCTCTAACAAGAGAGTTAGGCTGTCCTTTGAAGCTTTGAAGCCAGGCATTGACTTCTCCCCTCTATGAAAGTTCCAGATGGCATCTCCTTCCAATAAAAGGCTGTTTCATCTACACTGAAAACTTCTTGCTTAGTGCCACCACCTTCCTTAATTATCTTAGCTGGATCTTCTGCATAACTTGCTGCAGTTTCTCCAACAGCACCTGCTGCTTCACCTTGCACATTGTTGATGTTATGGAGATGGTTTCTTTCCTTAAACTGCATGACCCAATCTCTTGTTAGCTTCAGACTTTTATTCTGCAGCTTCCTCCCCTGTCTCAGTCTTCACAGAATTGAAGAGAGTTGGGTTCTTGCTCTGGATTAGGCTTTGGCTTCAGGGAATGTTATGGCTGATTTGATCTTCTATCCAGAATGTTCACAGTTCATTTTTATTTCTGCTGGATGTACCATTAAATATTGAATTTCATCCTTCAGTCATGAATAGAAAAAGTTTAGGGAGTGGCAAAGGGGAGGCTGAAAATCCTCCACAGTAGTCTAAAATCCTAAGTATATTGCCTGTACAGATTCTCTGACACCTACAATTAGAGAAGCCCATAAGGAGAGTCCATGTTTCATAAGAAATGTTTAGAACCACTGAATCTATGAAGCAGTTTGAAACTGTAACATCTCTAAAAAAAAAAAAAAATTATGTCTGAGAAGAATCAATAAGAATTCTTGAAAACAGGATGAACTTGTACAGAAATGCTGGAAGAGATTGCTGTCAAGATCAGAGACATAGGGTAACTTTCCATGAAGGAATTTTAGAGTATAATATGTGAAATACTTAGAATATTACAGAAAGAAGGTAATTGGGAAATCAAGTAGTCTCTCTTATTTTAAAGATGAGGAAATTTTAAACCAGAGAATTGTAATGATGTTCTTAAAGCTGGACACATGGTTATGATTAAAACCAAGGATAACCTAGAATTCTTGACTCCTGGTCTGCTGCTCATTCTACAATAATACACTACATCTCAAATCAGCATGAAAATTATTCTAAAACAAGTGCCTAGATGTGCATGTATGTGTACTATTTGTTTTAATCTGTTTGGGCTACAAATGAATTTTCTGTTGTCTGTGGTCTATTCTTTAGCATATGTACTATTTTCAGCTCCTATCTGCAAGCAAGGCCTTTAAGGAGCAAGTGCTCCACTGACTATAAATAACCTTCCTTTGGTTTCTTGGAAGAGGCATACCTAGATAACAATAGGTGATAATATTTGTTAGACTGCCATATGCGATTCATCCTCTTTGCTTTTAAAATGCATGACATGAATAAATTATAACTTCACATTTGGTACAGCACCAGCTACTTCCTTTAAAGCAAATTAAAATATTCTGGCACAATCCCTGTAATTCCCAATCTCTTTCAGTTAAGACTGGAAAAACTTGATCTTTCAATAGAAAGAATTCTGCCTTCTTAGGAGCATTATTTTAGATTACAAGCACTAGGCTTTCTTATTTAAGATTACAAAACCAAAGATTTCAGCACCTCTGACTTGGATTCTTTGTTTTTCTACAAAGGATTTACGTAATTTTAATCAAGGAAACTTTAAGCTTTCCTATGAGAACTAGTTTGAGACAGTGAAGTATCTCTTTTAGATTACTTACCATAACAGGACTTCTCCCTGTGTCTAACTTAATAGATAACTGCCTATTTTCAGGCAGTAATCTAAAGCAGAATTTCACTGCCCTCTAGAATAAATGCTGAAGCTCCTGATTCTAAGCCACAGGAGATTCTCACCAAAGTGGTTCATAAGTCATGTTAGGAATGCATTAACTCCTCCTGACAATTCAGAGGCTATTAGAAAACAAGGAAAAAGGAAGTAAGATATACTGGAAGGAGCTTTGCCATCAGACATACTTTTTGCCTTGCTTTACTTTTTATGAAGCTACATAACATTTCCAAATACCATTTCCCTCATACATTAAAAATAGAAATAATGTCTACCCAGCAAGGTTGTTGTGAAGTACTATTAAAAGAAATAGTATATATTAATCATCGAGTTTTTACAAAGCTGTCATATTTGGAATTTAGTAACTGATTCCTTTCCCTTCCTTCTCCATGTTGGGATTCTAAGATTGTAGCCTTAGGACAAGCACTTGTAAATTACAAAGTCAAATCTAGAATTCCTTGGCTCAGGTGCATTTGTTGATCCATGTTAACAATCTCTGGAACCCTATGCATTTTGTTGTAAACAGATTTACATTCCACCCACCCAGGTCATTCAGGCCTGTGCTCCCTATCTCATTAGAAAATTTACCTAAGCAACAGTTTTCACTGTGTTTTTGCTTATCTCTGGTTGCGCTTTACAAAATTAAAGCAGAAAATTCAGATAGTCGTTCAAATATTTCGAGTGAAAGCATGTTTTTTCATTATCCAAATTACTACCAGTTTCTACCTCCAGTCCAGTAAGGTCTTCACCTAGGATATCTCCTGGGGATTGGTCTCTGCTGGCATTTGCTGTAGGTTTTTCTATCAGTGTGGCCATTTGAATTCATTCATAATTCCCTTCAGATTGTCTCCTCTATTTAGTCCATAAACTTAAGTACACTTCTAAAATGTGTACATCTTATGCTTCTGATTACATCATTCCTTTCATATTTCTCCCTACATTCCTCAAATATAAACATCCCTATCTATATATTTGTGATGTGTTTTTATGTGCATGTACATGTGTGTGTTTGTGTGTGTAATCACAATGTCTAGAGAATTATTTCATTTTTCATATCCAAAGATTATGATTATTTTACCAGTCTATTCTCTGTATATGGGCTCTAGATGCTTCCATCTTGCCCAATATTGTGGATATACCACATGTGTGCTATTATCACAATACTTACAAAGCCTCTTTGTGTGGGAGAATTAGTTTTATAATTACATAATTGAGTAAAATTAACTCACATAGGAATCAGACTTATAACATCGACCTAATTATTCCTATGTTGCAAGCAGGTAGACCAATCTTCCTATTTCATACTTTCTTCTATGCATACCATCGTATATTTCCATATATATATCCTCTTTTCTTAAAAAAAGCATATTATATCTCACTTTAAGCAATTTTGATAGAAAATAACTCATATTTATTTGTCTATTTTTGAAAGATTTATTTGAGAGAGTGAGAGTGAGACAGATCACAGAGGGAGAGGGGGAAGACACTTGCTGCTGAGCAGAGAGCCTGATGTAGGGCTTGACGCTCAACCTACTGAGCTACCCAGGCACCCCCAAAATAACTCATATTTAACAAAAAAAACCTTAGAAAGAATTTTAATATGATTTTTAAATTAGTTTACACAGCTTTATTGAATATATCTGAGGATAAAACAAGATACAGTCTTTAAATATGATTCTTAGTTTTACATTCTTTTTGGATACCTCATTATCTTTTCACATTTTAAATATACATGCTTTATTTGCATAATTTATTTAGCAATCTTTTTTTTTTTTTCAGAATCTATTTTGAAGTGCCATAGTCTATATTGATACCATTAAGTTAGGATTCAGAATATAGGTAATGGGAAAATGTTTCAGTTAAAATGGAACAAAAAGAGAAAAATTTTAAAAAGGAAGCCTCAAAATACTTGATTCCTATAGTGATCAAAATCTTAAAGAAAGCTGTCAGGTTTTTAGAAGTGATAACTCATTTCTGTCTATTCTTAATTAATGTTATATTAGTAGAATTATGAAAATTCATGTAAATATACAAGATTTTCCAAAGTATGGGGAAGAAAATTAGAACAAATGAAAACAAAACTTAAGTGGCAGTAAAAGATTTGCTATTACCAGCAAGAGAATTGTCAGGAATAAAACATGATAATAGCTTCTTTTTTTTTTTTAAGTTTGAATTGATTAACTTCTGCATTAGAGTACCCAGTGTGCCATAGTTATCTTTTTTTTTAAGATTTTATTTGTTTATTTGACAGAGAGTGAGACAGAGAGAGAACACAAGCAGGGAGAGTAGGAGAGGGAGAAGCAGGCTTCCTGCCTAGCCGGGAGCCCAATGCGGGGCTTGATCCCAGAACTCTGGGATCATGACCCGAGCTGAAGCCACCCAGGCGCCCCAGTAGCTACCTTTTTGACTGTTTTGTCAAGTAAAGACTTTTCTCCTGCCAGGATATTAGCTTACCCCAAGCAGTGTGGACTATGCACCAGGGAAAACCAAATAGTCTTTCATTTAATTGTGAGACAAAAGGATAGGAAGAAAGATCAACATGCTTTTTGTAATATATCTGAATGTGTATAAGAATAGAATAGATTTGTAATAATTTTTAAAACTTGAATTCAGTTTTTCTGAAAACATAACTTATTTAAATGGTTAAAAATCTTATATTTCTGTTTCTAGAAATTCCTTTTCTACAGAATCCTGATATTCTTGGTTAACTTGCTAAAAGAAAAAAAAAATCATCTATTAACATTTTGGTTAGCATTTGGAAACAACATTGAGTGAGTCAGTGATACTATTGCAGCCTTGAAACTATAACGCCTTGCTAATTTCATTACTTTGATTTTAGCCATATGGAGATAAGCCACCAGTAATTTTTCAAGTCAGTGTCATAACTGGTACTTTGGTTATTTCTTCTTGCAAGAAATATGTAGGAGCTTTATTTTATTTTTTTATTTCTATTTTTTTAAGTTCAATTAGCCAACATATAGTACATCATTATAGTGTTCAGTGATTCATTAGTTGTATATAACAAACTGAGGGCTACAGAAGGGAGGGGGTAGGGGAATGGAGGAAATGTATGATGGGCATTAAGGAAGAGCTTGATTTTATCATTTTTTTCTTTTTATAAAATACTTCTTGCATATTACCTCTTCCCTTTCTCATAATAGCCATTGTAATATCCTAATGTAGAACCAATGTTGAAAAAGTTAGGAATTATTTTTTGGATACTAGGATATGTAGTTCAGAATTATGGAAACTAGATTTAAAAAAAATTTTTTTTTCCTGTGGAGCTTTTGACAATTTATAGGACAGTGATTAAGAAATTACCAATAAAGAAAACTTTAAATTATTCAAACTATAGAAAGAACATTTTGTCTATGTGTTTTTTGTACCAAATCCTGGCCCCTTGGACTTAAATGTTACCTGCTTATCAATGACACCCTATTTATTTGACATGAGACAAGGTTTCCATCATTAAGTACTAAAAGAAGTGAGCACTTAAACTCAATTGAAATGTTTTCTATGACCTTAAAAACATTTTATATATATTTTTTCTTTTTTTTAATTATTTTTTATTTTTTATAAACCTATATTTTTATCCCCAGGGGTACAGGTCTGTGAATCTCCACGTTTACACACTTCACAGCACTCACCATAGCACATACCCTACCCAATGTCCATAACCCCCCCCAACCCCCCTCTTCCCAGCAACCCTCAGTTTGTTTTGTGAGATTAAGAGTCACTTATGGTTTGTCTCCCTCCCAATCCCAACTTGTTTCATTTACTCTTCTACCACATTAACCCCCCATGTTGCATCTCCTCTCCCTCATATCAGGGAGATCATATGATAGTTGTCTTTCTCTGATTGACTTATTTCGCTAAGCATGATACCCTCTAGTTCCATCCATGTTGTCGCAAATGGCAAGATTTCATTTCTTTTGATGGCTGCATAGTATTCCATTGTATATATATACCACATCTTCTTTATCCATTCGTCTGTTGATGGACATCTAGGTTCTTTCCATAGTTTGGCTATTGTAGACATTGCTGCTATAAACATTCGGGTGCACGTGCCCCTTCGGATCACTACATTTGTATCTTTAGGGTAAATACCCAGCAGTGCAATTGCTGGGTCATAGGGTAGTTCTATTTTCAACATTTTGAGGAACCTCCATGCTGTTTTCCAGAGTGGTTGCACCAGCTTGCATTCCCACCAACAGTGTAGGAGGGTTCCCCTTTCTCCGCATCCTCGCCAGCATCTGTCATTTCCGGACTTGTTAATTTTAGCCATTCTGACTGGTGTGAGGTGGTATCTCATTGTGGTTTTGATTTGTATTTCCCTGATGCCGAGTGATATGGAGCACTTTTTCATGTGTCTGTTGGCCATCTGGATGTCTTCTTTGCAGAAATGTCTGTTCATGTCTTCTGCCCATTTCTTGATGGGATTATTTGTTCTTTGGGTGTTGAGTTTGCTAAGTTCTTTATAGATTCTGGACACTAGCCCTTTATCTGATATGTCGTTTGCAAATATCTTCTCCCATTCTGTCAGTTGTCTTTTGGTTTTGTTAACTGTTTCCTTTGCTGTGCAAAAGCTTTTGATCTTGATAAAATCCCAATAGTTCATTTTTGCCCTTGCTTCCCTTGCCTTTGGCGATGTTCCTAGGAAGATGTTGCTGCGGCTGAGGTCGAAGAGGTTGCTGCCTGTGTTCTCCTCAAGGATGTTGATGGATTCCTTTCTCACATTGAGGTCCTTCATCCATTTTGAGTCTATTTTCGTGTGTGGTGTAAGGAAATGATCCAATTTCATTTTTCTGCATGTGGCTGTCCAATTTTCCCAACACCATTTATTGAAGAGGCTGTCTTTTTTCCATTGGACATTCTTTCCTGCTTTGTCGAAGATTAGTTGACCATAGAGTTGAGGGTCTATTTCTGGGCTCTCTATTCTGTTCCATTGATCTATGTGTCTGTTTTTGTGCCAGTACCATGCTGTCTTGATGATGACAGCTTTGTAATAGAGCTTGAAGTCCGGAATTGTGATACCACCAACTTTGGCTTTCTTTTTCAATATTCCTTTGGCTATTCGTGGTCTTTTCTGGTTCCATATAAATTTTAGGATTATTTGTTCCATTTCTTTGAAAAAAATGGATGGTACTTTGATAGGGATTGCATTAAATGTGTAGATTGCTTTAGGTAGCATAGACATTTTCACAATATTTATTCTTCCAATCCAGGAGTATGGAACATTTTTCCATTTCTTTGTGTCTTCCTCAATTTCTTTCATGAGTACTTTATAGTTTTCTGTGTATAGATTCTTAGTCTCTTTGGTTAGGTTTATTCCTAGGTATCTTATAGTTTTGGGTGCAATTGTAAATGGGATGGACTCCTTAATTTCTCTTTCTTCTGTCTTGTTGTTGGTGTAGAGAAATGCGACTGATTTCTGTGCATTGATTTTATATCCTGACACATTACTGAATTCCTGTACAAGTTCTAGCAGTTTTGGAGTGGAGTCTTTTGGGTTTTCCACATATAGTATCATATCATCTGCGAAGAGTGATAGTTTGACTTCTTCTTTGCCGATTTGGATGCCTTTAATTTCTTTTTGTTGTCTGATTGCTGAGGCTAGGACTTCTAGTACTATGTTGAATAGCAGTGGTGATAACGGACATCCCTGCCGTGTTCCTGACCTTAGCGGAAAAGCTTTCAGTTTTTCTCCATTGAGAATGATATTTGCGATGGGTTTTTCATAGATGGCTTTGATAATATTGAGGTATGTGCCCTCTATCCCTACACTTTGAAGAGTTTTGATCAGGAAGGGATGCTGTACTTTGTCAAATGCTTTTTCAGCATCTATGGAGAGTATCATATGGTTCCTGTTTTTTCTTTTATTAATGTGTTGTATCACATTGATTGATTTGCGGATGTTGAACCAACTTTGCAGCCCTGGAATAAATCCCACTTGGTCGTGGTGAATAATCCTTTTAATGTACTGTTGAATCCTATTGGCTAGTATTTTGGTGAGAATTTTTGCATCTGTGTTCATCAAGGATATTGGTCTGTAGTTCTCTTTTTTGATGGGATCCTTGTCTGGTTTGGGGATCAAGGTGAGGCTGGCCTCATAAAATGAGTTTGGAAGTTTTCCTTCCATTTCTATTTTTTGGAACAGTCTCAGGAGAATAGGAATTAGTTCTTCTTTAAATGTTTGGTAGAATTCCCCCGGGAAGCCGTCTGGCCCTGGGCTTTTGTTTGTTTGGAGATTTTTGATGACTGTTTCAATCTCCTTACTGGTTATGGGTCTGTTCAGGCTATTTCTTCCTGGTTCAGTTGTGGTAGTTTATATGTCTCTAGGAATGCATCCATTTCTTCCAGATTGTCAAATTTGTTGGCGTAGAGTTGCTCATAGTATGTTCTTATAATTGTCTGTATTTCTTTGGTGTTCGTTGTGATCTCTCCTCTTTCATTCATGATTTTATTTATTTGGGTCCTTTCTCTTTTCTTTTTGATAAGTCTGGCCAGGGGTTTATCAGTCTTATTAATTCTTTCAAAGAACCAGCTCCTAGTTTCATTGATTTGTTCTATTGTTTTTTGGTTTCTATTTCATTGATTTCTGCTCTGATCTTTATGATTTCTCTTCTCCTGCTGGGTTTAGGGTTTCTTTCTTGTTCTTTCTCCAGCTCCTTTAGGTGTAGGGTTAGGTTGTGTACCTGAGACCTTTCTTGTTTCTTGAGAAAGGCTTGTACCGCTATATATTTTCCTCTCAGGACTGCCTTTGTTGTGTCCCACAGATTTTGAACCGTTGTGTTTTCATTGTCATTTGTTTCCATGAATTTTTTCAATTCTTCTTTAATTTCCTGGTTGACCCATTCATTCTTTAGAATGATGCTGTTTAGCCTCCATGTATTTGGGTTCTTTCCAAATTTCCTCTTGTGATTGAGTTCTAGCTTTAGAGCATTGTGGTCTGAAAATATTCAGGGAATGATTCCAATCTTTTGATAATGGTTGAGACCTGATTTAGGACCGAGAATATGATCTATTCTGGAAAATGTACCATGTGCACTAGAGAAGAATGTGTATTCTGTTGCTTTGGGATGAAATGTTCTGAATATATCTGTGGTGTCTATCTGGTCCAGTGTGTCATTTAAGGCCTTTATTTCCTTGTTGATCTTTTGCTTGGATGATCTGTCCATTTCAGTGAGGGGAGTGTTAAAGTCCCCTACTATTATTGTATTATTGTTGATGTGTTTCTTTGATTTTGTTATTAATTGGTTTATATAGTTGGCTGCTCCCACATTAGGGGCATAGATATTTAAAATTGTTAGATCTTGTTGTTGGACAGATCCTTTGAATATGATATAGTGTCCTTCCTCATCTCTTATTATAGTCTTTGGCTTAAAATCTAATTGATCTGATATAAGGATTGCCACTCCTACTTTCTTTTGATGTCCATTAGCATGGTAAATTCTTTTCCACCCCCTCACTTTAAAACTGGAGGTGTCTTTGGGTTTAAAATGAGTTTCTTGTAGGCAACATACAGATGGGTTTTGTTTTTTTATCCATTCTATGTCTTTTGATTTGGGCATTTGGCCCATTAACATTCAGGGTAACTATTGAGAGATATGAATTTAGTGCCATTGTATTGCCTGTAAGGTGACTGTTATTGTATATTGTCTCTGTTTCTTTCTGATCTACTACTTTTAGGGTCTCTCTTTGCTTAGAGGACCCCTTTCAATATTTCCTGTAGAGCTGGTTTGGTGTTTACAAATTCTTTCAGTTTTTGTTTGTCCTGGAAGCTTTTAATCTCTCCTTCTATTTTCAATGATAGCCTAGCTGGATATAGTATTCTTGGCTGCATGCTTTTCTCGTTTAGTTCTCTGAATATATCATGCCAGCTCTTTCTGGCCTGCCAGGTCTCTGTGGATAAGTTTGCTGCCAATCTAATGTTTTTACCATTGTATGTTACAGACTTCTTTTCCCGGGCTGCTTTCAGGATTTTCTCTTTGTCACTAAGACTTGTAAATTTTACTATTAGGTGACGGGGTGTGGACCTATTCTTATTGATTTTGAGTGGGGTTCTCTGAACCTCCTGGATTTTGATGCTTGTTCCCTTTGCCATATTGGGGAAATTCTCTCCAATAATTCTCTCCACTATACCTTCTGTTCCCCTCTCTGTTTCCTCTTCTTCTGGAATCCCAATTATTCTAATGTTGTTTCATCTTATGGTGTCACTTATCTCTCGAATTCTCCCCTCGTGGTCCAGTAGCTGTTTGACCCTCTTTTGCTCAGCTTCTTTATTCTCTGTCATTTGGTCTTCTATATCGCTAATTCTCTCTTCTGCTTCATTTATTCTAGCAGTGAGAGCCTCCATTTTTTATTGCACCTCATTAATAGCTTTTTTGATTTCAACTTGGTTAGATTTTAGTTCTTTTATTTCTCCAGAAAGGGCTTTTATCTCTCCGGAGAGGGTTTCTCTAATATCTTCCATGCCTTTTTCGAGCCCGGCTAGAACCTTGAGAATCGTCATTCTGAACTCTAGATCTGACATATTACCAATGTCTGTATTGATTAGGTCCCTAGCCTTCGGTACTGCCTCTTGTTCTTTTTTTTTTTTGTGGTGAATTTTTCCACCTTGTCATTTTGTCCAGATAAGAGTATATGAAGGAGCAAGTAAAATACTTAAAGGGTGGTAACAACCTCAGGAAAATATGCTTTAACCAAATCAGAAGAGATCCCAAATCTGAGGGGGGAGAAAGGGGATAAAAAGAGGTTCAGAAAGAAAAAAAAAA